>NC_058080.1:270593200-270899803 GCF_014858855.1 Bufo gargarizans
TAGAACAATAAATTTGGCGAAAAATTTATATATGGATGTCGTTTTTTTTGCAAAATTTTACAGCTGAAAGTGAAAAATGTCATTTTTTTGCAAAAAAATCGTTACATTTTGATTAATAACAAAAAAAGTAAAAATGTCAGCAGCAGTAAAATACCACCAAATGAAAGCTCCATTAGTGAGAAGAAAAGGAGGTAAAATTCATTTGGGTGGTAAGTTGCATGACCGAGCGATAAACGGTGAAAGGAGTGTAGTGCCGAAGTGTAAAAAGTGCTCTGGTCATGAAGGGGGTTTCACCTAGCGGGGCTGAAGTGGTTAAGGGGGTTTAAGCTAGGGGGGCTGAGGTGGTTAAAGGGGTTCTCTGGGAATAAAGAAAATAAAAATAATTAAATATTACTTTCTTATAAATATATTCCCAAATACCTTTCATTAGTTTCAATAGCTCGTTTTGTCTGGGGAGCAATCATTAGGAAAAATAAAATGGCCGCCGTCCTATTTGTACACACAGAACCTGTCCTAATCACACAGCAGCACAAGTTACTTCAGAAGACTGAGCTAAAGAGCTGCCTCATCCTTTTCTCTGGTCTACTTGTCAGGGATTATAATCTCTGAGCAGAGAGGAGGATGAAGCAGCTCTGTAGCTCAGTGTTCTGAAGTAACTTGTCCTTCTGTGTGATTAGGACAGGTTTTGTGTGTACTAATAGCACAGTGGCCATTTTATTTCCCCCGATGATTGCTCCCTAGACAAAAAGAGCCATTATAACTATTGAAAGGTATGAAAGGTATTTGGGAATATACAGTCAGGTCCATAAATATTGTGACATCGACACAATTCTAACATTTTTGGCTCTAAAATTTTTGGCTCTATACACCACCACAATGGATTTAAAAGAAAACAAGATGTGCTTTAACTGCAGACTGTCAGCTTTAATTTGAGGGCATTTACATCCAAATCAGGTGAACAGTGTAGGAATTAAAACAGTTTGCAAATGTGTCTCCCACTTGTTAAGGAACCAAAAGTAATGGGACAGAATAATAATCATAAATCAAACTTTCACTTTTTAATACTTCGTTGCAAATCCTTTGCAGTCAATTACAGCCTGAAGTCTGGAACGTGTAGACATGACCAGATGCATTTTCCCTTCAGTTTTGTCTTCAGCAAGTGGAATGCATGCTCAATCGGATTCAGGTCAGGTGATTGACTTGGCCATTGCATAACATTTCCCTTAAAACACTTTTTCGTTGCTTTTGCAGTATACTTTGGGTCATTGTCCATCTGCACTGTGAAGCGCTGTCCAATGAGTTCTGAAGCATTTGACTGAATATGAGCAGATAATATTGCCCGAAGCACTATAGAATTCATCCTGCTGCTTTTGTCAGCAGTCGCATCATCAATAAATACAAGGGAACCAGTTCCATTGGCAGCCATACATGCCCACGCCATGACACTACCACCACCATGCATCATTGATGAGGTGGTATGCTTAGGATCATGAGCAGTTCCTTTCCTTCTCCATACTCTTCTCTTGCCATCACTCTGGTACAAGTTGATCTTGGTCTCATCTGTCCATAGGTTGTTGTTTCAGAACTGTGAAGGCTTTTTTAGATGTTGTTTGGCAAACTCTAATCTGGCCTTCCTGTTTTTGAGGCTCACCAATGGCTTACATCTTGTGGTGAACCCTCAGTATTCACTCTGGTAAAGTCTTCTCTTGATTGTTTACTTTGACACACATACACCTACCTCCTGGAGAGTGTTCTTGATCTGGCTAACTGTTGTGAAGGGTGTTTTCTTCACCAGGGAAAGAATTCTTCGGTCATCCACCACAGTTGTTTTCTGTGGTCTTCCGGGTCTTTTGGTGTTCCTGAGCTCACCGATGCGTTCCTTTTTTTTAAGAATGTTCCACAGTTGTTTTGGCCACGCCCAATGTTTTTGCTATCTCTCTGATGTTTTTTTTTTTTTTTTTTTTTTCAGCCTAATGATGGATGGCTTGCTTCACTGATAGTTACAGCTCTTTGGATTTCACCTTGAGAGTTGACAGCAACAGATTCCAAATGCAAAAAGCACACTTGAAATGAACTCTGGACCTTTTATCTGCTCATTGTAATTGGGATAATTAGAGGGAATAACACACACCTGGCCATGGAACAGCTGAGAAGCCAATTGTACAATTACTTTTGGTTCCTTACCAAGTAGGAGGCATATATGCAAACTGTTATAATTCCTACACTGTTCACCTGATTTTGATGAAAATACCCTCAAATTGAAGCTGACAGTCTGCAGTTAAAGCACATCTTGTTTGTTTCATTTCAAATCCATTGTGGTGGTGTATAGAGCCAAAAATGTTACAATGTTGTTGATGTTCCAATATTTATGGACCTGACTGCATTTATAATAAAGTAATATTTAAGTATTTTAAATTTTCTTAATTCCCGGAGAACCCCTTTAACCCCTTAGGGACGCATGACGTACCGGTACAGCATGTTTCCCGAGTCCTTAAGGACCCATGACGTAGGCTTTAATTCGCGATTCCGGCGCCGCGGGGGTTAATCGGAACAGGATGCCGGCATCCTGTAACAACGCAGGGGGGGTCATTTGCGATCGCAGAAAACCGCAGGTCAATTCAGACCTGCGGTTTTCTGCGTTTCCGGTCCATTCGGGTATCCGGTGAACCGGAAAAAGACTGTGATCGGTGGCGTGATTACACACCACCAATCACAGTCCGTGCATTTGGAGAGGCGGTGCTGGCCCTGGTGCTGAACGCCGCTGTCCAGGGTGCTGATTGGTGCAGGGGAGAGAGGCGCGAATTCAAACTTCCTGCGCTCCTCTCTCCCCTCCTCTTCCTGTTCTGCACGAGCACCCGGCAACACCAGCTCCTGAGTCCCCCCTAATCGCCATCCATCACCCTCCTGCACCCATCGCCATCCAGGTAGGTTAGGGTCAGTGAGGGAGAGGCACCGTTAGGCAGGGAAAGAAGGAAAAAGTTAGTTAGGGAAAAAAAAAAAAAAGAGCCTTTACCCTAAACTTTCTTTGTTCCATCTTTCAGACCCCAGACCCCCCCCTGCCACTTTCCCACCACCACCAGCCCCCCACTACCACCATATGATGATGATGAGCCCCCAAGGTGGCGGAGACGCCGCCAGGCAGAGCCAGGGGCCCCACATGCTAGGGATCCTGTGGCCCACCCTAGTACGAGCCCTGGGGTTCGTACTGGTTTCCCGGCCCACCAAATAAGTCCACCGGAGCCCCCTGCCAATGAACTTAGCTGGTGTCCCCCAGTGGACTTTGAGCCTGAGATTCCGGATTTTGCTGGCAATCCTGGAATCCAGATTCCCACAGTGGGGTTTACTGAAATTGACTTTTTTAGTTTTTTTTTCAGTAACCCACTGGTGAATCTGATGGTGGAACAGACGAATCTGTACGCCCAACAGTTTGTCACTCAAAACCCAGGCTCATTTTTGGCTAGACCCGGTGGCTGGACGCCCCCCGAGGTGATCCTGCCTATGACCGTCTGTATAAGATACGGCCGGTCATTGATCACTTTGGGGCCAAATTCATGGAGGCCTACATACCTGGAAGGGAGGTCGCGGTTGATGAGTCTCTCGTTGCGTTCAAGGTGAGACTCAGTTTCCGCCAATACATTCCCACAAAGCGGGCAAGGTATGGCGTGAAGCTATGCAAAATTTGTGAGAGTACCTCAGGGAACACTTACAAATTTTGTGTGTACGAGGGGCGAGATTCCCGTATTCAACCCCCAGAATGTCCCCCCACTCTGGGTGTTAGCGGGAAACTCGTGTGGGACCTTATGTACCCACTGCTGGATGCAGTTTTTAGGATGCCTGCTTAGTGTCTCCAAAGTCATACATATTGGGCATCGTCGCGTGCGTAAAAGTCGTCGCTATAAAAATAACAATTGACCAAACCCCTCGGATGAACAGCGCTAAAAATATAAAATAAAAACGGTGCCAAAACACCAATTTTTGGGCAAAATTTCCATTTGAATCCTTTTTTCCAGTAATAAAGCAAGGGTTAACAGCCAAACAAAACTAAATATTTATTGCCCTGATTCTGTATTTTTCAGAAACACCCCATATGTGGTCGTAAATGGCTATATAGCCGCGCGGCAGGGCATAGAACGAAGGGAACTCCATATGGTTTCTGGAAGACAGATTTTGATGGACTGTTTTTTTTTTTTACACTATGTCCCATTAGAAGCCCCCCCTGATGTAGCCTAGACTAGAAACTCCAAAAAAGTGACCCCCATCTAAGAAACTACACCCCTCAAGGTATTCAAAAGTTAACCCTTTAGGTGTTCCACAAAACTAAATTGCAAATGTAGAAACAATTTTAGAATTTAAATTTTTTGTTACCTTGCCTCAAAAAAGTGAGTCCCAAAACAACAACCACCTTATCCCGTAGTTTCCTAGATGGGGTCACTTTTATGGAGTTTCTACTCTAGGGGTGCATCAGGGGGCTTGAAAGGGTACATGGTGTAAATAAACCAGTCCAGCAAAATCTGCCTTCCAAAAACCATATGGCGTTCCCCTTCTTCTATGTCCTGCCGTTTAGCCAAATAGTAGTTTATGACCACATATGGGGTGTTTCTGCAAACTACAGAATCAGGCCACCCATTTTGAGTTTTGTTTGGCTGTTAACCCATTTTTTCCAGTAATAAAGTAAGGGTTAAAATGGAAAATTTTCCAAAAAATAGAAATTTCTAAATTGACAAAGTTTGTAAACCCAGTTTTAAATACCTTGAGAGGTGTACTTTCTTAGATGGAGTCACTTTTTATTCTAGGGGTGCAACAGGGGGCTTCAAATGGGACATGATATAAACAAAACCAGTCCTGCAAAATCTGCCTTGCAAAACCCATATGGTCTTCCCCTCCTTCTATGTCCTCCCGTTCGGCCAGACAGTAGTTTACGACCACATATGGGGTGTTTCTGAAAACTACAGAATCAGGGCAACCCATATTAAGTTTTGTTTGGCAGTTAACCCTTGTTTTATTCCTGGAAAAAATTGATTATATTGGAAAATTTTCCAAAAAATAGAAATTTCGAAATTGTTTCTCCATCTTCCATTAACTCTTGTGGAACACCTAAAGGGTTAGCAAAGTTTGTAAACCCAGTTTTTAATACCTTGAGGGGTGTACTTTCTTAGATGGAGTCACTTTTTTGAAATTTCTATTCTAGGGATGCAACAGGGGGCTTCAAATGGGACATGGTATAAACAAAACCAGTCCTGCAAAATCTGCCTTGCAAAACCCATATGGTGTTCCCCTCCTTCTATGTCCTCCCATTCGGCCAAACAGTAGTTTACGACCACATATGGGGTGTTACTGCAAACTACAGAATCAGGGCAACCCATATTGAGTTTTGTTTGGCAGTTAACCCTTGTTTTATTCCTGGAAAAAATTGATTATATTGGAAAATTTTCCAAAAAATAGAAATTTCGAAATTGTTTCTCCATCTGCTATTAACTCTTGTGGAAGACCTAAAGGGTTAATAAAGTTTGAAAAAACTGTTTTGAATACCTTGAGGGGTGTAGTTTCTAGAATGGGGTCATTTTTGGGAGGTTTCTATTATCTAAGCCTCACAATATGACTTCAAACCTGAACTGGTCCATAAAAAGATGGGATGGGATTTTGAAGATTTCTGAAAAATTGCAAAATTTGCTTCTAAACTTCTAAGCCTTGTAACATCCCCAAAAAATAAAATGTCATTCCCAAAATGCTACAAACATGAAGTACACATATGGGGAATGTAAAGTCATCACAATTTTGGGGGATATTACTATGTATTACAGAAGTGAAGAAACTGAAACTTTAAAATTTGCTAATTTTTCTAAATATTTGGTAAATATGGTATTTTTTATGCAAAAAAATTTACTTTTTTGACCCAATTTTAGCAGTGTCATGAAGTACAATATGTGATGAAAAAACAATCTCAGAACGGCCTGGGTAAGTCAAAGCGTTTTAAAGTTATCAGCACTTAAAATGACACTGGTCAGATTTGCAAAAAATGGCCAAGTCCTTAAGGTGAAATAGGGCTGAGTCCTTAAGGGGTTAAGGACTGGTTATCTGATGGCCTGAATAAAGACCCAAACAAGTACCCTGCCTATGTGCCTGGTATTAACTTTGTATGCATGATAAATGCATGTTTCTGGAGTGAAAAAACCCCTTTAAGGAGTCTAAAAATGAATGAAGGCATGAAGAGTGCAACTTTTTTAAACTCAAGGTAACCACTAAAGTATTTTTATTATTATTATTAGTAGTAGTATTTATTAAAGCGCCATTCATTCCATAGCGCTGTACATATGATAAGGGGTGCACATACATAATACAGACAGTTGCACTAATCATAAAAAAAATGAGTTACAGACTGGTACAGAAGGAGAGAGGGCCCTGCCCGTAAGGGCTTACAATCTACATGGTATGGGAGAAGGACACAGTAGGTGCGGGTTAAGTTGGTCATGGCGGTATAGAGGCAGCAGGGTCACTGGTTGTAGGCTTGTCTGAAGAGGTGGGTTTTCAGGTTTCTTTTGAAGGATTCCATTGTAGGTGAGAGTCTGTTATGTTGGGGTAGCGAGTTCCAGAGTATGGGGGATGCACGGGAGAAATCCTGGAGTCGATTGTGGGAAGAGGCAATAAGAGGAGAGGAGAGAAGGAGGTCTTGTGAGGAGGGTGGGGGTGTATCGGGAAAGTAGCTCAGAGATTTAGGGAGGGGACAGGTTATGGACGGCCTTGTATGTATTTGTAAGTAAAGAAAATAGGATTTGGCGTCACTCAATATCGGGCAACAATCAGACAACAACATATGATCTGAAAATATTATTTTATACTCGCAACATGTTGCGTAAAAATCACAATAAAATTACAATAAAATTACAATAAAATTATATAACCATATAAAAACATATAGCACATAATCCCCTCTAAAAGCGCTAGTTGGTCTGTCTGGCTTTAGTGTGCGGTTTCCCTGATAGCCACCAGGGTAAAGCCAAAGAAGCAAAGAATTACGTTGTAAAAAAGTCACAATATGTTTTTTGTGTTGATACAATATTGCTTCGGAGTTTAAATGTACTTTACCACTCCTATGGGTTGGTTTTCCTGTAGGATGCAGTCGCTCTGTGAGCTGCGTAGGAATGTAAATCCGGTCTCTTTAGATTAAAACACCCGGCTGTTTGGCGATGATCTTTGTTACTTTGGCCTTCCAGGACCTGCTTGTGGCGTCCCACGTGGTGCTACTGGATAGGTCACGTGACTTCCGATTCCAGGCGGGGTTTTCAAATCTGTTCAGTATCCGATCATAGATGTTAAATTCTTCCTTATATTGTCCCTCACTGTCTGCAAACCAAACGCGTTTCGGGGTACAGCAGCCCCTTCCTCAGTGAGGAAGGGGCTGCTGTACCCCGAAACGCGTTTGGTTTGCAGACAGTGAGGGACAATATAAGGAAGAATTTAACATCTATGATCGGATACTGAACAGATTTGAAAACCCCGCCTGGAATCGGAAGTCACGTGACCTATCCAGTAGCACCACGTGGGACGCCACAAGCAGGTCCTGGAAGGCCAAAGTAACAAAGATCATCGCCAAACAGCCGGGTGTTTTAATCTAAAGAGACCGGATTTACATTCCTACGCAGCTCACAGAGCGACTGCATCCTACAGGAAAACCAACCCATAGGAGGGGTAAAGTACATTTAAACTCCGAAGCAATATTGTATCAACACAAAAAACATATTGTGACTTTTTTACAACGTAATTCTTTGCTTCTTTGGCTTTACCCTGGTGGCTATCAGGGAAACCGCACACTAAAGCCAGACAGACCAACTAGCGCTTTTAGAGGGGATTATGTGCTATATGTTTTTATATGGTTATATAATTTTATTGTAATTTTATTGTAATTTTATTGTGATTTTTACGCAACATGTTGCGAGTATAAAATAATATTTTCAGATCATATGTTGTTGTCTGATTGTTGCCCGATATTGAGTGACGCCAAATCCTATTTTCTTTAACTGTATTTTATCAGCAACAGGGAGTGCTGTGTGGTAGAGCACCTACTCCATAGGTAAACAGTGAGTGAGCCGCCAAATCCTTTTGCTATTGCCCCTATGTATTTGTAAGTACTTTGAAGTGAATTTGTTGGCCAATGGGGAGCCAGTGAAGGGATTGGCAAAGGGGAGAGGCAGAGGAATAATAGGGTGAGAGGTGGATTAGTTACGCAGCAGAGTTGAGGATAGATTGGAGGGGTGCGAGAGTGCTGGATGGAAGGCCATAGAGGAGAATGTTGCAGTCTAGGCGGGAGATAATGAGGGCATGTACAAGTATTTTCGCAGATTCAAAGTTAAGGAAAGCGCGGATGCGGGAGATGTTTTTGAGTTGGAGGCGGCAGGTGGTGGAAAGGGCTTGGATGTGCGGTCGGAAGGAAAGGGCAGAATTCAAGGTCACTCCAAGGCAGCAGGCTTTGTTGACTGGGGAGAGTGTGCATCATGATAGACAGGTCTGTTGGGGGGGTTGAACAAGATGAGGGAAAGATTATGAATTCTGTCTTATCCATGTTAAGTTTAAGAAAGCGAGAGGCGAAGAAGGATGATATAGAAGATAGACATTGTGGGATTCTTGATAGTAACGTGGTGATGTCTGGACCAGAGAGGTAGATTTGTGTGTCGTCAGCGTAGGAGTGATACTGAAAGCCATGGGACTCTATGAGCTGTCCCAGGCCAAAAATGTAGATAGAGAAGAGCAGGGGTCCTAGGACAGAGCCTTGCGGGACACCAACAGAGAGGGAATGAGACGAGGAGGTGGTGCGGGAGTGGGAGACGCTAAACGTCCGGTCTGTGAGGTATGATGTGATCCAGGAGAGGGCCAGGTCAGTGATGCCAAGAGATGAGAGGGTTTGCAACAGAAGGGAGTGGTCAACAGTGTCGAAGGCAGAGGACAGGTCAAGGAGAAGGAGGACATAGTATTGTTTCTTGGTTTTGGCTGTTAGTAGGTCATTGGTGACTTTGGTAAGGGCAGTCTCGGTCGAGTGATGGGGTCGGAAGCCAGATTGTAGGCGGTCAAAGAGGGAGCAGGAGGAGAGGTGGGAGGACAGTTCTGAATGGACATGTTGTTCAAGTAGCTTTGAGGCATATGGAAGAAGTGATATGGGGCGATAACTGGACAAGGAATATGGGTCAAGTGAAGGCTTTTTGAGGATGGGTGTAATGGTAGCATGTTTAAAAGCAGAGGGGAAGACACCAGAGTTTAGTGATAGGTTGAAGAGATGAGTTAGGGCTAGGATAAACACTGTGGTGAGGTTAGAGATGAGGTAGGATGGGATTGTGTCAAGTGCACAGGTGGTCAGATGAGATTTGGAGAGTAGAGTGGAGAGTTTTTCTTCTGTAATGGTAGAGAAGCGGGTTTTGGGAGAAGAGGACCGAGCAGTTGTGTAGAGGGTCTGTGGGGACTGTGTAGTAAAGCTTTCTCTGATGTGGACTATCTTTTGTTTGAAATATTTGGCAAAGTCCTCAGCTGAGAAGGGAAGAGAGGGTGGGGGCGCTGGGGGACGGAGAAGGGAGTTAAAAGTGCTAAAAAGTTGTTTAGGGCTGTGTGACAGGGAAGATATGAGAGATGAGAAGTAGGCCTGTTTTGCATCAGCGAGTGAGGATTTGAATATGAGAAGGGATTGCTTGTATGCAGTGAAATAATCTTTAGAGTGGGATTTCTTCCATCGCCGCTCAGCAGCCCTGGAAGCTTGTCTGAGTTTTTTGGTTAGGTTGGTGTGCCAGGGTTATCTGTTGATTTTCCGGATTTTGTTGTGTGTGAGGGGGGCAACAGTGTCCAGAGCTGTACTTAATGTGGTGTTATATAAGGTGGTAGCAGCTTCTGGGTCTTGGAGGCAACAGATGGTAGAGAGTGGGAGAAGAGAGTCAGAAAGCAAGCAAAAGTCAAGATGTTTGAGGTTCCTGCGGGGCTGTGCTAGTGTGTGGACTGGGGGAGCTGCAGAAGAGACCAATGAAGAGAAGGTGAGTAGGTTGTGGTCGGATAGGGGGAGAGGCGAATTAGAAAGGTTAGATAGGGAGCAGAGGCGGGAAAAGATCAGATCCAGAGTGTGACCATCTCTGCAATGGAGGGTGGCAGTGGAGTTGGGCTGTAGGAGCAGGTGTCTGACCGACTCCTCCACCATGTTTGCAGCCTGGGCAGGGGGGGGTGAGTGAATTGAAATCCACTATAAGAGAGTGCAGCAGGGCAGGTAGTGTCTGAGGGTGTCAGCCATGTTTCTGTGAGACCCAGAAAGGAAAGGTTTTGAGAGATGAACAGTTCATGAATGTACGACAGTTTGTTACAGAGGGAGCACGCGTTCCATAATGCTCCTGCAAGAGGAACCAAAGGGGCAGGGGTCAGAGGAATGGTAATTAGGTTTAAGGGGTTGCAGAAATTTGTAGAAGGAGATTTATAGTGGGACATGGAGGTGATAGTGGGGATTTGCTGAGGGGGACCTGGATTTGGAGAGATATCACCAGCAGTAAGGAGAAGCAGAGAAAGGGTTAATAGATGAGAATAAGAGAGGGCATGAGGTGTCTGTGTGTGTTTGGGAAGGAAGGGTTTTATGTTGGCAAACAGGTTTGTGCAAGCGATTAGATGAGAAGGTAAAATGGAGGAAGAGATGAATAGTTCCTTGCTGGGTGAATGGATGTGGGGGTATTTCAGGAGGTTGGGGAAAAGTAGGAGGAGTAAGGGGAAAATATCAGCTTCTGATCGGCGGGGGTCCGACACCTGGGACCCCCGCCGATCAGCTGTTTGAGAAGGCAGCGGCGCTCCAGCAGCGCCGCTGCCTTCTCACTGTTTACCGCCGGGCCACTGACGTCACGACTTGTATCAACTAGAGTGGGCGCAGCTAAGCTCCATTCAAGTGAACAGAGCTTAGCCGCGCCCACTGTAGTTGATACAAGTCGTGACGTCAGTGGGCGGGCGGCCCGGCGGTAAACAGTGAGAAGGCAGCGGCGCTGCTGGAGCGCCGCTGTCTTCTCAAACAGCTGATCGGCGGGGGTCCCGGGTGTCGGACCCCCGCCGATCAGAAGCTGATGATCTATCCAGAGGATAGATCATCAGTTAATTGAAAGTGCAGAACCCCTTTAAACATTGTTAGCATTGACTATGTCTGTAATTACCTGTGGTCCCCCTTTGGTCCAATTCTGGTATAATTCAGTCTGTGCACTTAAGAGTTGCACTTGAGAGATGTTGCATGTGGAAAGACCAAGGTCTGAAATATCTAGTTGTATGTCAAGGGTGTCTATAGGTTTAAAGCTACAATTCTACATAATGGGATGCATCTGTCAATGAGCCACTTTTCATAATATAGTATATGCAGACTTGAAAGTTGATGCTTGTAATGTGGTACAATGAAGCTTTTGCAGGTACAAGATGTTTTGATTTTTTTTTTCTGTAGGAAGCATGTAATGTAGCAATCTATTAATGTGATGAAACTGGTGATGCTCAGTAATAGTGATAATCTTCAAAAACGCATGTAAAAAACATAAACATTGCATTTCATGTAGTATTTATGTACCACCACCTGGTGGCACTGCATCACTTCATCATAGTGCAATGCTATGAGTCAGTATCCAGTCTGATGGCCAACTGGGATCAGGAGGGAATTTTTTTTGCCTTTTGAGGGCAGATTTTCTCATGACATACTGTATGATCAACAGGAGGAAACATGTATTAAAGTTTAGCCACACACCCTCCATTCTACTGGATTCTCTCCATTCATTTCTTGAACTTGATTGACATATGTCTTTTTCATCTGTACTATGTAACTACCTGTATGTAAGTGAATAGAGGAGAACAGACCACAAAAGATGGCCAAAGATTAGCACTTTATATAGTATTTGGGAAAGACCCCTTCTAGCATATTTGCTGATGATAAGCAATTTGCATTAGCTATGTAACGTTCCCATGCCTCTTTTTTATATCTATTATAGGCATGGTGCTGAATCTCCACCCCAGTAGAGCCAAATACCAGAGTGCAGCACAATATACTGCCCCAGCAGAACCGAATACCATAGTGCATCAAAAAATCATGCCGGAACAGAAAAAAATACCTTCCCAGCAGCTTCCCCCTTGAGCTTGAGGTGGACAGTGCCACCTCCACCTGCCACGTTCTGTCTTACTACTCCAGTTTCCTCAGAATGGCAATACAGTTGAATTCAAGAGTTGGGGGGAGGGTGTTAACCTCAGATCACTACTTACCTGGCTGGATATATTGAGGAGAGCTCAGGTAGACTCCTGGGCCTCGGCCCTCCATGAACTTTCCCTATGGCCAATCCGCTCTTGAGATAAGTCAATAACAGATCGGTGGGGGAACCGACTCCCGATACCTCTGCCGATCAGTTGTTTGAAGAGAAAGAAGCCCTCATACAAGCTAACGTACTATTCCTACTACATTACATTATGCAATTAAGTGTCTGCAAATCATGGGCTTCTTAAGAATGGTACATATATTGTAACATTATAAGATGTGTACAAACCTTCCTTTTCTAGTGTAATTTTAATGTACGAACATTGTTAAAATAATTATGCCTATTTTTTTAAATTTTCTATATTTTGCCTTTTCTGTATTTTACATTTTCTATATTTTCTATTTTTAATTTTTCTTTGTGCATTTTTGTACATTTTACATATATTTTAATAATTTTAATTTTTTTTTTTCTTGGAGTATTGTTAATATGTACTAAATAAATAACTTTGGGTATTTACATATTGCACGTTTCCTTGGAAATCCAGATATCTGAGTGCCCTTCAGATTATCTATTTCTTTATACTATACCGGCAAGGGGTGTGCTATGGAGGGTGCTCCTAATCCATGAATTCAGGCTGGCAGAGCCACTGTAGCTAATTGTAATTTTTTTAATTTACGATATACCCGACAGTTGAGCTCCCTACCCAAATATCATGGATATCTGGAGCTGTATGAAAAAATAAATGTAAGAAGGTAGAATCTTATGTTTTTGATCACTTTGAGGAGACAAACATTCAAAATAATCCACCAAGATCCACTATAGACACTTTCAGAGAATTAGAAAAGCTATCATATAGGCAACTTAAAAAAAAGATGGGAGATTAAATCACTTAATAAATATTTAGAAAGTGGAGTAATACCAAAAGATGTATTAATCACCAAAGACCCAGCACAGGACTCATATAGTGACGAGTTCAACAAGGATGGGTCAAATCTCCACATTGACACATTACCACATGTTCATGTGACAATTGACACATTACCACAAGAGGATACCTATAACAGATGGCAAGGCACTGAATATGTAAAGGATTAGACACTTTAGAACAGGAAATAATCAATAAAAAAAATCAAAGAAATTAAAACAGAGTATACAGAAAAATTATTCATCAAATAATTAAAATAATTGCGAAAACACAATTAAAACAACCCCAGCAAGAACTAATGAAGAAAGAGAGAAGAGCACAAATAGGAATCAAACATATAATCAATATAATGTCCTCACATCTAATCGTTTTGAGACTCTGTCAAATCACTTTCGCTGACCCCATAGAAGTGATGTCACAACCAGACAGCTGAGAAGCTCTGACAGAGGCCTTTCAGAACCTCCTCCTTGAGTTTTCTTTGTTGTGGTATTCAGTTCCTCATCTCGTTAGCCTCTCTCAGCTGTCATGTAGTTGGACTGATTGCTTCCCTTTAAATTCCCCCCCAATAATGCTTTACTGGGCGGCTTATACTTCTTCCTAGAGTGTGTGTGCATGCTGATCCTGTTTCCCAGTCTGCTACAAAGTTAAGTGCTGTACATTTATCTGTTATTTTCTGTTTGCTTGATCCCAGGTGACCCTGACTCCCTCCGTGTCTGGTGTAGGGAGCCGGTGGTCGTGTCCCCTCACTATTGTAGGGTGTTCAGGGGTGTTCAGGGGTTAGTTAGTTATAGTCGAGGTACGTGGATATGCAACCATCCACCTTTGGGATCTTTGCATAGGCTGAGCAGCCAGGGAAAGTGCGAGGTCTTGTGCAGGGGTCTCCCTTTTGGTTCCTTAGCTTTGGATCCAGTGAGTCATATATGCATGTTGCTTTGTCTTGTTTCCTGTACACCGTCCGTGACATTATAAGCCGCCAAAACCGTCTCAAGCATGGATCCGGTTTCACTTTTGGCTGAACGCCTTTAGGGTCTTTCATTGGAGGTAGCTGATTTCCGCAGGACTTTTTCTCAGCTTCAAGTGACCGGTTCAGCTTGCGTTCATGGAGTTTGTTCTGAGCCTAAGATCTCGCTCCCGGATACGTTCTCCGGGGGTAGTGAGAATTTTGTGCGTTTTAGAGAGGCTTGCAAACTCCATTTTCGCCTTCTTCCCCATTCCTCTGGTGATGAGAAACGGAGGGTGGGGATCATTATATCGCTGCTCAGGGGTAACGCTCAGTCCTGGGCCTTTTCGCTGCCGGAGGGGGCACGGCCCCTCCGTTCAGTGGATGAATTCTTTTTAGCCCTGGGTCAGATATATGATGATCCGGATCGTATTGCTCTGGCTGAGTCTAGACTACGTCTATTATGCCAGGGTAAACAATCCGCAGAGATATACTGCTCAGAATTTCGGAGATGGGCAACTGATACTGGTTGGAATGATGCTGCACTCCGAAGTCAATTTTGCCATGGTCTTTCAGAAGGATTGAAAGATGCATTTGCCTTTCATGAAAGGCCTATTTCCTTGGACTCTGCTATGTCTCAGGCCGTTCGTATTGACAGGCGTCTTAGAGAGAGAGGAGAGATCTCTCCTTCCTGTCATACTCAGTCCCAGGACAGTGCAGCGGTCCCATTCTGTGCGCAGGGGTCTCAGTCGCTGTCAGCCCCTTCTGAGCAGGAGCCCATGCAACTGGGGTTGATTGCTTCTGACAATAGAAGATTCAGCCCACATGGGAGGGTTTGTTTTTGTTGTGGAGGTATAAATCATTTGGCAAATGTTTGTCTCTCTAGGAGATTCAGGCAGTTCTCTGGGAGTAATAAAGAAACAAAGAGGAAAAAATCTTTTAAAAATGTTACGTCTGTTACTATTGGCAGGGTTGAGGCGGAAATTGAAGGTTTTCCGTTTGCTTGTAGTTCCCGTTTTGTCCTGCCTGCTAGGGTGGCGCTAGAGAGCAAGAGCATTTTTTGTGAGATTTTTGTGGATAGTGGAGCAGCGGTCAATCTCATTGATAGTCAATTTGCAATAACTCATGGTTTCCAGGTGTGCACTTTGGGAAAGGAGATTCCTGTTTTTGCTATTGATTCCGCTCCACTTTCTCAGAAATCATTAAAGGGCATAGTTCACAATATCCGTTTAATTGTGAGTGATGCTTATGTTGAGGATGTGTCATGTTTCGTCCTTAGCGGTTTGCCTACTCCTCTAGTGTTGAGGCTACCCTGGCTCACTAAACATAATCCCACCATTGATTGGCAAGCGAGGCAAATAAATGGTTGGAGTGACTTTTGCAGAGAGAATTGCCTCACGACATCTGTTTCTGAGGTTTCTACTAAGACTGTACCATCTTTTCTCTCTGAATTATCGGATGTCTTCTCTGAGAGTGGAGTTCAGGATTTGCCCCCGCACAGGGAGTACGATTGCCCTATTAATCTCATCCCAGGCGCCAAGCTGCCTAAATCTCATTTATACAATCTTTCCCAACCTGAAAGGATCGCTATGCGTGCTTATATCTCTGAGAGTCTGAGAAAAGGACACATACGACCCTCGAAGTCACCTGTTGCTGCTGGTTTTTTCTTTGTTAAGAAAAAAGATGGTTCTTTAAGACCTTGTCTGGATTTCAGGGAGCTGAACAGTATCACTATTTGTGACCCTTATCCGCTTTCTCTAATCCCGGACCTGTTTAACCAGGTTGTTGGGGCTAAAGTCTTTTCCAAATTAGATCTAAGAGGGGCATACAACCTGGTCAGGGTCAGAGAAGGAGACGAATGGAAGACGGCCTTCAATACCCCTGAGGGTCATTTTGAAAATTTGGTTATGCCTTTTGGTTTGATGAATGCCCCAGCCGTTTTTCAGCATTTCGTGAACAGCATTTTTTATCATTTGATGGGAAAATTTGTATTAGTGTATTTGGATGACATTTTAATTTTTTCTCCTGATTTCAAAACTCATAAGGAACATTTACGTCAGGTCTTGCTCATTCTGCGGGAGAATAAATTATATGCGAAACTGGAAAAATGTGTGTTTGCGGTTCCAGAAATTCAATTTCTGGGGTTTCTTCTCTCCGCTTCTGGTTTTCGCATGGACCCCGAGAAGGTCCGCGCTGTGCTTGAGTGGGAGCTTCCTGAGAATCAGAAGGCGCTGATGCGGTTTTTGGGCTTTGCCAATTATTACAGGAAGTTTATTTTGAATTATTCCTCTATTGTTAAACCACTCACTGATATGACCAGAAAGGGGGTAGATTTTTCTTCTTGGTCGGTAGAGGCGCGTAAGGCTTTTTCTAATATCAAGGAGAGTTTTGCTTCCGCTCCCATCTTGGTGCAACCTGATATTTCTTTACCCTTCGTAGTTGAGGTTGATGCTTCTGAGGTGGGTGTGGGTGCGGTCTTGTCTCAGGGTTCCTCTCCTGCCAAATGGCGACCGTGTGCCTTTTTCTCGAAAAAACTCTCCTCCGCAGAGAGAAATTACGGTGTGGGAGATAGGGAATTGTTGGCCATCAAGTTGGCTTTTGAGGAATGGCGCCATTGGCTGGAGGGAGCCAGACACCCTATTACCGTGTTTACTGACCATAAAAATATGGCCTACTTGGAGTCAGCCAAGCGTCTGAACCCGAGACAGGCCAGATGGTCTTTGTTCTTTTCAAGATTTAATTTTGTTGTCACGTTCCGCCCTGGAGTTAAGAATGTGAAGGCAGATGCCCTGTCACGTTGTTTTCCGGGAGGCGGGAATTTTGAAGACCCGGGTCCCATTTTGGCTGAAGGTGTGGTGGTCTCTGCTCTTTTTTCTGAATTGGAGGCAGAGGTGCAGGCAGCCCAGTCAGAGGCTCCTGATCTTTGTCCTCCTGGGAGGTTGTTTGTGCCTCTCGCTTTAAGACACAAGATTTTTAAGGAACACCACGATACGGTCCTTGCTGGGCACCCGGGGGCAAGAGCCACACTGGATCTCATCGCTCTGAGATTCTGGTGGCCTGCGCTTCGTAAGTCGGTTGAGGGTTTTGTGGCAGCCTGCGAGACTTGCGCTCCTGCCAAAGTCCCTCATTCACGGCCATCAGGTCCTCTCCTTCCCTTACCCATTCCTTCCCGTCCTTGGACACATCTGTCCATGGACTTCATAACGGACCTGCCTCGTTCCTCGGGGAAGACTGTGATTCTGGTGGTGGTGGACCGTTTTAGCAAAATGGTGCATTTCATCCCTTTTCCTGGTTTGCCCAATGCTAAGACGCTGGCGCGGGCATTTATTGATCACATTGTCAAATTGCACGGTATTCCTTCAGACATAGTCTCTGATAGGGGCACGCAGTTTGTTTCCAGATTCTGGAAGGCTTTCTGTTCTTGCTTTAGGGTTCGGTTGTCATTCTCTTCTGCTTTCCACCCGCAGTCGAATGGCCAGACAGAGCGCGTCAATCAGAATCTTGAGACATATCTGCGCTGTTTTGTGGCGGAGAATTAAGAGGATTGGTGTTCTTTTTTGTCCCTTGCTGAGTTTGCTTTAAATAACCGGCGTCAGGAGTCCTCTGATAAGTCACCATTTTTTGGTGCATATGGGTTTCATCCACAGTTTGGGACTTTCTCGGGAGAGGGGTCTTCTGGTTTACCTGATGAGGACAGATTCTCCTCGTCTTTGTCATCTATTTGGCAAAAGATTCAGGATAATCTAAAGAGCATGAGTGAGAGATATAAGCGTGTGGCAGATAAGAGACGTGTGCTTGGTCCGGACCTGAATGTTGGTGATCTGGTGTGGTTGTCTACCAAGAATATCAAATTGAAGGTTCCCTCCTGGAAGTTGGGTCCTAGGTTTATTGGGCCTTACAAAATCCTGTCTGTCCTCAATCCTGTTGCCTACCGTCTTGATCTTCCTCAGACTTGGAAGATCCATAATGTTTTTCATAAGTCCTTATTGAAACCTTATGTTCAACCCATTGTACCCTCGCCTTTGCCTCCTCCTCCGATTATGGTTGATGGGAATCTTGAATTTCAGGTCTCTAGGATTGTGGATTCTCGTCTTGTCCGCGGTTCTCTTCAGTACCTTGTTCATTGGGAGGGTTATGGTCCTGAGGAGAGGATGTGGGTCCCAGTGACGGACATTAAGGCCTCTCGTCTCATCAGGGCTTTCCATAGGTCCCATCCTGAGAAGGTGGGTTCTGAGTGTCCGGAGACCACTCGTAGAGGGAGGGGTACTGTCACAACCAGACAGCTGAGAAGCTCTGACAGAGGCCTTTCAGAACCTCCTCCTTGAGTTTTCTTTGTTGTGGTATTCAGTTCCTCATCTCGTTAGCCTCTCTCAGCTGTCATGTAGTTGGACTGATTGCTTCCCTTTAAATTCCTCCCCATAATGCTTTACTGGGCGGCTTATACTTCTTCCTGGAGTGTGTGTGCATGCTGATCCTGTTTCCCAGTCTGCTACAAAGTTAAGTGCTGTACATTTATCTGTTATTTTCTGTTTGCTGGATCCCAGGTGACCCTGACTCCCTCCATGTCTGGTGTAGGGAGCCGGTGGTCGTGTCCCCTCACTATTGTAGGGTGTTCAGGGGTTATATAGTCGAGGTACGTGGATATGCAACCATCCACCTTTGGGACCTTTGCATAGGCTGAGCAGCCAGGGAAAGTGCGAGGTCTTGTGCAGGGGTCTCCCTTTTGGTTCCTTAGCTTTGGATCCAGTGAGTCATATATGCATGTTGCTTTGTCTTGTTTCCTGTACACCGTCCGTGACAAGTGAATGGGGCTGCGTGAAAAACGCAAGCAAGTCACTGATGGTTGCTAAGAGATATGAATAAAAATAGAGGGGCACTCTCCAAAGCAATGGGAACAGTGGATATTGGTACTTAAGAATTTTATTTGTATCTTTAAATAAAGTCAAGTATTCAATTAATTCACAATGTGAAATACATATATATAGCAGCATAAATTATAAATGGCAGGCTTGAAACAACATTGTGAATAAATGTACGAGTAAACGCAGATTAGCATCCAGTAGTAAAGAGTAGCAATCCAACAATAAAAGTCAATCAATAAAATCTATAGAAACTTTACATCCGATAATATCAAGAAGTTTCTTTAAAAGCTCTAGATATCCACAGATAATAGCAATACTTTAATCTCGATTATTTGAAACTTCAGTCTCAGGTCTCAATTGATAACACTCCAATATTGAGTCTCGATTAGTTGGTAGCTATACACAGAGTGGCGTCCCACCCCTTTTTCGAAGAGCAATCTCTTAATTTTCGAAGACCGTTCGATTTTACCTGGAGGATTTTCAGATAAGATCTCCTACCCTTGTCTCGATGAATGTATCGGTGTTGCGGTCTCAAGGGCTGTGTATTCCTCGAAGGAGACCCACACCAATGCCGGAAGTCCACGTAGTCCCGCTGAAGGTGAGCTTCCCTTTTCCAGCAGAGACCTCCTACAGCAGGCATTCTCATGGTCGTTGCAGTATTAAAGTGTTCACCTCCTAAATCGATCAAAAGTCTCAATCCCAAGTGCGGGGGTCAGTTTACCAAACGCGTTTCGGGGTTAGAGCAGTTGACACCTTCATTAGTGGCTAGTGTCCCCCTGTTATGGCCCCTCCTTTATAGGGCTACTGATTATTGGGAAAACCGGGTCCTGGATTATCTGAATTTTAGGTCCGAATTTTAAGTATTCTGAGACTCTGTGGAATCTAATCAGAGAAACTGATTGTCATGCTGGATTATATTTGTCCGATCATGCATCAAGGAACATCACAAATATTCTTATGGGCATATATTGTGATTGTAGACTTGAGATTTTCCAAATCCAATATTTAGCAGTCTCTGAAATAAAAATCCTTTCATACACTTGTTATTAAATCAGTCCCAAATTGCATGGTATAAAAAACGCACCATCGACATTGCGGTTGCTATGCGGTTTTGGTGCTTTTTTAATAAATTTTTGTAAAAACTCTTAAAACCATTAAGATTCATAGAATAGACATTTAAAATGAAGATTACAACATACAATCAAATTACACCCATCCTCTACAATTGTTCTTACAAGTTCATATTTCGGCAGTCAACATATAGTAAGGCCTTCCCCAGTAGATTCTTATAAATTTGGGATTTTGATTTTGAATATCATAAAGAATTAATAAAATACTGTGATATAGGATGCAGTAACACGCATGGGGAATTTTGCTGTGGTAGTGAAATAATACTGTGAGTCAGTATGACATGAAGATGACAGGCTTTGCTTTTAGAAACACTGCACACTTCACTTATTTGGGCAGTCACAGGGCCAAAACTGAACAAAAAACTCAAGTATGAACTCAGCCTTATAGGTCAATGTTAGCGCCAAGAAGAAGCGGACTCTTTTTACACAGTCGTCAGCTGATTCCACATAGATGTCTACAGAACCTGTTCGATTAAACGCTTATACAGAGTAGAGAGGGTGTCAGCAGTAAGTTTGTGTTGACGTCACTGATTATTTTGCCCTTCCTCTGATCCGTCAGAACAATAACTCCCAAAAAACAGATCCTGTCTGTTGAGTATCCGCCTTCACTCAGTCAGCATTTGGTCAGTAATCCATCCATCGCTAATGCCAAAAAAAACAGGAGTGGTTCCAAAACAGAGATGACATGTGAATGGAATATTTGCATGTCTTCTGTCTTTTGTACCCACTCCTGCTTTTGGCTACCAAATCACAAGCCAATTCTGATGGCACCATACAGGCCTTACAGCTGCTACACAGATAGAATCCGTTGTGTGTCTCATTTTTCCTTCCTTCTGACATAGTGGTGAGGTGGAAGCAGCATAAGGAGACCACAGAGTGGCCCAATGACAGTGTGGAGGTAGCGGAAGCATCAGGAGACCACAGAGCGACACAATGACAGAGTGTGGAGGTGGCGGCAGCATCAGGAGGCCACAGAGTGGTACAATGACAGAATGTGGAGGTGGCGGCAGCATCAGGAGGCCACAGAGTGGAACAATTATAGTGTGGAGGTGGCGGCAGCAGTAATATCAGGAGGAGGCCACAGAGGGGCACAATTATAGTGTGGAGGTGGCATCAACAGCATCAGGAGACCACAGAGTGGCAAGGTGACATAGTGTGGAAATGGCGGCAGCATCAGGAGACCACAGAGTGACCCGATGACAGAGTAGGGAGGTGGCAGCAGCATCAGGATACCACAGAGTAGTAATGTGACATAGTGTGCAGGTGGCAGCAGCATCAGGAGACCACAGAGTGGCAAGGTGACATAGTGAGGAGGTGGCAGCAGCATCAGGAGACCACAGAGTGACCCGATGACAGAGTGGGTAGGTGGGTGGCAATATGAGTACCAGCTGAAGATGGTGGGTGAAAGTAGGAGCACTTGGCGTCAGATGTGTGGCATCAGGCGGGTGGCAGCATCAGAATAGTAGCTGAGGCAGGTAGCCAAAAGAAACCAGTCTCTTTTGTCAAAGTGTTGGTGTGGCACCATGGGTGATTTAGTCTGATGCATCAGGCATTGGTGGGTGGAAATCCTGGCTGATCCACGCCTGATTCATCTTGACAAAAGTCAGTCTCTCCACATTTTGGGTGGACAGGTGAGTTCTTCTTGGGGTAACTATGGCCCCCGCCGCACTAAACACCCGCTCTGATGCCACACTACTGGCCGGGCAGAACAGCTTTTCCAGGGCAAACTCTGCTAGTTGCGGCCATAAATCTAGTTTGGCTGCCCAGTAGTCCAGCGGATCATTAATGTGGGGTGGCAGGGTACTGTCCAAGTATGCCACCAGCTGCTGGTTCAGGTCCTGCTCCAGGTCTAGCTGCTGCTGCTGCTGAGTAGTTTCTTCACTAGGCGGGTGCAGAAAGCTGCTCATCAGCGACTGTAGACTCAAGTTGCTGCTGATGGAGCTGGAACTGCTCCTAGTCACACACCCTGCCACAGCAGCCATGGCAGATGAACTTGAGTGCAGAGGGCCACCACAGTCAGACCTGCGAGAGGATGGACGATGGTGCAGATAGGCAGCGGCCAACTGACTACATAGGATGTCTCTATAGTAGTTCAGTTTGTCCTCCCTCTCAGCGGGTGTTAAAAAAGGCCCCCATTTTGGACCGGTAGAGAGGGTCCAACAAGGTGGAGAGCCACAAGTCATCCCTCTGCCGAATGGTAACAATTCGGCTGTCACTACGCAAGCAAGGGAGCATGCATTGGGCCATTTGTGCAAGTGACTCGGAGGGACTCCCTGCATCCATCTCCACTGCATACTGCCACGGTGTGTCTGGGTCCTCTGCCTCATCATCCTCATCGCCCTGTAGCTCCGCTGGCTGCTTCAGATCCTCCTCTCCTGTCACCTGTGTGTAAAAACCACCCATTTTGCTACACATTGTTTGTGCTCCAATGTCCTCCTCCTCCAGTTCAGCCCCCACAGGGCTCATTTGGCTGTAAGATCTAGGCGCCATGTCTCCAGTCCCCTGACCAGCCAGATATGACAGCATCTGTTCCAGGACATAAGGCAGTGGAATGACATTGTTCATCCCATAGTCCTGGCGACTGACAAATAATGTGGCCTCCTCAAAGGGCCTCAGCAAATGGCAGGTGTCACGCATGAGCTGCCACTGGTTGACATCGAAGTTACACAGGGGAATACTCCTGTCCGCTTGGATCATCAAGAAATTGTTTAAGGCCTTTCTCTGTTCGTATCATCGGTCCAACATATGGAGGGTGGAATTCCAACGGATGGAAACGTCGCATATAAGTCAATGTTGGGGGATGCTGTTCTGCCGCTGCAGCTCAAGAAGGGTTTGCTTTGCGGTGTACGAGTGGCTGAAGTGCATGCAACATTTCCTGGCCATTATTAGGATGTCTGGCAGATGGGTGGAAGACTTCAGTAACCGCTTGACAACCAGATTGAACACGTGCGCCATGCAGGGCGCATGGCTCAGCCCTCCTTGACGCAGCGCCGACACCATGTTCTTCCCGTTGTCGGTCACCGTGGTTCAGATTTTAAGTTGTCGTGGAGAAAGCCAGGATTCGATTTCTTGATGAAGGACACAGAGCAGTTCGTCCCCTGTGTGACTCAGTTCACCCAGGCAAACTAGGTGCATAACAGCGTGACACTGCCATGCCCTGCACATGTGGTATGCTGGAGGGGGACTGTGAATTGTCCCTGCAGTGGAGGCTGAGGACACAGTGGAGAATGAGGAGGCAGAGTCGGACATTGTCGCAGGACCAACGGGGTGAAAACGTGGGGGCAGAAGCGGCATTTTCTGGCTAAGTTGCTGGTGTGGCTGGGCAGAAACCGCATTCACCCAGTGCGCCGTAAAGGACACGCAACACCAGCTCCCATGCCACTCTCCTCATGACTACTTGCCTACCTAGCGGAGGAAGCGGCGGATGTCTCCTCCACACCTTGGCTGGCCAGTAGCTGCTGACTGTCCTCTTGTAGCTTGTCCTCACTGTATAGTGGGGCTGAGCCCACAGCATATAATACTTCTCTGGCTGAGGGAACAGAAAAGGACAGAGTTAGGTTGAAGACAGGTGAGGGTACAGGGCCTGCTCCTGGGCCATGCCAACTAAGGGTTGTGTGTGACGAACCCACCGGCTCTTAGCTAGGGATGTCTGATGTCACTTGGGACGAAGTGGATGATTGAGTCTACCATTCAAGAACCCCTGGGTTGCTGGTCAAGACACAACTGCTAGATGACACTGGGAGCTCAGGCCTCTCGCTGCAACCCCTGCTTCCACGCCCCCTTACTCTGCTGCTACCTGTGCCTGCGCCAGAAACATTCTGCCTCTGCCACTCCCCTGTGCAGTGCCTGGCACTTCTCTGTCTGACATACTGTTAGATCAAATAAATAAATAAAAAGGAAATTAAAACACCCCAAAAAACTCAGTAATTTTCTCACTTCACTACACAACGCTAATAAGCCCTTTCCTCTAGCCCTTTCCACTAATACAAGCCAAAAAGGGCTGTCATTTTCTCACTTCACCACACAACAGCAAATACTTTTTTTGTGCCACTAATACACGCAAAAAAGGGCTTTAGAACATATAACTTCACCGCTGAACGGCAAATATATTTTTCTTTTTTCCACTTATACAATCCACAAAAGGGCTTTAGAACATTTAACTGCACCGCTGACCGACAAATAGGCCCTTCGTTTTTTTCCACTTATACACTCCACAAAAGGCTTTAGAACATAAAACTGCACCACTGAATGGCAAATATATTTTTCTTTTTTCAACTTATACACTCTACAAAAGGATTTAGAACATATAACTGCACCACTAAACGGCTGAACAGCAAATATACACTCACCTAAAGAATTATTAGGAACACCATACTAATACGGTGTTGGACCCCCTTTTGCCTTCAGAACTGCCTTAATTCTACGTGGCATTGATTCAACAAGGTGCTGATAGCATTCTTTAGAAATGTTGGCCCATATTGATAGGATAGCATCTTGCAGTTGATGGAGATTTGAGGGATGCACATCCAGGGCACGAAGCTCCCGTTCCACCACATCCAAAGATGCTCTATTGGGTTGAGATCTGGTGACTGTGGGGGCCATTTTAGTACAGTGAACTCATTGTCATGTTCAAGAAACCAATTTGAAATAATTCGAGCTTTGTGACATGGTGCATTATCCTGCTGGAAGTAGCCATCAGAGGATGGGTACATGGTGGTCATGAAGGGATGGACATGGTCAGAAACAATGCTCAGGTAGCCCGTGGCATTTAAACGATGGCCAATTGGCACTAAGGGGCCTAAAGTGTGCCCAGAAAACATCCCCCACACCATTACATCACCACCACCAGCCTGCACAGTGGTAACAAGGCATGATGGATACATGTTCTCATTCTGTTTACGCCAAATTCGAACTCTACCATTTGAATGTCTCAACAGAAATCGAGACGCATCAGACCAGGCAACATTTTTCCAGTCTTCAACAGTCCAATTTTGGTGATCTCGTGCAAATTGTAGCCTCTTTTTCCTATTTGTAGTGGAGATGAGTGGTACCCGGTGGGGTCTTCTGCTGTTGTAGCCCATCCGCCTCAAGGTTGTGCGTGTTGTGGCTTCACAAATGCTTTGCTGCATACCTTGGTTGTAACGAGTGGTTATTTCAGTCAACGTTGCTCTTCTATCAGCTTGTATCAGTCGGCCCATTCTCCTCTGACCTCTAGCATCAACAAGGCATTTTCGCCCACAGGACTGCCGCATACTGGATGTTTTTCCCTTTTCACACCATTCTTTGTAAACCCTAGAAATGGTTGTGCGTGAAAATCCCAGTAACTGAGCAGATTGTGAAATACTGAGACCGGCCCGTCTGGCACCAACAACCATGCCACGCTCAAAATTGCTTAAATCACCTTTCTTTCCCATTCTGACATCCAGTTTGAAGTTCAGGAGATTGTCTTGACCAGGACCACAACCCTACATGCAGTGAAGCAACTGCCATATGATTGGTTGACTAGATAATCGCATTAATGAGAAATAGAACAGGTGTTCCTAATAATTCTTTAGGTGAGTGTATATATATATTTTTTTTCCACTTATACACTTCACAAAAGGGTTTTAGAACATATAACTACACCGCTTAATTTGGCAAATAGGCCCAAATTTTTTTCCACTTATACATGACACAAAAGGCTTTGGAACATATAACTGCACCACTGAACTGAAAAAATAGTTTTCTTTTTTTCTTTTATACACTCCACAAAAGGGCTTTAGAACATATAACTGCACCGCTGAACAGCAAATATGTTTTTCTTTTTTCCAGCTATACAATAAACAAAAGGCTTTAGAACATATAACTGCACTGCTGAATTACAAATAGGCCCTTATTTTTTTCCACTTATACATGACACAAAAGGCTTTAGAACATATAACTGCACCGCTGAACTGCAAATATGCCCTTATTTTTTCCACTTATACACTCCACAAAAGGCTTTAGAACATATAACTGCACCACTGAACAGCAAATATATATTTTTTTTCCACTTATACAATACACAAAAGGGCTTTAGAACATGTAACTGCACAGCTGAATTGCAAATAGGCCCTTATTTTTTTCCACTTATACATGACACAAAAGGCTTTAGAACATATAACTGCACTGCTGAACGGCAAATATGCCCTTTTTTTCCACTTATACATGATACAAAAGGCTTTAGAACATATAACTGCACCGCTGAACGGCAAATATATTTATATTTTTTCTTTCATACACTCCACAAAAGGCTTTAGAACATATAACTGCACTACTAAACGGCAAATATATTTTTCTTTTGCACTAATCCTTGACAAAAATGGCTTTAGAACATATAACTGCACCACTGAACAGCAAATAGGCCCTTATTTTTTCCACTTATACACTCCACAAAAGGGCTTTAGAACATATAACTGCACCACTGAACGACAAATATATTTTTCTTTTGCCACTATTACACGACATAAAGGGCTTTAGAACATATAACTGCACCGCTGAATGGCAAAAAAAAAATTTGTGCCACTAATACACTCCAAAAAGGTCTGTAAATTTCACACTTCACCACACAACGACTAATAAGCCCTTTTTTTCCCACTAATACGAGCCATAAAATGCTTTAGAACATATAACTGCACCGCACAAGGGCAAATAAGACATATAAATATTTCCTTGTAATAAACCCTGTTAATGGGTGTATCAAACAGCACTTGCACCCCAATAACAAGAATGGTTTGCTGGAGTTACAGAGTTGTATAATGGCAATTTGGAACCCTGTTCTACATAAATGCTGTGGAATGATTCCTTCCTATCCTTGAATAATTTTTCACCAAACTTGTAAATCTTTTTTTAGCACAATATAGTCTTTACTAGCACTATCTCTAGCTGGAAAATGGCAGAAGATGGCTGAGGCTATTTATAAGGACTGTCTGCTGATTGGCTGCATGCATAGCATTTTGTGTGATCCCGCATTTCCAGAGCTCCTTGCTCCATGTCCTCACATGTGCAGCAGCCATTTTAGGAAAAAATGCAATTCATTACCATGAAGCATGAGGAAATTCGGATTCGGTGCGAATTGAATTTTTCCTGAAATTCGGATCGAATTCCACTTCGTCAACTTCGATTTGCACATCTCGAATAATAACCCACCAGGAAGATCTATTATTTCTGGAATAGGTTCCTCCAACTTATCACAATATATAGATAGGATGTTACAACCAGCTGTTATGCAAATACCATCATATATAAAAGACACAACGGACATAATATCAACTTTGGAGAAGTTGGAATTTCAGGATCATTGGATCCTTGGTACAATGGATGTCATCTCTTTTTACACAATAATAGAACACAATCAAGGAATGGAGGCCTTAAAGAAACAATTACAATCTAACAGCCAATTACATACTGATCAAATTAGTTTCATAACAGAAGGAGGAGTCAAGTACATCCTGACACATAATTATTTTATATATGAATCCGAATTTTATGTTCAAAAAAGGGGAACAGCAATGGGTGCCATATTTGCCCTCAGTTAAGCTAATATTTTTATGGCGCAATGGGAGGCAAATGCCATCCAATCAGAACTGGGGACGAATCTGGTACTCTGGCGTCACTACATCAACGATATCATATTAATTTGGCAAAATAAAGGATAAATTAAATATGTTCCTAAAGAAAATAAATACTAATTAGAGGAATTAGAATTTTACTACTAATATAAGTAGAACACAGATTGAGTTATTAGATCTGACTATTAAAATCGCAATCCATAAATTAGTATGTAGTACTTATCACAAACCGGCTATGAAAAACAGTTATATTCTTTATTCAAGCTGCTACCTTCCCAGGTGGTTATTAAACATCCCAATTAGTCAATTCAAAAGAATCAAACGTAACTGTAAATTTAGCGAACAATTTGAGAATGAGGCTGTAAAATTAAAACAACAGTTTCTAACTAAACAATATCCAGATAAGCTATTAGAAACATCTTTAAATAAAGTCAGAGATATGAATAGATACTTTTTTCACAACCACCAAAAGGGAAATTAAACAAGACGACAATATCCATATTATACTTCCATTTCATGCACAATACAGAACAATTGAAAAAATTATCTAAAACACTGGCACCATTTACTAAGAGATAAAGTTGTAGGATCCACACTCACAACTACTCCTCCTAGTTCTCAATCTGGGTCTGAGAATTTCACCAACTATAAAGAAAAATACAATGGGGACAAAATCTAATTGGCTTTTTTCGAAGACAGACACAAAAAAGTATACAAAGGAATGGGATATGGAAAATGAATTGGGACAAGTAAGAAGGAAATAAAGAAAACATATAAAAAAAAATGAAAGAAATAGTAAAAAAGAAAGCTATATTCACTTTAAAACACAAGCTAGGGCCTTTTTAGTATATGTACAGTTAATTCAGCAAGACATAGAGACTTAAAATGGAAAAACGCATCAATAACGCATGTGCGTTTTTGATAAATAGTCTTGCCCTTTATGTATATATTTAATGTGGCCCCTATAAATATGCTATTTAAACATAATAGAGTCCTCCTACACGTAACAGAACCATCTAAATAAGGTATTAATGTTGTCCTATATGATGATGATAATTATATATTATCGTGTGACTGTATGTTATTCATATTCAATATATTTTCTTTTTGTTGCCGCATATAATGACAGTCAGTGATAGTGCAATGTTAAATGAAGGATTGAGAAAATCCAATTAACATATCTGATATTTCTGACACTATAATGGACAGACCCCTCTCAATTAAAAATCACCTTTAAAAGGACTTAATAAGTTGTATACTGCCCACCACTGATGAAGGAGCACGTGGCTCCAAAACGCGTCTGGTGCAACACGCTCCTACTGTATATCGGACACACAATTCCCAGGCTACAGAAGAAGACTGGTAATGTAACGGTTCGTCAAAGTTACACTAAGGCTTGGAAAGTATAACAATTACTGTCCAGCAACAACGCTAAAGGATTTACTATAACAACTAACTGTGCCTCCATATAGAAAGGACATTTATATTTTCTTTTGACACAGAACTGATATATAAAAGTCAATCTAGATTGAATGTCCTATAAGGTGAACGGTGCAAAACAAACTGTACTTCTATGAGTTATGTGATTTGATGCAGGACTATATAGTATATATTTTAAATATATAAAATACTAGCAGAAGGACCCAGCTATGCACAGGTATATTTAATCAATTTCATTTAATGTTTGTGTATGTCATTAAAAGATATCGACAGTATCCCCTATAACAATGACATCTACAGTACCCTGCCCCTTTAACAGTGACCCTCACAGCGGTCTGCCCCCTTAACAGTAACATCCACAGCGCCCTCCCTTTCAACAGTGACCTCCACAGCAGCCACCCCTTTATTAGTGACCTCCACAGTACCCCGTCTCGTTAACAGTGATTTCCACTATAACCCGCCCCCTTAACAGTGACCACTACAGAGCTCTGTTCCCTTAAAATCCGACCTCCACAACACCCCACCCCCTTAACAGTGACCTCTACAGCACCCTGCCCCTTAACACTGACCTCCATAGCGGACTGTACCCTTAACTGTGACCTCTACAGTTCCCTGTCCCCTTAACAGAGACCTCCATAGTGCCCACCCCTTTAACAGTGACCTTGCCAGCATCCTGCCGCCTTAACAGTGAACTCCACAGCAGCCTGCCCCTTTAACAGTGACCTTCACAGCGGCCGTCCCTTCATTAGTGACCTCCACAGTACCCCATCTCCTTAACAGTGATTTCCACAACACCCTGTCCCCTTAACAGTGGCCTCTACAGCAATCTGCCCCTTAACACTGACCTCCATAGTGGACCGTCCCCTTAACTGTGACCTCCAGAGCAGCCTGCCCCTAGGGTGGGCAGACCTCCAGTTTTAGGCAGCACAGTCCAGCTTTCAGACTCCCTGTTCTCTGTCCGGCGCAGGGCCTGGACGGACACAGGGATGTTCTTTTGAACAGCTCACTCTCAGACAGCAGCACTGTGCTGTCTGAGCATGAGCTGCAGGGAGAAAGTCACCCTCCCTCCCACCCCTGCAGCTGACAGAAGTTGATTTTTACCTTCAATTTTTCAATCCCTGTCGGCTGCGGAGTGGAAGGGGGCATGGCTAAGCAGGAACTGGGGGCGAGGTTTTTAAGTCCATCTTTTGAGGGTGGCCTGAATTTCCACTCTACCTGCCCCTGAACTTTGACCAGGGCCGTCTTTAATTTTGATTGGACCCTGGGCAAAAATTTACTTGGGCCCCCTGGATCCCGCCTTCCCACACCCTAGCAAGCAATCACGCCCTCCACCACAACACACACACAAAAAATCTACACACCTGGTAGAGTACAGTGAATGACTGTAAATACTTCCAGTTCTGAAGACTCCAGCGGCTCAGGATCAGTGCTCTGGGCACAGGCTGGAAGTGGGCTCTGCAAAAAGGAGACCAGGGCTAGGCTCACCCTAGTGTTACAATGCACCCCAGCACCCCACAGTATGCAGTATAGCACCCTATAGTATACAGCACCACACAGTATGCAGTATAGCACCCCACACTATACAGTACCCCACAGTATATAGTAGAGCAGTATAGCAGCCCACAGTATACAGCACCCCACAGTATACAGCACCCCACAGTATACAACACCTCACAGTATACAGTAGAGCAGTATAGAACCTCCCTGTATACAGCACCCCAAACTATACACGATACAGCCCCCCACACTATACAGTACAGAAGTATAGCACTCCACACTATACAGCACCCACATTATACAGTATACAGACCCCCCCACACTATACAGCCCCCACACAGAATACAGTCCCCCACACAGTATACAGGACCCCCACAGTATAGAGGCCCCCACAGTATACAGGCCCCCTACCAGTATACAGCCCCCCCCCACAGTATACAGGCCCCCCCACACAGTATACAGACCCCCACACAGTATACAGCCCCCCACACAGTATACAGACCCCCACAGTATACAGTCCCCCACACAGTATACAGCACCCCACTATACAGTAGTTTACAGTATATTAGCATAACAGCCCCTGTCACCTTTTTCTGATGTAATCTTCACAAAAAAAGCTCCACAGATAAGGCAAACTTCTCCTGCAGCAACACTCCTGCTAGGACCTGTGATGACCTCATAGCCATGTGACCAGTAATATTGCTAGGTTACTGGTCACATGGTGAAGATGTCATTAAGGTCCTAGATCACAGCTCTCACAGACACAGTACGCTGGCTGGAGTGCCGGCAGGCATGGCATGGCAGCACCCCCTGTGTAGCTGACAGCCTGACACCCGGGGCAGTGACTAGCAGGGCTCAAGAGGCAGCTGCCTTGGGCCCCCCAGGAGCAACTGGGCCCGGGGCAGCTGCCCCTTTTGCCCCTTGGTAAAGACGGCCCTGACTGTGACCTCCACAGCACTCCACTCGCTTAACAGTGTCATCCACAGCACCCTGCCCCCTTTAAAGCTGAACTACAGCAGTGAAGAAAAATGGCTGGGTTGTTATGGAAACCTGGAGTAAAACTGTGTGTATGTGGAGACTACGGGCCTGCAAGCTTCTATTGGCTGGTAAGAGTCATGTGACCAGGCTTCTATTGACTAATGCATTTTTGGGAATATCTCATGCAGGGATGTCCTTTGAACAGCTCACTCTTAGACAGCAGCACTGTGCTGTCTGAGCGTGAGCTGCAGGGAGAAAGTCAGCATCCTTCACACCCCTGCAGCTGACAGAAGTTAATTTTTACCTTTATTTATTCAATCCCTGTCGGCTGCAGAGTGGGAGGGGGCGTGGCCTAACCGGATCTGGGGCATGGATTAGTAGGACCTGAGGGCGGGTTTTTTAAGTCCGTCTTTTGAGGGTGGTCTAAATGGCCACCCTCCCTGCCCCCTGAACTGCGACCTCCACAGCACTCCCCTCCCTTAACAGTGTCATCCACAGCGCCCTGCCCCTTTAAAGCTGACCTGCAACAGTGAAGAAAATGGCTGGGTTGTTATGGAAATCTGGTGTAAAACTGAGTGTATGTGGAGACTACGGACCTGCGAGCTTCTATTGGCTGATAAGGGACATGTGACCGTGTGTATGGCAGTTGGGATATGAACAGAAAGACCTGCAGGCTTCTATTGGCTAAAGTAGGTCATGTGATGTGCCATATTTGCATTTTTTGGGAATATCTCAGGAACAGTATGTGCTAGAGAGCTGTGACCCCTACAATATTTCTTTCCAGGTAGCAAGGGATGTATATACCAAGTTTCATTGAAATCGATGGCTGCGTTTTTGGGTGATCGTGGAACATACATACGTCCTTCTTTTTATATATATATATATATATATATATATATTTATAGATTGCTGATACGCATCTTATATATGATACTACTCATACATACTCTATCCACCCCAAAAAATTCTGATTTGCCTTTCTTCCAAGATATACTATACGTTGACTTGATACTCTGTTACTACACTGTACTATTCCTACTATATTACATTATGCAATTAAGCGTCTGCAAATCATGGAATTTTTAAGAATGGTACATATATTGTAACATTATAAGATGTGTATATAAACCTTCCTTTTCTAGTGTATTTTTAACCTACGGACATTGATTTTAAAATTATTATGCCTATTTTTTTACATTTTCTATATTCTATTTTACATTTCTCTTTGTGTATTTTTGTACATTTTACATATATTTTTATAATAAATAAATTCTTAGAGTATTGTTAATATGTACTGAATAAATAACTTTGGGTATTTACATATTGCACGTTTCCTTGCAAATCCAGATATCTGAGTGCCCTTCAGATTATCTATTTCATTATGCTCATACAAGCGCTGCCTGCCTTATACTGTTTACCTGCTCAGCGTCGCAACCACAGTGGTGAGCAGGTGTTATTACACCTAAGCTGTCCCATTCAGTTTAACGGGATGGCTCTGTAGTATTCACTTGGATAGGAAGGAGCTGTCCCATTCAACTGATTGAGGCAGCTAAGGCCGAGTTCACATCACCGTTTAGCTTTCCGTTCTTCTGATCCGCCAGAAGAAGAGGAGGAAAAAAAACAGGATCTTGTAAGAAAACACATCCTGTTGCATCAGTTATGCATATGATTGCAGAGGATCCGTTTTTTTTAGGCTACTTTTGCTGGATCCGGCAGGGCTCAGCAAAAACACTTCCTTTACTCATAATACAACCATCTGCATCCGTTATGAACGGACCCGGTTGTATTATCTTTGACGGATCCGTAATTAACTCCATTGAAAGTCAATAGAGGATGGATCAGTTTTCTATTATGTCTTTCTCCGCATCCAATGACGGAAAGAAAACCACAGCTTGCTGCGGTTTGCTCTCCGGTATGGGAACGCAACCAAATGGAACAGAATGCATTCTGGAGCATTCCGTTCTGTTCAGCTACGGAAGCGTTTTTCTCCTTAGGGTACTTTCACACTAGTGTTATTCTTTTCCGGCATAGAGTTTTCAGGACGGAGATAATACTGCAGCTTGCTACGGTTTTATCTCCGGCCAAAATTCCAGAACATTTGCTGCATTTTTTCCCACTGAATACCTGATCCGGCCCCGAGTGTTCCGGAAAAATGGATCCGGCATTGCGGTCTGCGCATGCTCAGAGCGCAAAAAATGTGAAAAAATTTAATTCTGGATCCGTTTTACCAGATGACACCGGAGAGACGGATCCAGCATTTCCATGCATTTGTCAGACGGATCAGGATCCTGATCCGTCTGACAAATACCATCAGTTTGCATACGTTTTGACGGAACTGCCTGCAGGAATCCTCTGCCGCAAGTGTGAAAGTACCCTTAGACAGAAAAAAGTATTGTGTGCAGGACTTTTTTCCCCATCTAAAAAAACGGATCTCAGACAGAAATGGATGACAACTGATGCAACAGGATCCGTCTTTTTTTCTCTCTCTTCTTCTGAGGGATCAGAAGAACGGAAAGCTAAACAGTGATGTGAACTCGGCCTGATATGTATTTACACCTACTCACCGCTACGGTTGCGACGGCGAGCAGGTAATCAGTCTGGCTGTGAGCAGTACACTGTGACACTGCAGTCTTCAAATCTAAAAAGGTTGTATGTGTATTATATTTAAACTACTATGTTGAAGAATACTATTACTACTATTTTATTATTATTATTATTATTTTTAATATTTGATCATTTTCTCACTTTAGAATATAGAAAATTGTGGTCCCTGAAGAGTAACTCTGAAGCGGGTACAGTGATGCCAAGCATACAGCCGCAGCAAGACTTGTATGCCAGCAGGAGAGATAGTGGAATTGGCAGCTCAGAGAATTAATGGAGAAAAGAATTGCTGGAGTCTAGCCGGCAGGTGGCAAGGTACAATTTATCTCTCCTGGGAGGGATATGTGCAGTGCAGAGCCTGGCATCACCCCTGCATGGCACACGTCTGAAGCAGCCTAAGAAGCATGATCTTAGAGGTATGCCGCTCTTCATGAATGCACTAGTGTTTCCTGTGTGTATTCCCTGCAGGGGGCAGTTGCTACGGTGACTGGCATTCCCACTAGGCTGGTTACTATTGCTTCTATTGTATGCAGACTGGAGGTGACAAGCACAGGCGGCATCCAATACACTCCGAATACTAACCACACGTTACACACCCAGCAGCGCTTCACATTCAGCCATATCAGCACTGCTTCATGTCTCTATGATTTCCATTGGGAGCCATCACACACGTTGGGCACATATGCGAATATTTCTCCTGACGCTGGATTAGTTGTAGAGCATGCTGCAGTTCTGCACTTGGATCCTGTGCCAGCCATGGATTCGTCCTTTGTCTTGTGACTCTGAATGAAGGAGCCTGATGCTTATTAAGAAGCCTTAGGTAGGTGGCATGAGTGCACAGAACAGAAAAGCCTTTCCATGCTGCATGCTGCGTATGGCAGCCACATCTATAGCTAGTGATGTGGGTTCATTTTGCTACCTCGTCTCCATTCTGCTGGTCTAGTACAGACGGAATAGGAAGAATTCTCTTAGGTTACATGCACACGGCCATATGTGTTTTGTGGTCCGCAAAAAAAACAAAAACTGATGACATCCATAAGACAGCTGGTTTTTTTTGCGGATCCATTGTAACAATGCCTAAAACGGACAAGAATAGGACATGTTCTATTTTTTTTTGTGGGCTACGGAACGGACATACTGATGCGGACAGCATACGGTGTGCTGTCCGCATTTTTTGCGGACCCATTGAAATGAATGGGTCCGCATCCTATCCACCCAAAAAAACGGAACGGAAACAAACAACGTTCGTGTGCATGTAGCCTTACTGAGGATTTTCGTTTGAAAGTTGATAACGATGAAATCGTAGTCTTAGGGACATCACCGCATTGTGTTCTGGAAATCGCAGACAAAATTCCTTTGTCAGTCCAGCTCCAGCTACACAAATAGTATAAACCAGTAGCCAGTTTATTATACATCCTAATTATACAGCATATAGCGGTCAAATAATGAAGTTCGGTATTTTAATCGGTAATGTCGGTCAGGTATATTATGAAATAACATAAAGTCGTTGTAATGTGAATAGACGGGATATCTTTAGTGAGGTTTTTTGAACATTGGGGGAAATGTATTAAAAACTAATTCTAGCACTAATTGTGGCTGAGGGTGGAGTGCAAGGGGTGTGTTACAGTAGGCGTTTTAGACACTTCTTGCGCCTATTTAGAAAATAGGGCGCAAATATGATTTGTAAAATTAGCAAAATCTAATATTGGGGTAAAGTAGAACATCCATGAGGTGAGGCCAAAAGGGTCTAACACGTGTAACAATGTGTGTCAAATTTATCCTCATTTATCACACATTGTGTCATATTCTACATCTCGTAAAATGACGCTCCTTAAGACAAAATTGATAGATTGTCCCCATTGTGTTTGTGTTAAAATGTATGGGGTACATTTACTATGTATACTGTGTATTTTATATACTGAACAAGTACATTGGAGTAAAATGTGCCATTTACTAAAATACTGATTTGCTCTATAATTTATGGCAATTTTGGGCATAAGTTATAGTAAGTCTGACGGGCCGACCCCTTGCGCCTAACCCTGAACACTTTTCGTGCTACTTTTCAATAGTTATGAGGGAAGGTAAAATTCATTGCAAATTTTACATAGATAGATAGATATGAGATAGATAGATATGAGATAGATAGATAGATAGATAGATAGATAGATAGATAGATAGATAGATAGATATGAGATAGATGTAGATGTTGTAATGTGGGTGCCAATGGATGTACAATTGAAGAATGAAGCAGCACTCCAAATATAAGGTAAAGGTGTGGTGGACCTGCTTTATTCACCCCCAAATGCAAAACATTCACCCTTGCTTCATTCTTCTATTATAGATATATAGATATGAGATAGATGATAGAGAGATATGTAGACAGATAGAGAGATAGATAAATAGATATTAGATAGATAGATATGAGATAGATATTAAATAGATTGATATGTAGACAGATAGAGAGATAGATAGACATTAGATAGATAGATATGTAGACAGATAGAGATAGATAGATAGATAGATAGATAGATATGTAGACATATAGAGAGATAGATAGACATTAGATAGATTGATATGTAGACAGATAGAGATATAGATAGACATTAGATAGATAGATATGTAGACAGATAGAGATAGAGATAGATAGATAGATAGATAGATAGATAGATAGATAGATAGATAGATATGAGACAGATAGAGATAGATAGATAGATAGATAGATAGATAGATAGATAGATAGATAGATAGATAGATATGAGACAGATTAATATGTAGATAGACAGGTAGATAGGTAGACATTAGATAGGTACGTGCCCAGGGAGAGCAGACTGTGCCAGCAGTGCGACCAGGAGACCGTGGAGGATGAGGCTCATTTCCTGCTGCGGTGCCCCAAATACTCAGCAGTGAGGGAGACTCACTTCAGGAGACTGTCTGATCTCTGCCCAGACTTCACCTCCATGGAGGCGGAAGAGAGACTCTCCATACTGCTGGGGGAAGAGGAGAACACAGCAGCCACAGCAGCACAATATATTACCGCGTGCCATAGACTGAGAGGAGCCTGATATACCATGGACTCCTATACCCCCACCCTGGACGTGTCCCCACCCCCAACCCTACCCGATTATTTCCCACTTGCTTTGGCAATGCTAAAATGTATTTAGTCCTGACAATAAAGCTGATTTGATTTGATTGATTTGATGAGATAGATAGATATGAGATAGATAGATAGATAGATAGATATGAGATAGATAGATAGATAGATAGACAGATCTGTAGATAGATAGATATGGATAGATATGAGATAGATAGATAGATAGATAGATAGATACATAGGAGATAGATAGATAGATAGTTAGATAGATATGGGGAGGGGCGTCGTTAGGTAAAAACATTCAGGGCTTGTCCAGTGCCCCGAATGTTATGCTGGCCTGGTAGCATTTTTTTTATTTGGCTATTACCCACCCCCTTGTACTTGTTCTGCTACTTTCAGGCTGCGCGGGTATGAGTTCAGTCACTTTCGGTGCGCAATCCCGTCCTGCGGCGCGTGATCCCGTGAGACCCGCCGCTATAGGTCACGGGTCTCGCTGGATCACACGCCGCAGGACAGGATTGCGCACCGAAGTGACTGAACACATGTACACGCAGCCCGCCAGTAGCGGATCAGCGAAACAAGTACAAGGGGGGTGGGGGGATGATCTGTGGGGTTGCCCAGACGGCTAGGCCCTTCACAGTAGTTATTAACCCCTTTCAGCAGTCCCCCATTCACTCAAGGGAGACTGCTGAAAGGGGTTAATAACTACTGTGAAGGGGGGACCGCTGAAAGGGGTTAATAACTCCCCCCTCCCAGTGGTGATGTGGGCGTGGCTTCACAGGTGGGGTGTGGCTTCAAGGGGGCATGGTACAGTGGGCTTGTGCCCCGGATGTTTTTAGACCCTAGCAACGCCCCTGGATATGGGATCGATAGATAGATAGATATCCAAAAAAGCAAATGATGAGGCAGCACTCCAAAGTAGGTGAAGGGTGTCAGAACCGTTTATTTTCCCAGTCGCAATGTTTCAGCCCAGCTCAATGAGGCCTTCGTCAAAGTCTTTGACGAAGGCCTCATTGAGCTGGGATGAAACCTTGCAACTGGGAAAATAAATGGTTCTGACACCCTTCACCTACTTTGGAGTGCTGCCTCATCATTTGCTTTTTTGAATATCATCTGTGGACTTTTGCCTAAAGTTCAGGAGGAAATGCACCCAATAACACAATAGCTGTGCTGCTGCTGCTGCTTTTTGTTTTTTAGATAGATAGATAGATAGATAGATAGATGTCACATAGATGATAGATAGATAGATAGATAGATAGATAGATAGATAGATGTCACATAGATAGATAATTGATAGATAGATAGATAGATAGATAGATAGATAGATAGATGTCACATAGATAGATAATAGATAGATAGATAGATAGAAGATAGATAGATAGATAGATAGATAGATAGATAGATAGATAGATAGGAGATAGATAGATAGATAGATATGGGATAGATAGATAGATAGATAGATAGATAGATAGATAGATAGATGTCACATAGATAGATAATTGATAGATAGATAGATAGATAGATAGATAGATAGATAGATAGATATGGGATAGATAGATAGATAGATAGATAGATAGATAGATGTCACATAGATGATAGATAGATAGATAGATAGATAGATAGATAGATAGATAGATAGATGTCACATAGATAGATAATTGATAGATAGATAGATAGATAGATAGATAGATAGATAGATATGGGATAGATAGATAGATAGATGTCACATAGATAGATAATAGATAGATAGATAGAAGATAGATAGATAGATAGATAGATAGATAGGAGATAGATAGATAGATAGATAGATAGGAGATAGATAGATAGATAGATAGATAGATAGATAGATAGATAGATAGATAGGAGATAGATAGATAGATAGATAGATATGGGATAGATAGATAGATAGATAGATGTCACATAGATAGATAATTGATAGATAGATAGATAGATAGATAGATAGATAGATAGATAGATAGATATGGGATAGATAGATAGATAGATGTCACATAGATAGATAATAGATAGATAGATAGATAGAAGATAGATAGATAGATAGATAGATAGGAGATAGATAGATAGATAGATAGATAGATATGGGATAGATAGATAGATAGATAGATAAATAGATAGATGTCACATAGATAGATAATTGATAGATAGATAGATAGATAGATAGATAGATATGGGATAGATAGATAGATAGATAGATAGATAGATAGATAGATAGATGTCACATAGATAGATAATAGATAGATAGATAGATAGATATTAGATAGATAGATATATGATCAATATGAGATGGATAGATAGATAGATAATAGATAGATAGATGATCAATATGAGATAGATAGATATGGGATGGATAGATAGATAGATAGATAGATATGGGATAGATAGATAGATAGATAGATAGATAGATAGATAGATAGATAGATAGATATGGGATAGATAGATAGATAGATAGATAGATAGATATGGGATAGATATATATGGGATAGATAGATAGATAGATATGGGATAGATAGATAGATAGATAGATAGATAGATAGATAGATAGATAGATATGGGATAGATATATATGGGATAGATAGATAGATAGATAGATAGATAGATATGGGATAGATAGATAGATAGATAGATAGATAGATAGATAGATATGGGATAGATAGATAGATAGATAGATAGATATGGGATTAGATAGATTGCTTCTCTAATAATAATATTTATTTATAGAGCGCCACCATATTGCGCAGCGCTTTACAATTGAGAGGGTTCATGTACAAACCAAATTAGACATCACTGATCTGCACTCTAATACACAATTCAGACACTAGAAGTGAGGGTCCTGCTCAGAAGAGCTTGCAATCTATGAGGAAGTAGGTGACACAAAAAGTATAAAGTGCTTGTTTTCTATAATGGTCCAGCCATCTTTCCACTAAACCGAGTCGTGCAGACAGAGCGGCATGAGCCAGAGGAGATTACTGTTGGATGACAGCATCTGCTTCTTCTTCTCTGTACTGGGACTGCAGACTGGATCTCGTAGACACCAGTGTAAGGGCGGCTTTACTCTGCACTTCAAAAAAAAAATCCTGGGTGGATTTTCCCCATAGATTTCTCTATAACAAAAAGTCTGACAGTTTGACTAAGGCCTCATGCACACGGACGTTGTTTGGGTCCGCATCCGAGCCGCCGTTTTGGACCTATTCATTTCAATGGAGCCGCAAAAGATGCGGACAGCACTCCGTGTGCTGTCCGCATCCGTGGCTCCGTTCCGCGGCCCCGCAAAAAAATATAACATGTCCTATTCTTGTCCATGATTTGAGGACAAGAATAGGCATTTATGTTGCCGGCGCCGTTCCGTTCCGCAAATTGCGGAAGGCAACACGGGCGCCTTCTGTTTTTTGTGGATCCGCGGTTTGCGGACTGCAAAAAACGGCACGGCCATGTGCATGAGGCCTAAGGCTACTTTCACACTTGCGGCAGAGTGATCCGTCGCCGGAACTGCCTGCCATATCCGGCAATCTGCATGCAAACGGACAGCATTTGTAGATGGATCCAGATGCGGATCCGTCTTACAAATGCATTGCAAGAACGGATCCGTCTCTCCAGATGTCATCCGGAGAAATGGATCTGTTATATATTTTTTTCACATTTTTACCAAAGGAAGGATCCGGCATTGCCAGATCCGGCACTAATACATTTTGGAAGGAGATAATACCGCAGCATGCTGTGGTATTATCTCTGTCCAAAACGCCATTCAGTGACTGAACTGAAGACATCCTGATGCGTCCTGAACGGATTTCTCTCCATTCAGAATGCATTAGGATAAAACTGATCAGTTCTTTTCCGGTATTGATCCCCTAGGACTGAACTCGGTGCCGGAAAAGAATAACGCTAGTGTGAAAGTACCCTAAAAAATACACCCCCCAAAGTCCCACTAAAAATGCATGAATTTCATGGTATTTGTTATAAGCCAAATGTTGGTGTGGCATCACCATGAAAGTCATATATGGCTATTAATCAGATGATGTCACTTTGGGGTTTAATCAATTTTCATTGCTGTTAACAAACAAGGATTTGTATAATGACAGAGCATTAAACACACAATATAAAAAAGCCGAAGCGAAGAATGAGGACAGTTCTGCTGGTGAGCATTGTGAAGGCTGTGGTGCTCACAGGAGCCAGCAGCCGATCGGCAGGGGTCCCTGGTGTCAGACCCCCACTGGTCAGATACTGATGACCTGTCCTGAGGATAGCTCATCAGTATAAAAATCCTGGAAAAACCCTTTAATTATTATTATTTTTTTATGAATCAGAAATCTGGGACCTTGAGGCTAGCATTCTGCATTGCCTGGGAGTGAATGCTAGACATGTTCTGGGGCTGATGGGTCCCATATTATATTTTGCTGTGGGCCCTATGAGAGTGGTGTACCGTACGGCCCTGACCAGAAGTAATGACGATACTAATTTCACTGTTTCCTATACTTCTAGCATTCTCGTTACCTCACATCTTTATTCTTTTAACTATTTTAAACATTCGACCTGCTCGTTATAGTAGGAGATTGGTTGCAAAGCCTTCACATATGATTCATTATAACAGCAATCTCGCAGATAAATAATATATTCAATCGAAGACTCGGATTAGAGTCCTGCTGCTTCTTGTTATTGGGGAAATACAAGTTTTTATAATTCATTGTGGTAAAAATGTCAATGAAAGCTTTATGAGGTGGTAGAAACCGTAATCAGATGTTCACATCTAGTACAGGTTTCATATTATACGATAATCTATTACATCGTGGAAGAAACGCTGTGTATAATCGCATTGCAAGTCTTCATGGGAACTGACAACCTACAGCATCAGTGACACATTTATAGACACCAAGAGATATATGAGATCTGCACACCCTAGATGGTGGGTGCTCGTAGAGGACAGACGTCAGTAGATTCACTTGAGAAATCCACGGCACACCAAATACGTTTCATCAATTAATCATTTTTAATTCATAGTAGTTTGTACATCAATTTATTGTTCCATCCAGAGCAATTTGTAAGCAATATTTTTTAGTTAAGCAGTACAACCCCAACGTTTCGGTCGGTGTCGACCTTTATCAAGGGATCTGTGTCTTGAATATGCAGGGTCTGCTCTGGAGATGCAGACCCTGAAACGTCTTGAGGTTTCAGAAGCCGTTCACACAATAGATCTCGTTAGTAGGCGCCCATTAGGATCACAAACTCATGCGGTGACAACTGTATTTTGCAGACTCTTCTCTAACGTTTTCATTGGCACAATGGAGAAGTATGAAAATCTTGGCCTGGTGGGAGAAGGCAGCTATGGGATGGTGATGAAGTGCCGGCACAAGGAAAGTGGTAGAATTGTGGCCATCAAAAAGTTTCTGGAAAGTGAAGATGACAAAATGGTTAAGAAAATAGCAATGAGAGAAATCAAATTACTTAAGGTAAGATCCTTTCTCCGTATTCTGGATTCTTTGCATGAGCTGATATTTGGACTGCAGATACACAAGAGCATTGCCAGGGGTGAAACCTGCAGTGGATATTCGCAGCAGATGATGTGGACTTAAAATCTGCAATGCAGGTCAATTTATGCTGCAGGTTTTTTTTAGCAGCGTGTGGATGAGAGTTCTTAAAAGATCATCTACTTTGCTGGTACTGTAAAACACGTAAATCCATGGTAGCAAATCCACAGCGTATCCTTCCTGCGTAGACATGTTTTACATCATTTCATCTTAACCATAATATAATGAAAACTTTGGGAGACTTTCTAATGTATTTCGGGGCCAATTTATTAAGATGGTACATAGTATGCCAGACAGAATTCTATGGTGGAATTCACCACGGAAGCCGTTTTGCATTCCGTCCTAATAGGAGTCTATGGGCTACATAACGGACCCATCTGGTTTCCGTTATGTAGGAGAGGAATTGTCCCAATCTATTAGCAGTAAAGGAGTGGCATACAAAGTGGATTAACATCTCAAGACAGAAGTGTAAGACCATTAGGCTCCATTCACGCGTCCGCAATTTCGTTCCGCATTTTGCGGAACGGAATTGCGGACCCATTCATTCCTATGGGGCAGCATGATGGGTCCACACTTCCATTCCGCAAAACAATAGAACATGTCCTATTCTTGTCCGCAATTGCGGACAAGAAAAGGCATATTCTATTAGTGTCGGCAATTTGCAGTCTTCAAAATGCAGAACGCACATTGCGGCTTTCCGTGTTTTGCGGATCTGCGGCTCCGTGTATCCGCAAAACACGTTGCGGACATGGGAATGAAGCCTTAAAGATGAACCAAATTTATCAAATGTCATGCAACATTTCACAAATTTGGAACAAATTGTGTCAACGTGGATACTTCCCCTTATTCCTCCCAATGTGTTCATAAGCAATCTTGTAGTGCAGAGCCTAACAGAACAATGCAATCTGGCAATCCCAATATGTAATGACCAGTGATGGCCAGTTCGCAGTGTTCACCAGCGAACACATACGAGCTGCCATATTTAGTAAAGTAGACTCACCAGTCCGGCGATGCACAAGTAAGCCCTTACCTGTGCCTGTGCCGGGAGCCGGTCTGAAATCAAACGCAGTCACCGGGAGCAGGCAGTTCCAAGAACAGCCACCGGGGGCCTTCATCGGGCTGTTCTCGGAACTGTTCTTTGCTCCCTGCCTGTTCCCCTCCCCTCAGTCTTGTCATATTGATTTGATAGTGGAGAGGTGGAGAGGTCTAGATACCAATTCATGTATTCATCATGTCTTCAAAATTCATAGAAATATACCGCTCTCTAGACTGTGGAGAAGGAAATTGTGGGGGCATCACATACCATATGTATCTCTATATGTGAGAGACCATTTTTCATGCAGGAGATGGAAGCGGTTAACAAAAACTAATTGAAATGCATCCTGGCACATGCAGGTGCCCGCCCACAGACAGGGAAGAAAGTCCTCCAAATAAGGTCTCATACACACAACCGTTGCCTGTTTTGCGGTCTGCAAATTGCGTATCCGGAAAATACAGATACTGGCTGTGTGTGCCAGATACAGATACTGGCCCATAATCGAACAGTCTTATCCATGTCTAGAAGGCAGACAATAGGACATGTTCTATATTTTTTCTGATGCCACGGAATGGACATACGGATAAGGACAGCACACACGGATGCAGACAAAAAATGCGTTTGTGTGCATTAGCCCTAAGTGAGTAAAAAAAAACAGTTTTAAACTTGTAGAAAAACCCCTTTAAATGTATTACGATTATAGGGGGCATTAGAATCGCCAGGACCTCAGGCTACTACAATTGGTATTTCTCGCAGGAACAAGTTATGATTTTACCATTGCAACCTTTATGTCTAACCCTCTGATAATTGAGATTGACCATGACCACATGAATACCTCCACTCAGGGTACTTTCACACTAGCGTTTTTCTTTTCCGGTGCCGAGTTCCGTCCTAGGGGCTCTATACCGGAAAAGAACTGATCAGTTATATCCTCATGCATTCTGAATGGAGAGAAATCCATTCAGGATGTATCGGGATGTCTTCAGTTCAGTTACTGAATGGCGTTTTGGATGGAGAAAATACCGCAGCATGCTGCGTTATCTCCGTCCAAAATTCCGGATCAGTTGCTGGAAGCTGGCATTAATTTACATTGAAATGTATTAGTGCCGAATCCGGCATTAAATATACCGCAATGCCGGATCCGTCATTCCAGTCTGCGCATGCGCAGACCGGTAAAAATGGGGAAAAAAATTGAAACTGATCTGTTTGTCCATATGACATCCGGAGAGACGGATCCGTTCTTGCAATGCATTTGTGAGAAGGATTCGCATCCGGATCCATCTACAAATGCTGTCCGTTTGCATGCAGATTGCCTGATCCGGCAGGCAGTTCCGGCAATGGATCACTCTGCCACAAGTGTGAAAGTAGCCTTACCTGTGCACTTAGATGCAATTAAAAGAGTTGTCAGGGGGGATTAGATTTCAACTTGAATAACCTGTGCAGGTACATCAGGAGGATAAAATTCCTGCTAGCCAGCCTAGACTGAAGTATTGTATTATTAGAGGATGACAGACTTTGGTATTTAACACTAAAGTGAACATAGCGTTACAATTATATACAGATCTAATAGCCATTTGTACACTAGGGAGATTAAATAGATGGTATCGTTCAACAGAACTAACTTTATACCTTGGAAAGTATACTACTGCTTATGAGCTGAGCTTTCTCACTAATTACTTACACTTAGGCCACCATTTTGCTTTAAAAGGATTTTCCAAGCTCCTGATAGTGATGACCTATCTTCAGGATAGGTCATTAATATCCGATCAGCGAAAGTCTGGTAACCCGCGCCCCCACGATCAGCTGTTCCCTGTAGCCTCCCTTGCCAAAACTAGCTCTTGAATGAAATAGCTCCGTTCAAAGTGTAGTGGTTGTGCTTGGTTACTGCAGCTCATTTCTTATTGAAGTGAATGGGATCTTAGCTGCAGTACCCCAGCATGGCCACTACATTTTGAACGGAGCTGAGCTTCCTGTTATTATTATTATTATTATTTTTTATTATTTAAGCGCCATTCATTCCATAGCGCTGTACATATGATAAGCGGTGCACATACATAACAGACAATTGTACTAATCATAAACAAGATGAGTTACAAACTGGTACAGAAGGAGAGAGGGCCCTGCCTGTGAGGGCTTACAATCTACATAGTATTGGAGAAGGACACAGTAGGTGCGGGTTGAGTTGGTCATGGCGGTATAGAGGCAGCAGGGTCATTGGTTGTAGGCTTGTCTGAAGAGGTGGGTTTTCAGGTTTCTTTTGAAGGATTCCACTGTAGGTGAGAGTCTGATATGTTGGGGTAGCGAGTTCCAGAGTATGGGGGATGCACGGGAGAAATCTTGGAGTCGATTGTGGGAAGAGGCGATAAGAGGAGAGGAGAGAAGGAGGTCTTGTGAGGATCGGAGAGTGCGTGTGGGGATGTATCGGGAAAGTAGCTCAGAGATGTAGGGAGGGGACAGGTTATGGACGGCCTTGTATGTGTTTGTCAGTACTTTGAAGTGGATTCGTTGGGCAATGGGGAGCCAGTGAAGGGATTGGCAGAGGGGAGAGGCAGAGGAGTAATAAGGTGAGAGGTGGATTAGTCGGGCAGCGGAGTTGAGGATAGATTGGAGGGGTGCGAGGGTGCTAGATGGAAGGCCACAGAGGAGAATGTTGCAGTAGTCTAGGCGGGAGATAATGAGGGCATGTACGAGCATTTTCGCAGATTCGAAGTTAAGGAAAGCACGGATGCGGGAGATGTTTTTGAGTTGGAGGCGGCAGGTGGTGGAAAGGGCTTGGATGTGCGGTCGGAAGGAAAGGGCAGAATCTAAGGTCACTCCAAGGCAGCAGGCTTTTTTGACTGGGGATAATGTGCAGCCATTGATCGTGATAGATAGGTCTGTTGGGGGGGGGGTTGAACAAGATGGGGGAAAGATTATGAATTCTGTCTTATCCATGTTAAGTTTAAGAAAGCGAGAGGCGAAGAAGGATGATATAGAAGATAGACATTGTGGGATTCTTGATAGTAAGGTGGTGATGTCTGGACCAGAAAGGTAGATTTGTGTGTCATCAGCATAGGAGTGATACTGAAAGCCATGGGACTCTATGAGCTGTCCCAGGCCAAAAGTGTAGATTGAGAAGAGCAGGGGTCCTAGGACAGAGCCTTGCGGGACACCAACAGAGAGGGCATGAGACGAGGAGGTGGTGCGGGAGTGGGAGACGCTAAACGTCCGGTCTGTGAGGTATGATGTGATCCAGGAGAGAGCCAGGTCAGTGATGCCAAGAGATGAGAGAGTTTGCAACAGAAGGGTGTGGTCAACAGTGTCGAAGGCAGAGGACAGGTCAAGGAGAAGGAGGACAGAGTATTGTTTCTTGGTTTTGGCTGTCAGTAGGTCATTGGTGACTTTGGTAAGGGCAGTCTCGGTCGAGTGGTGGGTTCGGAAGCCGGATTGTAGGCGGTCAAAGAGGGAGCAAGAGGAGAGGTGGGAGGACAGTTCAGAATGGACATGTTGTTCAAGTAGCTTTGAGGCATACGGAAGAAGTGATATGGGGCGATAACTGGACAAGGAAGATGGGTCAAGTGAAGGCTTTTTGAGGATGGGTGTAATGGTAGCATGTTTAAAAGCAGAGGGGAAGACACCAGAGTTTAGTGATAGATTGAAGAGATGAGTTAGGGCTGGGATAAACACTGTGGTGAGGTTAGGGATGAGGTGGGATGGGATCGGGTCAAGTGCACAGGTGGTGAGATGTGATCTGGAGAGTAGAGTGGAGAGTTTTTCTTCTGTAATGGTGGAGAAGCGGGTTTTAGGGGGAGAGGACCGAGCAGTTGTGTAGAGGGTCTGTGGGGACTGTGTAGTAAAGCTTTCTCTGATGTGGACTATCTTTTGTTTGAAATATTTGGCAAAGTCCTCAGCTGAGAAGAGAGGAGAGGGTGGGGGCGCTGGGGGGAGGAGAAGGGAGTTAAAAGTGCTAAAAAGTTGTTTAGGGCTGTGTGACAGGGAAGATATGAGAGATGAGAAGTAGGCCTGTTTTGCATCATCAGCGAGTGAGGATTTGAATATGAGAAGGGATTGCTTGTATGCAGTGAGATGATCTATAGAAGGGGATTTTTTCCATCGTCGCTCAGCAGCCCTGGAAGCTTGTCTGAGTTTCTTGGTCAGGTTGGTGTGCCAGGGTTGTCTGTTGATTTTCCGGATTTTGTTATGTGTGAGGGGGGCAACAGTGTCCAGAGCTGTACTTATTGTGGTGTTGTATAGGGTGGTAGCAGCTTCTGGGTCTTGGAGGCAACAGATGGTAGAGAGTGGGAGAAGAGAGTCAGAAAGCAAGCGAAGGTCGAGATGTTTAAGGTTCCTGCGGGGGTGTGCTGGTGTGTGGACCGGGGGGGCTACAGAAGAGACCAGTGAAGAGAAGGTGAGTAGGTTGTGGTCGGATAGGGGGAGAGGCGAGTTAGAAAGGTTAGATAGGGAGCAAAAGCGGGTAAAGATCAGATCCAGAGTGTGACCATCTCTGTGGGTGGGAGCTGAGGACCACTGTGATAGGCCGAAGGAGGAAGAGAGCGACAGGAGTTTAGAGGCGGCCGAGTGGCAGGTGTCAATAGGGATGTTGAAGTCACCCATGATGATAGTGGGGATGTCGGCAGAAAGAAAGTGTAGTAGCCAGGTGTTGAAGTGGTCAAGAAAGATGGTGGCTGGGCCTGGAGGGCGGTAAATGACAGCTACTTGAAGGTTGGAGGGAGAGTAGATGCGAACAGAGTGTACTTCAAATGAGGTGAGCGTAATGGAGGGTGGCAGTGGAGTTGGGCTGTAGGAGCAGGTGTCTGATAGGAGAATACCAACTCCTCCACCATGTTTGCAGCCGGGGCGGGGGGTGTGAGTGAATTGAAATCCACTATAAGAGAGTGCAGCAGGGGAGGAGGTGTCTGAGGGTGTCAGCCATGTTTCTGTGAGACCCAGAAAGGAAAGGTTTTGAGAGATAAACAGTTCGTGAATGTACGACAGTTTGTTACGGACAGAGCGCTGCGTTCCATAATGCTCCTGCAAGAGGAGCCAAAGGGGCAGGGGTCAGAGGAATGGTAATTTGGTTTAAGGGGTTGCAGGAATTTGTAGAAAGAGATTTGTAGTGGTACATGGAGGTGATGGTGGGGATTTGCTGAGGGGGTCCTGGATTTGGAGAGATATCACCAGCAGTAAGGAGAAGCAGAGAAAGTGTAAATAGGTGAGAATAAGAGAGGGTATGAGGTGTCTGTGTGTGTTTTGGAAGGAAGTGTTTTATGTTTGCAAACAGGTTTGTGCAAGCTATCAGATGAGAAGGTAAGATGGAAGAAGAGATGAATAGTTCCTTGCTGGGTGAATGGATGTGGGGGTATTTCAGGAGGTTGTGGAAAAGTAGGAGGAGTAAGAGGAAAATTGTAAACATTGTTTGCATTGACTATGTCTAATTACCTGTGGTCCCCTTCTGGTCACATTCTGGTATAATTCAGTCTGTGCACTTAAGGAGTTGCACTTGAGAGATGTTGCATGTGGAAAGACCAAGGTCTGGAAGACCATGGATCTTAGATTTATACCACTCAGTGATCAATCAGGTGTGACCAAGAGGGGAGGGGGCTACATATGGACTAATCAAGGGAGGACCAGATACAGGGGTGAAGTAGTGTAAACAAATACTCAACAAATCCAGCAGGAAAAAAGACATTAATAGTTCAATGCGAACATACCAGGGTTTAGAAGGAGAGATGAGAGGGGGTGGACAATATCAGACTGGAAAAGCTGGGTGTAGCAGTAAGGTTCAATGCGAACATACCAGGGTTTAGAAGGAGAGATGAGAGGGGGTGGACAATATCAGACTGGAAAAGCTGGGTGTAGCAGTAAGGTTCAATGCGAACATACCAGGGTTTAGAAGGAGAGATGAGAGGGGGTGGACAATATCAGACTGGAAAAGCTGGGTGTAGCAGTAAGGTTCAATGCGAACATACCTGGAGATGAGAGATGAGAGAATTGGGTGATGGTCAGTAAGCAGTGATGACAAAGTGGAATATCCATAATATTACATTCTGGTATAATTCAGTCTGTGCACTTAAGGAGTTGCACTTGAGAGATGTTGCATGTGGAAAGACACCTCCTCCCCTGCTGCACTCTCTTATAGTGGATTTCAATTCACTCACACCCCCCGCCCCGGCTGCAAACATGGTGGAGGAGTTGGTATTCTCCTATCAGACACCTGCTCCTACAGCCCAACTCCACTGCCACCCTCCATTACGCTCACCTCATTTGAAGTACACTCTGTTCGCATCTACTCTCCCTCCAACCTTCAAGTAGCTGTTACACTCAAAGTGTTAGTTCCAGTGCCGGGGACTGCAGGGAACAGCTGATCGTGGGCATGAGTAATGCCTGGCACCTATGCCAGTTCCAAGCAGGCGTAGCTTTCAGAATCTGGCACACAGACCAGCCGAGTTACACCAGGATTGTTAAGTGGCGTGCACCTCCATCTAATCAAGAAAACACCAATGACCACCAATGTCTACTTCATTGCATGTAAAGTACTGTTAACTATTATCATATGTTTTACTGCTACATAACAAGGTGCCCATATAGTTTTCTTGAACAGGGGCCCTTCGCATTCTGTGTCTGGACCAGATATCATTTTAAATGTTATTGACTATATGTCTGGTATGTGCAGTGATCACAGAAATTACTGTGGACGTGCAGATGTCCTGTATACTCAGGGCCTCTTTCTCCTCTGGTGGGCCCAAGAAGCTTCAGTCCGACACTGTCAGGATGGTCACTTTGTTGTAGTAATGTAAGGTGTTGCATTAAACAGGTTAAAACAACAGAGGTTATATCTGTAACATTAGTGTGAATACAGCCTTGAAGGGATTATCTCATGAAGACAACCGCTGTTCATATGTAAAAATTCCTTCACATGTGGGAAAGTTGTTGCAGAATTCATTTGAATGTGGTAGGTAAAAATACATGTCCTCTCACCCAGTTAAGCCAGTACTCTCTGCTCTGCACTGATGAGGGGCAATCACCCCCTGAAACAGCTGTCTGCAGATGGGGTGCTGGCTTATTTAATATCCAAGTCAGGTCTCAAGGCTTATTTTTTAAGAGCTGAACATTGAATTATAGGATAGCTGCCTTACTGTACATCTGGTGGTATTAGAGGCAGAGCTTGTTAAGAGCTAATTTGCATTTCTTCCCTCCCAGAATTCCAGAGGAGCATGTATGGCCTATAAGTCTCCTCATACTGATAAAGGTGCTCTCCCCTAAGGAGAATTAGTTCCACCCTGTCCCGGACACAGGCCTCTCACCCAGTTAAGCCAGTACTCTCTGCTCTGCACTGATGAGGAGTAAAATCTGACACTGGGAAAGCTGGTTCATAACTCAGTGATAAAATCTGACACTGGAAAAGTTGGGTAATAATTCAGTGAAGATATCTGACACTGGGAAAGCTGGGTAATAACTGAGTGATAAAATCTGACATTGGGAAAGCTGGGTAATAACTCAGTGATAAAATCTGACACTGGGAAAGCTGGGTAATAACTCAGTGAAGATATCTGGCACTGGAAAAGCTGGGCAATAACTGTGTGTAGATCGTGAATATTTTAATCGCAAATTATTATTGCAAATTTTCCATGCAAAAGGCTACACTAATAAGCTTGTCATAAGACTCATAGTCTAATATTCTTGTCAGAAGACTATGAAACCATTGAGTTAAGAACAGCGCCATCTATTGGTTTTATAGTCTTCTGACAAAACTATTGGTTTACTCTTGTCATAAGAATGTGAAACCAATCGATGGCGCTGTTTATAACTCAATAGCACGATCTATTGGTTTTCATAGTCTTATGACAGCTGAAAAACAAGGCAGATTCTGCTCATTTGCATTTTTTTCCCATATCCCCATGTTTATGCAAATTCGTTTTTTCATGATTTTTTTACATGGCAAAGGTTATTGAATATTATGTTAGGACAATCAGAAAACTTTTTTTTGCCCTTATGATATTGATCTAGGTGTGCAGGTCCACCCAAGCCATACAACAGATGCAAAATAACTTTGAAGTTTACTGGTTCTCAGTCAGATGAGAGCTGGTTTGGAATATCTCATAGTGCACAAGGCTGCCATTGTAAGGTATGCTGACTGTTATCTGTCTCATGGATAGATTGATGGCTTGCATATACCTAGCTTTTGGCAAATAGCCTTTGTGTGGTTGTCTATTGTATGTCATAGATAGTAGGAGTCTAAGATGCATTCAGCTATCCTCTTAATGCTGTTTCTAACCTTTTTTTATGAACCAGACACCCTCTTCTCTTCCGAGCAGGGTGTGCCTGGGGTTCTCCCATTGACTTCTCGCTGAACACTAGTAAACAGCCGCATCTGGATCTGGATAGCTTTGACATAGGTGGGAAATTAGACTAAGGCAAGGGCTACACGGCGACGAAAATAACTGACCAAATAATTGAAGTGTGAACTTAGCCTAAGCCAGTTTTCCTTTACACCAGTTTTGATAAATCTCCCCCATAGTGTGGCAGCAGGATCAGGCCTCATGCACACAGCCACTGTGCGGCCGTTCCGAGCATTGGAGACAGCAATTTGCGTCCCCCAATGCACGGGCAACGTCCATTCAGCGGCCAGGACGGATCGCGACCCATATAACTTGAATGAGTCCGTGAACAGTCTGCACTGCAAAAAAATAGAACATGTTCTATTTTTTTGCGGTGCGGAGGCATGGACAGAAACACCACGGAAGCACTCCATAGTGCTTCCGTGCCTCTGTTCCGCACTGCAGCTCTGGATTGCAGACCCATTCAAGTGAATGTGTCCGCATCCGTGATGCGGGGACCACACGGCCGATGCCCGCATATTGCGGACCCGATGGCGATACGGCCACGGCTGGGCAACGGCCATGTGCATGAGGCCTTAGTAGAGCTGACTATTTGCATCTGAGTGAAGCTACTCAAGGAGCTGCAATCTGTCCATTGTTATAGACCGTGTAATAGGAGAAACTTCACTACAGCTTCCAGTCATTTTTATCATAGTGGAATGAAATATACTTGTCAGATCACATCTCATGTGTTCAAAAGATGTTTGCAATGTTTCCATTCATCCTAAATATATATATCTGTAAGGCTACTGCTGGTTGTCACCGCATGGTTTTCACCTCTTTTGTAACCACTTCAATAGAAATGGAGACGGCATTTACTAACTTGCTGAAGGGCTTCATTTATTTGCATTGTGTTCCAGCATTTAGGAAACAGGTTTATCCAGCCTAGCAGAACAATTGTTACTATATTCTAGTAGTGAGGAATACATTAGACAAACAATGGATGACATGTCTGCCATTCTGTATGCACGCTGGTAATGCTACTTTTGGGTTATTATATAAATACGTTTTTAATTGTATTGACATGGCGGAGCATTTGCAATTTACATTCCAAGACCTTGTGTATATGTTGTTGGTATAGACAGGAACTGTGTACTCAGTCATAATATTGCATGACAAACCAGTTTTGTATAAATGCCAAAATCTTGATAAATTCAGTTTGATGTAATTATTATCTGATAAGGCCGAATGCACATGGCCGTGAGCGGTCCGTGGAACCACGGGCTGGATTCCTGCTGAGTGCAGGAGCGCATGGCGTCATGGGTTGCTATGACGCCGTGCGCTCCCTGCTGCCGCCGCAGTACAGTAATACACTGGTATGATCTATACCAGTGTATTACTGTACTGCGGCGGCAGCAGGGAGCGCGCGGCGTCATAGCAACCCATGACGCCGTGCGCTCCTGCACTCAGCAGGAATCCAGGCCGCGGTTCCACAGGACCGCTCACGGCCATGTGCATTCGGCCTTATCAGATAATAATTACATCAAACTGAATTTATCAAGAATTTATATATATTCGGCCTAAGGTTCATATTTAGTTTATACCATTACAGTGATGCGCTGTATAAAAGACTAAGCCCTCTTTCACACGGGCGAGATTTCCACGCAGGTGCAATGCGTGAGGTGAACCCATTGCACCCGCACTGAATCCGGGCCCATTCATTTCTATGGGGCTGTGCACATGAGCGGTGATTTTCACGCATCACTTGTGCGTTGCGTGAAAATCGCAGCATGCTCTAGTTTGTGTGTTTTTCACGCAACGCAGGCCCCATAGAAGCGAATGGGGCTGCATGAAAATCGCAAGCATCCGCAAGCAAGTGCTGATGCGGTGCGATTTTCACGCATGGTTGCTAGGAGATGATCGGGATGGGGACCCGATCATTATTATTTTCCCTTATAACATGGTTATAAGGGAAAATAATAGCATTCTTAATACAGAATGCTTAGTAAAACAGGGCTGGAGTGGTTAAAAAAAAATAATAATAATTTAACTCAACTTAATCCACTTGTTTGCGCAGCCCTGCTTCTCTTCTTTCTTCTTCTTTGCTGTGCAGGAGGAAAAGGACCTGTTGTGATGTCACTGGACTCATCACATGGTCCGTCACATGATCCATCAACATGGTGATGGATCATGTGGTGGACCACGTGATGAGTGCAGGGATGTCATCAAAGGTCCTTTACCCAGGCCCTATTTTACTAAGCATTCTGTATTCAGAATGCTATTATTTTCCATTATAACCATGTTATAAGGGAAAATAATACAATCTACAGAACACCGATCCGAAGCCCGAACTTCTGTGAAGTGTGTGAGGATTGGTCATCAATATCTAATCAGTAGGGGTCACACACCCAGGACCCCCACCAAGCAGCTGTGTAAAGAGGTTGCTGCACTCTGGTGAGCATCACTTACCACTAGCCAGGTGCTAGTTTGTAAAATGTGGAATATTTTTTGTGAGACAACCCCTTTAAAAAACTGTCAACCAAATATTTGTTTGACCAACAATGATAGGTCATCAGTATGTGATCGGTGGGGATCTGACTCCTGGCACCCCCACCAATAAGGTGCTGCAGAACTCAAGTGAGCATCACCCCCACCAATCACATAGTAATGACCTATCCTGAGAACAGGTCACCTGTATTAAACGTTCGGACAACCCCTTTAACTAGACAGTTTCCTAGTCTGGCCACTAGGCTACCGTTTTCAGTGTGGGAGCCAACACTATAAAAACTGTCTCGCTCACTGAAAGTGGTAGCCTGGGAAACAGAGCAGGATGATGCCAGGTTACGTGCAGCCCACAGCACAGACCTCAGCTGGGCCATGCCAAGGCTTAACCCCAACAATCCCTGCTTATACACTGATTATATTGCAAAGTCATGCACTAGATTAGCTTTTCTTGTTAAACTGGAAGTGCTCTCTAAGGTTCTTTACAGTACAGAATAGGATATTAATAAAATAGCAATTACGCAATCTATGAGCAAGCAGTATATGATATGAATGGCACGTGGGGTTATATATCCAATCATAAAAGTGCACTATAAAAGTGCTGCCATAGCACGTTTTTCGAGCATTTTTTTTAATTCATGACGTTTTTACAAGGTGTTTTTGGGGGTCGTGTCTTTTAGTCACACACTTTTGTGGCGTTTCTTTTTTCAGGATTTTATTTTTCACATATAGAAGTCTATGCGGCAACACCTGAAAAAAAACGCCACAACCAGAGGATGCTGTAATTCGAAAAAAAATACCAAGGGGCAAAAAAAGCTTGGGAACTATCCAAAAATCAAAGCTCATAGTGTGCTTTATATTTTACTGGTTCCCACCATATAAAGGGCTTGTGTCACCTCAGACTTTGCTAGGATATGCCAGTAATGTCAGAAGTCCTACCTCTTTGACCCGCTCCTATTTTAAGAAAGGGGCCCCCAAAGTGAAAGGAGCGCACACCGTGCATGCACAAAGCGCTATCTATTCACTTCTATGGGAGTTGAAGCATTTTTCATTGCATTTTTTTGCAATAAAACGCTGCATTCAGATGTTCTCACCTTGGGCATTGGTGGCATATCACTAGAATATGCCACCAATGTTAGATAAGTGTAGGTCCCACTTCTGGCACCTGTTTCTGTCTCCAGAACAGGCACCCTCCATTCTACATAATATGTAGTGGCTCACCCGTCTAAACAGTTGGACTAAGTGCTCACTTTCACGGCAACACCCACTGCCGATGAGAAAGGAGAATAAAAACTAAGCATGAAAGGGCACTCAAAGATCAGGACATTAATGGAGTTGAAAAGTTCTGGATTATTTACACTAACATACGGTGGCTAACCAATATATGGAAGTCACAATCAAATATGTAAAATTAAACAAGAAACAAATACTGACAATGAATAAAAATGGAAGTCAAGGTAGCACAAGAAAAAGGATTGTACTGATCTAGCCTCCAGTCATTCAGAGACAGATAATTTTGAACACATATGCAAACATAAATGTTAATAAAAAAATATAAAATTAAACCCCTCACATGGTTAATATGTCCAATCCGGGTTAATGATATGGTTAATATTGTGGTTAGTGGTATATTTAGAGTGACAGATAGTTTTTCCTCAAAAGTAGAGTTCCTTGTCAGGGATCGCAAGTTCCTTAAACCGATGTCACAATTGAGAAACTAAACAGTTCCCCATAAAAGGTAAGGTACAAAATAAAAGTTCCTCATCAAGGATATAAAATTCCTTATATAGGTATAGATCAGATGCACATGTGAATATAGATTACATGCACGTACCTAATGTCCTCCTGGACTTATAGGGAAAATGCCAATGTATGCATTAAAAAAAAAAGTGCCCACTTATACAACCGATGCTGCAATAATATCAATTGGGTATGCGGTTTAAACTACGTTACCCCCTCTTTGGGTTCCCGTCTCGGCTGAAGGCAGTAATGTGATGTGGAAGCAGAATGCGCTGTACTGTAAAAGCTGGAGGTCTTAGTTGCGCTATAGAAGCCGGGAATCTTGGTGTCTCACGTGATGTGTTGAGCGGCGTCCCACGTGATCGGACGGTTCTCTGTAAATTAAAGTTAGTGCGGGAATATCCTGCTGAATTACAGAAGGGCTAAACTAATTAATGAGCCGTTGGGGTATAAGGTACCTAGTGATTATGTAAAGCGAAAATTTGGAATAATGGTCACCTTTAATAATTAACTTTTAATGATATTTATATTAAAATAGTTGCCCTAAAATAAGGTGCAGAGAAACAAAAGAGCAGGGTAGAGATCCACCCTACTCGTGGTGAATGTACAATATCTCTAGGGAGGGAGGGAGGAAAAAGGGGGAAAGGGGATGCTGGGTCTCAGCCCCTATTATTACCCTGATAAAAGGGCCCTATTCCTGCACTCCGCAACCTCCTAACAAAAGCCCTCAGTTGTCCCTAAGCAGTGCTCTGACTGCCCAGCTTCGTCCTGAAAGGGGACAGGTGAGGGGGGAGGAATTCCCTAGAAGCAAATGAGGTACACCACCTACAGATACGCTCCCAGGTCCCTGGTAGCGACTGTAATTGGTACACTAGACCTGTAAAGATCAGTGTCCTGAGAGAATGGTGTGTGTGGGTGTCACGGGTCGAACACCCCACACATATACAATGTTGTGCTGAAATGCTCAGTATCCATAGGATGGCCCGACGCGTTTCTCTGTTATGTTACAGTTCGTCAGGGGCCCAAAAGAATGGATATCAGCAACAGTAACGGCGGCCTGCCCTCTGGTTGGGACACTGCCACACGCGGGATCCAGCATACAGACTGGGGAGGAACTGGAACCAGTCTGCATCGTGGGAACAGGTCCACTGACCGGTCACTCCTGACGAGCTAAGTAGTATTCCTTCCACCCCCACTTGTGATTGCGGCTTATGCTATACTGCCACACTATGGGAGATGTATGAAGGAGACATGATACATATCAGCTGTTAATAACCATTGCTGAGTACAGTTTAGTTGGAATTTGGTGACCTGTCCCAACCAGAGGGCAGGCCGCCGTTACTGTTGCTGATATCCATTCTTTTGGGCCCCTGACGAACTGTAACATAACAGAGATACTGAGCATTTCAGCACAACATTGTATATGTGTGGGGTGTTCAACCCGTGACACCCACACACACCATTCTCTCAGGACACTGATCTTTACAGGTCTAGTGTACCAATTACAGTCGCTACCAGGGACCTGGGAGCGTATCTGTAGGTGGTGTACCTCATTTGCTTCTAGGGAATTCCTCCCCCCTCACCTGTCCCCTTTCAGGACGAAGCTGGGCAGTCAGAGCACTGCTTAGGGACAACTGAGGGCTTTTGTTAGGAGGTTGCGGAGTGCAGGAATAGGGCCCTTTTATCAGGGTAATAATAGGGGCTGAGACCCAGCATCCGCTTTCCCCCTTTTTCCTCCCTCCCTCCCTAGAGATATTGTACATTCACCACGAGTAGGGTGGATCTCTACCCTGCTCTTTTGTTTCTCTGCACCTTATTTTAGGGCAACTATTTTAATATAAATATCATTAAAAGTTAATTATTAAAGGTGACCATTATTCCAAATTTTCGCTTTGAATTACAGGAGGCAAGAGGAATTGTCCAAGTCAGCAGCTTCTTGGACACTTTGTCGCAATACTCATGGCACTGCTTTTTCTTAATACCAAACGCATTTCGGAGTATCGACCTCCTTCTTCAGTGGTTAGCAGTGAGTTGAGCCTTCTAACCTTTTTTATAGGCTAAGTCATCATTAAGGAGAGGCGGAGATATATTTTGGAATGTTCTGTGTTTTAGAAAAAGTGATCTGGATCCTTTTATCAAACAGAAGGGGGAAATTAACATTATTAGCAAGAAACATATCTAAAAGAAGGAATATTACCCCACATTGACAATATATTCTATAGTCCCTAATAACTTACAAAAGAAAATATATTATACACAATATAGCAAAAAGAGTCACATACAGGGTGCTTTTCATAGGAAACGCAGATGCGTTTTCCATGCGTTTTTCCATAAAAAGTGGTATTTCATTTGAAAATAGCCAAGCTCTGTCTTAGCTATTTTGGGAACTCCCATAATAGTGAATGGGAAGCTCACCACGCATGCACCCCCACCTCTCCACTCACCTCTATGGGACCTACTGCACCTATCTGACATTGAAAATGATATAAAAACTGTGCAGCTCTTAGATCAGCAATGGAGATTCTAGACTCTGAAGGCACACAAAGTGTTTTCTGATAGGATCGATCACTGGATTAGGACCTGGGCTTCAACTTAAGTCAGTATTCTTGTTTCCTAAGTATTAGGAAAAACAGCTCGACATAGTGAAGTACCGCAAGTTCTTACTTAATCCAACTTCTTTATTCCGCTTACAAAATTCCAAATATACGGCCCCTTGCAAAGAAGAACAAAGAAGAGGATCCCGGCTGCGCGATCAAGTGGATGGGGTGAGTAATGTTTTTATTATTTTTTAACCCTCAATTGACATTTGATATTGCATTCTTTATTAAAGAATGCTATTATTTTCAACAAAAAATGTGTGTCTTAATCAGGGGACATTTTTATGCGTCTTAAAGGGAAATTCTCTGAAATGTGCCCTGTTGGAGCCTCAAAATGTTTTATTTTATGCCGTGGGAGTATGTTGTTCCAATGTCATTTGTCACTCTGTGTAGCTGAGGTAACGCAGCAAAACCGCAAACAAATGCGGCACTACCTAAATGCACTATATAATAAGTATATTATTGGTATATCACACCTCTGCTTCAATCAGTTTTTTTGGGGGGGCAACTGGTATATCACACCAGTAGAAATTATTTGTTCCAATGTCGTTGGTCCCTATCTGTAGCTGCAGTAACGTAGAAAAACCGCAAACAAATGCTGCACTACCCAATGCACTATATATAAAGTATATTATAGGTATATCACACCCCTGTTCAATCAGTTTTTTTAGGGGGCAACTGGTAATTCACACCAGTAGAAATTATTTGTTCCAATGTCGTTGGTCCCTATCTGTAGCTGCAGTAACGTAGAAAACCTGCAAACCAATGCTGCACTACCCAATGCACTATATATATAGTATATAGTTGGTATATCACACCAGTAGAAATTATTTGTTCCAATGTCGTTGGTCCCTATCTGTAACTGCGGTAACGTAGAAAAACCGCAAACAAATGCTGCACTGCCCAATGCAATATATAAAGAGTATATTATAGATATATCACACCCCTGCTTCAATCAGTTTTTTTAGGGGGCAACTGGTAATTCACACCAGTAGAAATTATTTGTTCCAATGTCGTTTGTCACTCTGTGTAGCAGAGGTAACGCAGCAAAACCGCAAACAAATTCTGCACTACCCAACTGCACTATATAGAAAGTATATTATTGGTATATAAAATCCCTGCTTTAATCATTTTTTGGGGGGGGAAACTGGTAAATCACACCAGTAGAAATTATTTATTCAAATAGTGTTTTTTACTCTGTGTAGCTGCGGTAACGCAGCAAAACCGCAAACAAATGCTGCACTACCTAAATGCACTATAAAGAATGTATATAATTGGTATATAACACCCCTGCATCAATCTTTTTTTTTTTTTTTTTTGGGGGGGGGGGGGGGGGGGGCAACTGGTAAATCACACCAGTAGAAATTATTTGTTCCAATAGCATTTGGCACTCTGTGTAGCTGCAGTATCGCAGCAGAACCGCACACAACTGCTGCACAATACAAATGCACCATAATATATTTTCTATGTTAGTAAGTATATTATAAGTGTATTAAACCCCTCTGTATGTCACATCGATAGCACACCTATACCAGTCCTTAAAAGGACTTTTGTGGCCCTATTAGCTAGCGTTTGGTATTACTAACAGTCTGTCCCTGCTCCACACAGTAACCTCTCCCTACACTGGCAAAAGACTGAATGTAAAATGGCAACCAGATCAGGTCTATTCATAAGGTAGGGGGTATGTCCATGTGCTGAAACGTCTCAATTGGCTGTCCTGTACCACCTGATGGATGTGTCATGGGTCAAAGTTCTTCACAATGTATAAGAATATGGCGGGCGTGAATATCGCCATATGTTCACCCGTTCAGCGAATATCGAATGAGCAAAGTTTGCCGTGAAACACGAGGCCATATCTAGTTATAATAGAAAATTAAAAAAAACTACAAAACACCAAACCCAAACCTGAACATTCCGTGAAGAAGTCCGGGTTTGGGTCTGCATACAAAACATTCCGTTTTTTATAATGCGCGTGCAAAACGCATTGCACTCGCGCAGAAAAAACTGAAGAACGCCACGATTTTCCCTGAACGCACCCGCATCCTATCCGGCCCTCACCCGCGATGCCCCTATGAAAGAGGCCTATGAGTCACATAGAGTTTAATCAGTCTTTTCAATCTGCACTTATCTGCCATTGATGGCAAATCCTAGCGATATCCCACAAATGTCCAAGGTGAGATAACGTAACCCCTTTAACATCTGAATGCATCATTTTACATAAAAAAAAAATCCAATAAAACACGCAGCAATTTAGCAAAAAAAAAAAAAAAGATGTAGTATGACACCAGGCTACCTAACAATTCTTGGACAGTTCCATACCTATAGAGTGTAAATCACTGATGCTCAACTTGTGACCTACATGTTCCTGATGTGCAGCCTCCAAGGGAAGGCAAATTCATGACATACAATGATAATACAGTGATATAAAATGATTCAGTTCCTTGTTGTCAGTGAATAGAAGAAAAATGTAACACCGTCTAACAGAAAAACTGTCCTTCTTGCCCAAATAAGTTAAAAAGGGACAAGGGGATAATGAATACGATAATGGGGGACTGACCGTGACCCCAAATGACCGGAGCAGCTGGTCGAGCATGAGCTCTGACATCCCATTCAACCTCTATAGGACTGAAGGAGATAGACTAGTGCTGTACACGACTTCCTCTGGCAGCTTCATAGAGATTATTTGAGAGGCAGTGTGAATGCTCAAACAGCTTCTCCATTCATTCTACACAGAAATGGATGAATAAAAATGCTTAAGAAAAAAGTATAGTTGATACCTTTTTTAACTCAAACTTATGGCATACGTAAATGTGCCCTTTTTGTGCTTTTTCTATGAGATTTTTTTGTAGCAAAAAATGCTATAAAACCACTGCAAAACCTCTACAATCTGTAGCCAGCAACAATCTTACACTTGACCTACTGTAATCCTGTAAGGTCTGCCAAAGGAGGAGTATCCCTTCCAAATAGAAAGTAACTTGACGTAAATGGGTTGACCCATCTGGGACATTAATGGCACTAGAATATATCATCAATTTAGATTGGTGCCTGTTCCACCTCAGGTACCCGCTCCTATTTAGAGAACGTGTGTCACGAGGGGCAGGCGGCAGGCTTCTCGTCCCCTGCGCCGCTGACGGTCCCTGATCTCGCGGCAGCCAGGACACTCGCCCCGTCCGGCTGTGCTCTCCTGCTCTCAGCGTCCCGGTTGTCACGGTGACGGGGGACGCGGCATGTCCTGCCGCACTCCTCCTGCATCACCGTGGAAACCAGGTGGGGCTGAGCGCCGAGATGGGCACTCGGCGCTCGGCTGGCCACAGGTTGCCTGTGATTTTCGTCTCTTGGGCTGAGTGTGATTATTATCATTATCTCATCTGACCTCTGGTATTGACCTTGATTCGTTTCCTGACATCCCTTCTGCCTGCTCATTTGATATTGACGCTACCTCTCGGATTCGACCTCGGGTCGCTCTCGGATTTGTCTCTGCCTCCTCCCTTGTACTGACGTGACCTCCCGGATTGACCTCAGCTACTTGACCCGCCTTGCCCTTCCCATTTCTGGGTACCTTGTTTGTCTACCTCGGCTTCTACTTCTCGTTTGGCTGTCCGCTTACCTCGCTGTCTCTATCCTCTCTGCTTGCACTTACGCAGGTGAGGGACTGTCGCCCAGTTGCGCCCCGTCATCTAGGGCGGGTGGTGCAAGTAGGCAGGGACAGGGTGGAGGGTGGCAGTCGAGGGGGTGCACTTCCTTTCTATCTTCCTATCAGTGACAACGTGGCCCCAAGAACAGCATGTTAGGGAGTTTTCTAAAATAGCCAAGCGAGTGCTCTCTGTTCACTTTGAGGGTCCAGTTCTAGAAATAGAAGTGGGACCCAGATAGGAACGCGCACCTAACACTGATGGCATATTCTAATGATATTTCATCAATGTCCCAGGTGGGAATAACCCGTTAACATGGTCGCACAGTCTGCACAGTCCAGGGCCGAAAATGGGTTGCTCCCAGACGGGATCAGGGCATTCCCAGGGGCTTATATGCCCCGAAATTACCAACTGAAACGTTGGTAAGTATGACAATGTTTGACTTCACTGTAAGAGTTGTATAAAGAATCCAGATGAGGTTATTTTTCAGGCTCAATTCTTGTAATTATGCACAAACAGTAAAAAGATGAATATTTAGGATCAACAGGAGATGTAAAGGGTACTGTACTGTAATTCAAAATGGCTGCCAGGCACAGGAAAAAAAGAGGGGCTGGCTACAGGGAGATAGCAGGGTCAAACTTCCTACAAGCAAATACCTTGCAGTAAGATACATTGTAACAAAGTAGTGTTTGAATGAGGCTAATGTCAGAAAATATGCTCCCTAATGATGACTAATTTATGTCATTTCTAGTTCTGAGAACCTCCAGAAACATTTCCATACATTTGTGGCACTTATATTAGCAGTAGTGATGATCGAGCATGCTCGGCCGAACGCCTGTTCGGCTCGAGCATCTTGATGCTCGGCACATGGCGGTACTAGGCCGAGTACCGCATGTGCTAGAGCGCAATGCTCGAGTCTCCTCCCCGCAGGGAGGTGCTGGCACGCACTGTAATGTCATAGCCATGTTGGCTACTGACATTACAGTGATTGGCTGGCCGGAACGTGTCATCGGGTGCTATAAAGCACCCGATGACACGTGTTCGGCTCAGTCTTAGTCAGGGAGAGCTGAGCATAGGAAAGGAAAGACGGTGTAGGGAATGTTATTGGAAGATTTTTATTACAAAAAGTTTTCAGAGACCCAAAAGTTCTTTTAAGGACTATTGTGTGTGTGACAGTAGCAAAATATGTTTGTAGCGCAACCTTTGCTAAATTGCTCAGTCTTAGGCCTCATGCTCATGGCTGTTGTTTGGGTCCGCATCCGAGCCGCTGTTTTGGCGGCTCCGATGCGGACCCATTCACTTCAATGGGTCCGCAAAGGATGCGGACAGCACTCCGTGTGCTGTCCGCATCCGTTGCTCCGTTCCGCGGGCCGTTTCCAAATTACTGGCCCTGGAAATGTTGCCATTTAGGCTTGTGGACACTTAGGCCTTCCGCAGCCTGATGTTGGCGGCCGTCCCACGTTACACAGTTCCCATGCGCCACTATTTTTTAAGGTGTGTCATGCCCGCCTTAGGCTACTTTCACACTAGCGTTTGGGGCTCCGCTTGTGAGTTCCATTTGAAGGCTCTCACAAGTGGCCCCGAACGCATCCGTACTGCCCCAATGCATTCTGAGTCGATGCGGATCTGCTCAGAATGCATCAGTCTGGCACCGTTTGGCCTCCGCTCAGCAGGCGGACACCCGAACGCTGCTTGCAGCGTTCGGGTGTCCGTCTGGCCGTGCGGAGCCAAACGGATCAGTCCAGACTTACAATGTAAGGCTACTTTCACATTAGCGTTCGGGGCTCCGCTTGTGAGTTCCGTTTGAAGGCTCTCACAAGCGGCCCCGAACGGATCCGTACTGCCCTAATGCATTCGGAGTTGATGCGGATCCGCTCAGAATGCATCAGTCTGGCACCGTTTGTCCTCCACTCCGCTCAGCAGGCGGACACCCGAACTCTGCTTGGAGCGTTCGGGTGTCCGCCTGGCCATGTGGAGGCAAACGGATCTGTCCAGACTTACAATGTAAGTCAATGGGGACGGATCCGTTTGATGTTGACACAATATGGCTCAATTTTCAAACAGATCCGTCCCCCATTGACTTTCAATGTAAAGTCAAAACGGATCCGTCTGACTAACTTTCACACATTTTTTCTGAAATATAATGCAGACAGATCCGTTCTGAACGGATCCCATCGTCTGCATTATAGGAGCGGATCCGTCTGTGCAGACACCAGACGGATCCGCTCCGAACGCAAGTGTGAAAGTAGCCTTACACCAACATGTGTCCCGTAACATCACACATGCCCTGACCAACGCAGTTACTGGGAAGGTCCACTTAACCACGGACACATGGACAAGTGCATTCGGCCAGGGACTCTACATTTACCTGACGGCACACTGGGTGAATGTTCTGGAAGCCGGGAGCGAGTCGTACCCTGGGATGGCACAGTTGCTACCAATGCAAGGGATTACGGGCCCTACGTCGATCAGGGTTTCCGCCAGCACCTACGTTAGTGGCTCGAATACCCACTTTTACTCCTCCTCCTCCCCCACTTCCACCTCTGGACGACGCTTTGCATGTGGAAGAGGTGGAAATGAGGAAGACATTACACAGGGTGATAGCCAGACCACCCTCAGTTCATCTTCTCAGCGCGAATTGGACGATGAAGAGGAGGAGGAGCAGGATATGGTTGCCTCCGCTACAGAGAGTAGTACCCATGGAAGTTTAATTCCATCTGTTCAGTGTAGGTGGGCAGAAGAGGAGGAAGAGAATGAGGAGATTGAGAGTGATCCTCCTGCTGATGACAGCAAAGTCCTGCCTGGTGATACTCTGGCACACATGGCTGACTATATGTTAGGCTGCCTTTCCAGCGACCTGCGCGTTATACGCATTTTAGACAACAAGGATTACTTGTTGTTCACCCTTCTCGAACCCTGCTACAAAGAGAACTTCTCATCTCTCATTCCTCTGGGTAAGAGGATGCGCAAAACGGTGCAATACCAGAAGGTCCTTGTTTAAAAATTGCTCCAAAAATTTCCATCTGACAACGCTGGCGGCAGAGTCCATAGTTCTTTGGCCAACCGAGGAGGGGAGACAGGGGGATGACATAGCAGTTCCAACAAGGGCATGGCAACACTCTCCAAAGCCTGGGACAGTTTCATGACACCCCGCCAGCACCCTCACCTTGATGCGCAGCCTAGTGTCACAAGGAGGGAAAAATTTTGGAAGATGGTGAAGGAGTACATAGCAGACCATGTCAGCGTCCTCAATGATCAATCAGTGCCTTACACCTACTGGGTGTCCAAGCTGGACACGTGGCACGAACTGGCGCTCTACGCCTTGAAGGTGGTGGCCTGCCCTGCTGCCAGCGTTTTGTCTGAGCGGGTATTTAGTGCTGCTGGTGGCATTATAACAGATAAGCGTATACGCCTGTCAACTGAAAATGCTGACAGGTTGACTCTTATAAAAATGAACAAGGCATGGATTGACCATGACTTCTCTACTCCACCAGAGGAAAGCGGCTGAACATAAAGGCCCTTTAAGGGTCCATTCAAACATCTGTATGTGTTTTGTGGATCCACGGATCTGTGGATCCGCAAGACACGGATACTGGCAATGTGCGTTCCGCATTTCACACCACATATCGCCGGCACTATAATAGAATATGTCTAATTTTGTCCCACAACGGATGGGGACCCATTATTACGGATGTGTGAATGGAACCTTAATGTGGTTTTTATCTCGTATTAAATACAATGTATTCCCATGCACGACAAACAAGGGTATATGGTTGAATCTTCCTTTTCTCATCCTCCTCTTCCATGATATCAACATGCTTATTCATCGCATATAATGTCCTCGCATATATGACCTTCGCATATAATTTTTTAGAGGGTTAGCTCACCAGCAGGCCCGCACCTAAAATTCTTTACAGGGTCAGCTTACCAGCAGGCCCTCGCATATAATGTTTTACAGGGTGAGCTCACCAGCACGCCTGCACCTAAAATATTTTACAGTGTCAGCTCCCCAGCAGGCCCTCGCATATAATGTTTTACAGAGTCAACTCACCAGCAGGCCCACACCTAAAATCTTTTACAGGGTCAGCTCACAGGCAGGCCCGCACCTAAAATCTTTTACAGGGTCAGCTCACCTGCAGGCTTACTCATATAATGTTTTACAGGGTCAGCTCATCTGCAGGCCCTCACCTACAATCTTTTTTAAAGGGTCAGCTCACCAGCAGGCCCTTACCTACAATCTTTTACAGGGTCAGCTCACCTGCAGGCCCTCACCTACAATCTTTTTTAAAGGGTCAGCTCACCTAATTATACCTAATAGGTAATTTTCGCGCATGCTGCCTTGCTTGGAAGTTATAGCCGCAGCTGTTTTTAAGGCTCCCTCTCCAGAATCAAACACTGATTCCCCGTTACCCATGGTCACCGTGGTTCACAATGAAAATAACATTGAAAGTTGATAGGACAGACATCCGAATGGATCGTCGCCGTCACGGGGACATGTGATTGGGCCCAGGTTATCTAGAGTCACCAAAGCGTCAGCAGGCCCTCGCCCATAATGTTTTAGATGGTCAGATCAGTAGACCCTTGCTCCAAATGTTTTTGAGGGTCACCAGCAGGCCATCAATCATAATTTTTCAAGGCTGTGTATGATGCCCTCATTTATGTGTAACAAAGGGTGCATTGTAGTGCTGGTTCCTTGTAATTTTTAGCAGCCCTTTCACTTAGTGCATAGGCTTTATGAGTGTAGAAGTCCCACTACCTGAACAATTGTAACACAATGTGAATGAGGCCCTCCTTTATGTGATATACAGGTTGTATCGGAGTGTCTCTTCCTTGTAATTTTTGGCAGCACTTGCACTTCATACACAAGTAAATATACAGGAAAGAATGTTTCCTAACATTTTTTTCTCTAAAATCGATTTTATCTTCGGTTTGGTGCGTATTATTGTCAGTCTGTAAAAGTGGCGTGCTACTCTGACAACATCATTCCCAGCAGCGACCTGGGAGTCCAAGATGCATCCAGACATCCTCCCCATGCTGTTCTCGAACCATTTCCGTGGTGTTTCCATCAATTTCTGACCTTTTCCTATGAACCAGGCACCCTCCCCTTTTCAGAGCAGGGGGTGCCTGGTTTAATGCTCTGGTTTTCCCATTGACTTCCATTTACCAAGCACCCGAGCATCCCGACGTGTTCGGCCCGAGCACTATGGTGCTCGATCAACACTAATTAGCAGCTGTTTTTTTTATAAACCTCAACTTTTATTTTGAAATCACAGATGCATTTTTTTAGCCAAAGCCCAAAGTGTTTGAACATGAAAGGATAAATATAAAGAAAAGATGTATACTTTTCTCTTTTATATCCACTCCTGTGTTTGGTTCAAATACTGCATGGAAATCTTCACCAAACCTTCATGTGTGATTCCAGTCCTATAGACCTGGTGTTTCCTTAAAGGGGTTGTCCAGGTTCAGAGCTGAACCTGGACAGCCCTCCATTTTCCCCCTGGCAGCCCCCCTGACATGAGCATCGGAGCAGTTCATGCTCCGATGCTCTCCTTTGCCCTGCGCTAAATCGCGCAGGGCAAAGGCATTTTCTGAGTTCCGGTGACGTACCGGGGCTCTCTATGGGGCTGACAGGAACCCCGGTGACGTCACCGGCACTGATGGGCGGGATTTGGCTCTGCCCTAGCCAGTAAAACGGCTAGGGCAGAGCTAAAGCCCGCCCCTCAGAGCCGGTGACGTCACCGAACACACTGCTGGGCGGAAGTTACCGCCCGGCAGTGTGTTATTGTAAACACAAGAGCCTGTGCCCTGCGCGATCTAGCGCAGGGCACGGGAGCGCATCGGAGCATGAGATGCTCCGATGCCAGGCTCAGGAGGGCTGCCGGGGTGAAAATAAGGGTATGTCCGGGTTCAGCTCTGAACCCGGACAACCCCTTTAAAACAGGCGCCTGATCTATAGCTGTATTATGTGTTTGTAGCTTGTGCTATAGTCATATTAATGTTGCAGAGCATTCTAAGTACAACACTTGTGTGATTTAGAATGAGGTTTTTGTTCTGTCCTGCATTCCCTTGTCTTTTTTAAAGCTGTGTTAATTTCTTCTGTTGCACACCTCTTCAATAAAAGCTAGGCAACAGGTCCCAAATACATCACATCAAGCGTGACAGCAGTGGTTGTGCTTAGATGCACTTGGCACGGTTGATTTCTCAAGTATGTTGTTTACTTCCTTGACTGAAAAGAGCATTTAATAAGGTGATTTTGAGATTAATGTAATAAGCTGTAGACAGTTGGAGCTTGTTGAAGGGGGCACCATGTTACAAAAGTGAGAAGGCTACCTAATCACATTGCACACATGCCTGTTTGCCTAATGCGTGCCATGCAGTTCTAGTACCTTTCTGAAGCCCTAAATTAATTCATGATTCCAAGAAATCAACCAACCAAGGAGGCACTATGAGGATTAAAGGGGTTGGCAACTTTCTGGTTACTGTTGACCAATGTGTTTGTAAGAATATTATATGGCACTTAATAATATATACATTTTTGACATCCTGCACCATTTTCCAGATTTAATAAGGTATGGTCCCTGGAGCGGACTGGGAACATAAAGTGGCCCTGGAAAAAAATCCTAAAAGTGACCCCATGTTGTAGGAGGGTCCAAATTTACTGAAGGTGGGGCAACACAAATGGAATCAGCAATACCATAGTGCAAAATACAGTCCCACCAGAACCATATATCACAGAGAAGCACAATATTTTGTCTCAAAAGCTGTCCCTCTGTGGTGGCCATCAATAGAAGCCATTTTCTGTCCTCCCCTCCTCCTGTTCTCTCTGATTAAGATATGGAGCAGGGAGCTTAAGAGGTGAGATGTGGGGCACAGCAGTTAAATCCTGGCTGAGAGGATAGCTTGGGTGGCCCTCTGAGCATAGGCCCACCGGGAAATTTCCCTGTAAGATCTATGGCCAATCCACCCCTCTATGCCCCCTTGTTTACAATGTCTTTTGCGCTGCCCACACTGAGGTCCTGTCCATAAGATGTCCTCTGCTGGAGGATCATGTGATCCTGCAAATCACCTCAATGTGATGTCTCATCCATTCTAATACACTGCACCTGCCATCTATACTTGTTCTGTTAGGAGCTAAGTGCACATGCAATGTATTTGAATGAAGGAGACATCAAATGGAGGCGATTTGCTGGATCACATGACCCTCCATAAGCAGCCATTTTATGGACAGGACCCCTGTGTGGACAGCACTAAAAACTTTGTAAAGAACGGAGTATACCTTCCTAAATCTAGACACTGGTGCAGAATTTCAACAACTACCGTATTTTTCGCCGTATAAGACGCACCGGCGTATAAGACGCACCTAGGTTTTTGGGGAGGAAAATAAGAAAAAAAATATTTTTAACCAAAAGGTGTGCTGTGGGTTTGGAACTAGGTGGTCTGTGGATGGCACTATTACTGGGGATCTGTGGATGACGGACACTGTTATGGGGGGATCTGTGGATGACGGACACTGTTATGGGGGGATCTGTAGATGACGGACACTGTTATGGGGGGATCTGTGGATGACTGACACTGTTATGGGGGGATCTGTGGATGACGGACACTGTTAGGGGGGAACTGTGGATGACAGACACTGTTATGGGGGGATCTGTGGCTTTCACTGTTACAGGGGGATCTGTGGCTGGCACTGTTACAGGGGGGGATCTGTGGATGGCACTGTTATACATGTGTCATCCACAGACCCTCCCAGCCCATAACTGTGCCATCCACAGATCCCCCGCCGCTCCTGTATACTAATATCATATGTCTTATTCAATTAATAGTTTTTAAATATGCCTCTTTATTCCTAAAAGTACCTTAAATCCGAAGCGCTTCAGTACAATGCCGGCAGGCCGGGCAGCCGGCGCGTCGCGTCACTCACTGACGTCACTTGCCTGCGCCGCCTGCTTCATTCATAAAGTAGGCGGCGCAGGCACGTGACATCAGGGAGTTACGCTGCCGCCCGCCCAGCCTGCATACTACTGAAGCGCTAAGGATTTAAGGTACTATTAAGCATAAAGGGGCATATTTAATAACCATTCATTGAATATGACATATTTTATTAGTACACCGGAGCGGCGGGGCGGGCCTTTAGTACAGTGACTGCACCGCCCCGCCGCTATTGCCGGCCCCAGCTCCTCCTCCCAGTCCCTCCCCGAGTCCTCGCTCTCTTTACATCGCTGCCAGCGATGTAAAACTGACTGCATTCGCCGTATAAGACGCAGGGGCATTTCTCCCCCATTTTGGGGGAAGAAAAAGTGCGTCTTATACGGCGAAAAATACGGTATATTAGAAAGTGCCATAGAATCATCTCACAAACACATTGGTCAACACTAACCTAAAAGTGGCCAACTCCTTTAACTATAAATTGACATGCCTCAGCATCTTTTAAGACTAAGATACATTAAAGGGGTTATTCCATTATAAATTTAAACATTTTAAATTAGTTATCTCGCCAATCAGCTGTGTAAAGAGGTTGCAGCACTCTGGAGAGCATCACTTACCACTAGGGTCAATTTCTATGAATCAAAATCTATTAGACTTTATTGATGATATAGGTGTTGGGCATCAAGAAGAATTTCCTCTGGTGGGCCCCGGGAACCCCAGTCTGACACTGATAGTACCTGACAACCTCTAACAAAGCTAGAACCAGCAACGTGCCTCACATGGATCCATAGCTCTCCCCATTCATTGCTTCAATTGCTTAGCTAGATTTATTTCAAGCTCGTAGCTTAGAGGTGTGCCCTTGCTCAGGGGGCATGTTCTTTCTCAGGGGACATGTCCTTTCTCAGAGGTTGTGTCGTTTTTGCCGCAGCTCTTTCTCTCCCTGTAACTGTCACAGCATCTAGCAGGAGATATGGCTGGTGGCAGTTGAAGGTTGGAACTGAGCATGTGCGACCAGGTTAGCTATGTAGGAGCGTATGGAGAAATAAAGAAAAGAACAAACAGCAGGTGACGCTGTACAGATACATTTTATTGAATAACTCTGTGGCTATACACAATTTTGGATTACAAGCCATTGCAAAATTATTCAGATCCAGGTGCTGGTTTGTAAAATGTAGTATTTTTCATGGGACAACCCCTTTAAATAACTGTTAACCGGATACTTGTTTGTCAACAATGAGCTTCCCATACTCGTGAACACTCAATAGGGAGAGGGGAATAAGCTAATACCAGCCACCTCTAGTGGCAGCTTGGCATCCTTGAGAACAAAAATATAGGGCATGTTGAAATTCCATTGTGCTATCCGTCTCCACTCTGGCTTCTGCTGTTAGGGGGGAGTTGGCACACCCAATACACATGGTCAGTCAGTTCTAGTGAAATCAATAGGTTCGGCAGACACATTCATTCCATATGTATGGTCATTTATAAAACGTTAAACATGGTTAAGGTCACTGAACTTATTGAAGGTTTGGAGCTTAAAACACCTAAAGATTCTAATCCTAAACCAACTTTACGGACTGTCCCTTGAAAATCTATACACAGACAACTTATTGTTCCAGACATCTGCAGTAGTTAAACTGCAATCCAGATAATGGGCATCACAATAACAGCAGTAGTGTTATTTATGTACAGTTGGCATGGGGATGCAGAAAATCCAACGGTTTATTCTTGTGCCACACGTACAGTCACAGCATAGGGCTCGATGACTGAAGTGAGAGAAATGCCAGTTATCTGATACGGGGCAATGTGACAAAATGAGCAAAGTGCCAAGATCCTGCTTAATGAAATGGTGACCTAGACCTGAACTAGCTGTAGGCCTCACATTTGCTGCTATACAGATACCCAAGTCATAAAATAACCTGCATGAACTGCAAAGACAGAGTTGTCCTTATATATATGTTACTACATATGTGGTGTTACCTTTAACAACCCATTAGACATTATAACAATTTACAGCTAGAATTTAATTGATTGCTGTTTGCCCATAAAACCATCTGCGGAGAGACTCTGAGATTCTGGAAACATTGTGCCTCTTGAGAGCTAGTCATTTGGGGCAAATGTGGAACAGTATTGCTACAAACAGTTTCCAACCAGTTATACTACATCTGAATTACAGCCCATATATGACTGTTTATACTAGTGGTTTTTCCCATTGAACATAATGACTATTATTAGCTTTAAAGTTGCATTGCTTGCTATGAACAGTGTCAGAACAGCTCCGGCAGAGTCATATTGTGACTATGGTTAAAGCTACATGGCGATTGGGAGCGCGACAGCTGTCTTGCGACCAAGTTTTCAGTGTAGCCATGGAACAGCACCACTCGCAAGTTTGTGGCCCCAGAATAGCAAAAAATCCAACCCTGATAGATTTTTGGTGATTCTGGGGTCGCTATCACAGAAGACTTGTGAATCGCTCTGTGATCCCATTCATTTCTATGGCTACACTGAGATCCTTAGTCACGCCCAAGATCGCCGTGTAGTCCTAGACTTAATTTAACACTGTTCATGCTGATTGAACAGTGACAGAATGGCTCTTGTTTGTACCCTTCAACACTGTGTGCTAGACACTTGCCAGTTGTAAATGTATTAATTAATTGGTATATTAGCCACACAAAATTACAGGGTTGACTGGGGAAACAGAGGCACATAGAAGCAAAAATAAAATAAAAAATAATGCTCTGCAATCAGGGGGCATGGAGATAGAATGGTATAGTACTAGTTAAAGTGTGCAGAAGGTGCAGTTTCTGTGGGGAAAAAAAACATTGAAAGCCATGGAAAAAGTAAAAAAAAAAAAAAAAAAAAAAAGGTTGTTGCCACTGTTTAATGCATAAATGGACAGTGCAGGTGAAAATATGAAACTTTTAAATATACAAGGCATTTGGAAAGTCTTCAGACCCATTCACTTTTTTCATATTTTGTTATGTTGCAGCATTCCCCAATCAATCTGCACTCAAAGCCTATAAGCCTCATAATAAGAAAGCAAACACAGAATTTTAGAAATGTTTGCAAATTTATTAAAAAGGAAAAACTGGTAGACTTGGGGGACAGCCATATATCCTTGCCTTTTTTTATATACCTCCCCCATTCTCCCTGCACCCCCTCATGTGCCTGTTGTCTTTTGTGGAACGATGGCCAGACTGTCGGGTGGTTCTGACAGGTGACTTCAATAATGTTATGGATTGTAGTAGAGACAGGTTGACCACGGATCCTAGCACCACAACTAGTGGGACTGAGACGTTGCTGTGACGTCTCTGCCGAGAGACAGGCTTTGTGGACGTGTGGGAGTATATGGGGAGGGGGAAAGAGTGCCTTTTCATGTGTTAGCAATGGAGGGAGGTCAATGTCCAGGATCGACCTGGCACTGACCAACAGAGACAACATTAGAAACATTAAATCAGTTAAATATGGGACGAGAACTCTCTCAGATCACGCTCCCCTCTCAATAGAAATCCGGGTAGGGTCAGATCAGGCTAAATCAGACTTGAACCCATACTGGTTGACTATAATTGATGACCATCAGGTTATTAAAAAACAGATAACCTCTTTTTGGCAGATTAACTACCCCTCAGCTGGTATCGGCTGCGTATGGGATACCTTGAAGGCCTATATGAGGGGTTTGTTTATCAGCAATATCTCTGCATTAAGAGGATCATTTAAGAGAAGAGAGAAGGAATTAATTAACTTAGTGGCTGGTACTACGGAGCAGTTTATTACTCAAAAGACGGAACAAAATAGAGAAAAAATGCAGAAAACCAGCCAGGACCTTAAAAGCTTTCTCTTAGGGACAGAAATACTTCTCGGAGTCAGGACGACCAGGCAGGCTCTTAGCTAGGATAGTTAAGCAACAAGAGAATAGGAAGAATAAAATAGCTGGTATCCGTGGGCCTGACGGTAGAATCGTATGAGATTTGGAGGGTATAGCTGAGGCTTTCCGGGAATACTTTGCAGGGCGGCTCCTCTTGTGCCGGACAGCCTCATGGATGCTTATCTGAATGATCTTTCTTTTCCGGTTCTCTCAGAGGGCAAGAGGGCCTCGCTGGAGAGGGAGATAACCGTCCAGGAGATCCATTTGGCCCTTGGGTAGTTCGTCCCCGTGGCTGGATGGCCTTCCGTATGAATTTTACAGGAAATATGGGGATATAGTCCTCCCATATCTCTCAGAAGTATTTACAAAGGGGTTGCAGGGAGAAGACCTCCCGACCTCCATGTATGAGGCACTGATAGTTTTAATTCCCCCCAAAAATAAGGATATTTTGGAGATGGGTGCTTATAGACCCATTTCTTTACTTAATACTGATATTAAGCTGCTCTCCAAGGTCCTGGCTAATAGACTCTCTGTGATTACATCACTAATTCACCCAGACCAAAATGGGTTTATGCCTGGGAGGGGCACCCATTGTAATATACATCGCTTGTTTGCTAATATCCAATCCTCCGGGGGGACCGCCCGCTCGATCCTGTCATTAGATGCCCCCAAGGCCTTTGACAGGGTCGAGTGGAGCTTCCTCTAGAGGGTCATGGGAAGAATGGGATTTGTTCCAAGGTTTATAGCCATGGTCCGTTTGCTTTATAAATCCCCCCAGGCCAAACTTAGGATCAACGGGACCCTGACTAGGACTCTGATGTTGGAGAGAGGCACCCGTCAAGGATGTCCTCTCTCGCCACTTTTATTCAACATTTATATTGAGCCTTTGGCTATAAAGATCAGACAGGACCAGGGGGTTCTTGGATTTGGGATTGCAGAAGATCATGATCGGATCTCTTTGTATGCAGACAATATTCATTTTTTTATGCAACAGACCAATACTACCCTGCCAAAAGTTATGGAGATTGTAGAAGTGTACTCTAGGTTCTCTGGCCTGGAGGTCAATTGGTCTAAAACTACCCTCCTCCCTATAGATAATACACAATTGTCAGTGGAGAATTTACCTCTGGACCTGGGAGCTCCCTCGCCAGCCTCAATTGTGGATCCTTTGGGATCTTTCTGCTCTAAACTGCCAGAAGCCAGAGCAGCATTTATTGATTAGGGTAATGTTTGTGGCCCGTCTCCTGATCTCCAGATCTTGGTTTGCACCTACTCCTCCCCATGTCAATCAGTGGCGGAAATTAGTCAATAAAATCAGAGATTATGAGGCTATTTTGTATAGGCAGAGAGGTACATATGATAAATGGCTCAGGATCTGGGCAGCATGGAATGGGTGAAAGAACAACTGAAAAGTTTTATGTTTACTTAGTTTTTACATAATTTTATTATTAGCAAAGTGGTACAGAGATATTCTGATTTAAATTCTGATCCAGAGAAATCTGGGCCTCAGAACAGGCCAACGGTTAACCTTCCAACAAGCAAATCGCCATAAGTATCCAAGACAACACAGGAGTGGCCCAGCCAGAGCTCTGACTTGAACACAATCAAATATTAGTTCTGAAACTTGTTGTCTACCGACAGTCCCCATCTAACTTGACAGAGCTTGAGAAGATCTACATAAAAGAATGACAGAAATTACCCAAATCCAGATGTGCAAACCTCGTTGCTTCATACCCCAAAAGACTGGAGGCTGTAATCACTGCTAAAGGTGCTTCAACTAAGTACTGAGTAAAGGGTCTGAATACTTATGTCAATGCAATATTTAAGTTTTTCCTTTTCAATAAATTAGCTAAGATTTCTACATTCTGTTTTCCCTTCTCATTATGGGGTATTGAAAATGATGAGAAAAAAATGTAACTTTTTTTATATTTTAGCACAGGTCAGCAACATAATAAAATGTGAAAAATATGAAAATGCACTGTATCGTCAATAAAACGATTCCTCTTTCTTCACTTATTAGGCTCCCTTTCTCCTCCTTCCCCCACCTTGCCTCTAATTGTTCACAAACTCTGAATTCACTTATATAATCTCTAGAGATTAGATTACTTTGGAGATCACAGTTGCAAAGAAATCTATGGAAAATGGGAGGAAACAGAAGAAGACTAGCTGCTATAGTGTCTGCTAAACAGCGCAGACAGAAAAAAGGAGATTCTACTTCCTTATCTGTGTGTAGCACATACTCAGAAGTAGAAGCAATATGGAGGACATAGTACAACAGCACTCAGCAGTATAGCTGTGCATCCAGCACATGGGGTGAGATAGTACACTTATTTGAGCCTTTAGCACCCTTTTTGTGTGTCAATTTCTCTCACTCTGCAGCTACTTCCTCCTCTCCTCCCCAAGTCAAACAAGGCACACAAACATCCTTGCATTGCTTCATCATTCTCACGTGCCTATTGTAGGCCGTTTTGATGATAGACAGAGATCTGCATGGGTACTCTGACCATTCTGTGGCTACACAACAAGCTGCAGTGCATTGTGTTTTGCACCTTTCCTTCACAAGCCACAGTAGCTCTGTGGAATTGAACCAGGCAGGCTAGCCTTAGGTCACTGCATACATCAATGTGCCTTGGGCGTGTTTGAGCGCCAAAGACCCCTTCTTGGGCCACTATTGGTAACTAGTAACAATTGTATTCCAGAAACACCAGAACAACAAGAATTGACATTTTGGAGATGCTCTTACATTCAGTCATTCAGATCCTTACACTTACCCATTTTTCGTGCTTCCAACACATCAACTTGAAGAACTGTTCACTTGCTGCTTAGTTATAGTGGTGTGTGTAAATATATATACTGTAAGTATAGTAAATATATATAGAAGTATAGATAAACATATCTATACTGGGGCAGCACAGTGGCTCAGTGGTTTGCAGCTCTGGGGTCCATAGTAAACAATTTACAATTCTAATGTATTACTTACAGTATGTCTTCTATTTTCCTTTTTTCCAACAGCAATTACGTCACGAAAACCTGGTAAATTTATTAGAGGTCTGCAAGAAAAAGAAGCGCTGGTATCTAGTCTTTGAATTTGTTGACCGCACAGTACTTGATGACCTTGAACAGTTTCCAAATGGGTTGGATTTCAGCAGAGTTCGAAAGTATTTATTTCAGATTATAAGAGGGATTGGATTCTGCCACAATCATAATGTAAGCATAAAACTTCCCATTAATGTCTGATGAACATTCCCACCCATGAAGAAGCTGTAGAGCTTCAGTTGTTAGTGTTCTTTGAACTAATCATAAAACTTTATCTGATTTATAAGGCTACTTTCACATTTGTGGGACAGCTCTCTGGCAAGCTGTTTTCACATTTGTGATACAGCTCTTCAGCATGCAGGTCCGGCATAGAATGACGGGAATCAGCCACACAAAAACTGGTGCGTGCAGTGGTTTTTGTCACGCCAAATCCTGGCATCTTTGTCAGGTAGTGACCAGATCTATGCCAGACCCCATGGTAGTCAATGGGGCCAGCGGGCATTCCCGTAATATCTGGATCCAGGGAACTCTAGCAGGTCGTTCCCTGCCAGAACAACCTGTTGGAGAGCTATGCTGCAAATGTGAAAGTAGCCTTACTGAAACAGCTAAAATCTTGTGGATCTTTCTAGATGAATGGCACATAGTGGTTTAAATACTGTAGACTAGGATGCTGATTCTATAGATGAGCTGCATAGACTGATAAGGCTTGTCCATGGAGTCAGCTGTATGGGAAAGTAGGAGTAGGCAAACAATACAGCCCAAGGAGAGACAGGCTAAAGGAATTCACAAACACACGAAACGTAAAAAGTGACTGTATGTGCACAGGGATCCCAGAAGATGAGATATGAGGCGCTGATTGTTGGGGTCCTCAAACTATAGGGCTGCTTTTAGCTGTCCCTGTGTCTGGAAAGAAAAGTGTGGTCATAGATGATATTTTTCCATGGCCAAAAAATATTTAGCTTGCACGACTGCTATTTAGGGAAAGAGAATCACCGGTGACCACATTGTTCCTTCCAACTATTCTACATCTCTTCAGCACCCTACTAAAAATCTCCATATACCTCAACTTCCTGGGATTAACTGTGAATTACAAGGTTTAAAGGGGTTTTTAAAGGTATACTCCAGTCAAAGCCACAGTTTCCTAATTCTTACCCCAAATTCTTATGTCTCAAACCACTACTGTTTTTTGCAGCATTCTACATAAGAAAATTTGCCTGGGATGTTGCATAGGAGCAGTCCATGTAAGCATTCGATAACAAGAGTAGGTCTCCATAATTTCATGTGAGCTTCCACTGTCATGGAGAACCATTCCAGGCCATTTCATGTAGACATCTTTATCCTCCCACGAGTAGGGGCTCTATCCCTCAGAGTTGGTGCTAGTGACAAAGAAATGATCCTGTTGATTTGGCTGTAGTGTTTTTATATCACAACTTTCTGAATATCTTCCTTTTGGCCATATGTTTGATTTTATATTGTGAAGGTCCAGTTTTTATCATATTGTGTACATACCTTTTAAATGTAATGCATCTTCTAGATTATCCATCGAGACATAAAGCCAGAGAACATACTGGTTTCCCATTCAGGGGTGGTAAAGCTATGTGATTTCGGTTTTGCACGGACACTGGCTGCTCCAGGAGAAGTATACACAGATTATGTGGCCACCAGATGGTACAGAGCACCTGAGCTTTTGGTGGGGGATATCAAGTATGGCAAGTAAGACCTTTGGATTATGAATTACAGTTAAACATTTTGCATTGTGTCAGGGCTGATAAAGGCTGTGGTTTTGTTCTTTAGGGCTGTTGACGTCTGGGCTATTGGCTGTTTGGTCACAGAAATGCTTACCGGAGAACCACTTTTTCCTGGAGACTCGGATATTGATCAGTTGTATCACATAGTTAAATGCCAAGGTAAGCTGCCTGTAAAAAGCCTAAATTGCTGGGACAATCATGTTGACGTTGTCAGTTGCAGATGCATAAATGAGACATTTTGGTTTCTCAAAAATACCTGAAAAACTAGTATTTGGGGTGCTGGAAAACAAATCTTATGTCATGTCTTTATCTTGGGTGATTCAGTGGATCTGAGCTGCAATACTAGACATGATCCATGGTCTAGTTTGGGGCTTTGTCTGAATAGAAACCCCTAGCATACTGTTCCTGCATAATGCTCTTCCGCAGGTGAACAGGGTCCTATACAAGTGTGTATGTTTATCCATGCATTAGCAATGAGTGGTACCAGTTGGAGTGTGTCCCTGCACAGTCTGCCACTGCCAGCAGTGATTAGATAGTGTCTGACTGTGCAGAGTTTTTATTTAGTAAAATAAACATGCCAGGAAAGGTGACAGGTCCTCTTTATAGTATATACCATAAAGAGGGAAAATGTAATATCTAAACCATTGCCTCAATGTATGTAACTATGCCACACATCCGCATACATTGTCCATTGACTCAAAGCCTTTACATGTAGTCATTGTTTTTCAATAACAACATGTCTAAAAAAAACAGTATGTGGATGCATAGTACACAGCAGAGTGCAAAAAGGATAATAATAATAATATTTATTTATATAACGCCAAAATATTCTCCAGCATTTTACAATCAGAAAATACAGGTATAAAGAAATCAAACATTACTAAAACAAGATTAGTGAGGACCCTGCTCGTAAGAGTTTATAATCTATGATGAGAGAAGAATGGAACAAAATGCAAAAGGGCTTGTGTTGTCCAATGGTCCATATAGACATATGAAGCTGCTGTGTATGTACAGATATGAAGTGCTGTTGGGTGAATGGGGTGTGGTGGATACTGTTGGATGAAGGGGATCAGGTTATGTGGAAAAAATGAATCAACTCACCTAAGGAAGCAAGATTGATAATCACAATAAATTAGTAAGTGCTTTATATTAACTTTCTCTACATGATGAATGCCATTTGCTGAAGTGAGACAACCCCTTTAAGTAGCATTTACATTGTGTCCATTGAGCAGACAATTATCAGCAAGGAATAGTTGCCTGCTCATCAGTTGAGGTAAGAACTGCATTTACATGCAGCAATCACCTCCACTTTATGGGGACACTCAATTGCTGGGGGTCCCATTGCTGATATGTTTCTCCTATTCCCAACATAGATTCACTGCATTTTCTAGCAGCACCCACTAGAATGCTCAGTGTACAGACATTATTTACAGCTTCCATTGCATTCAATGGTGACTGTATACAATCCTATGCACTGAGCTCCCCCTAGAGGTGGCTGAGGGCAGTTTGTGAAGGGAAGCAGAAAAATTATCAATGTATTTATGCTTGTTCTGTGTTGGCAATATAATGAGAAGTATGGATTTCAAAATGAAGCACCTCGTCTGCTTTTTCTGACACAGAAGTTCGTTTAAGTCGTTAAATATTTTTATTATTGAAAATTTCTTCCACTTTATAAAAAAAACATAAATTAGTCAAAAATCTGGGGAGTCGTACTTTACATTTTCCATTGCCTGGGAGTGTTTTTAAGCACACGTATTGGTAAACCTGGTAGGGCAAGGCTTATACTAATATATGCTATGGGGCTCTTTGAGATCTGTGTACACCCCAGTTATATACATTTAGACCGTTTCCTGATGTATAAACCAGACATATAATACAAGCTTGGCGTGAATAGAGCCTTATCTTTACAACCTTTGCCCTTTTGGCTGTGTTTAATGAAATGTGCAATTGCATTTGTTTTATATGTACTATAATGGCATTTGGCAGCTAATTGATAATGCTGCACTACAATGTATTGCCTTTATAAGCAATAATTATCTGTTGTAGGAAATCTGACTCCACGCCTGCAGGAGCTATTCTATAGGAATCCACTGTTTGCTGGTGTGACTCTGCCAGAGATTAAAGAAGTTGAACCTCTTCAAAAGCGATATCCTAAACTCTCCCCTATTATATTAGATTTGGCCAAGGTAATCTTTGTCATTCATAAGTTCTGCATAACATTTTAATTGGCCGCTACAAGGGCTGGCTACAGTATTTCAGGTTATGGCATTGGTACTTCACTAGATTTATTGAGTCTATTAACCAATGGTGGGCCCACAAACCATGGATCCAAAAAATATGGATACAGGCCATATCCATGTATCCCGATAGTAGAGATGCCTATTCTTGTCCGCAAAACTGACAAGAATAGGAAATGTTCTATAATTAGCAGGAAGGACAAGGATGGGACAGTCTGCAATTTTTGTGGCAGAATAGAAATGAAGGGGTTTGTAAGCGTTCAGCAAAAAATGTGGATTGGTTGGAGAAAAATACAGTTGTGTGAATAAGGCCTTTCCTATCAGCTCATAATCACTCAATATAGCTAAAGTGTTATCAATTTGATAACTTAAAAGGGTTTTCCTAGATTTTTTACTGATTACCTATTCTCAGGATCTCAGTATCTGATAGGTGGGGTCCAACATCTGGGACCCCCGCCAATTCTGTGAGCGCCGCAGCCTTATCTCAGCTCACCAAGCTCAGAGCCACACATAGTATATGGCTGTGCTTGGTATCACATCTCAGTCAGCACCATTCACTCAAATGGAGCTGAGCTGCTCCTAGGCCATGTGAACAATGAGCCTAAGCCTAAGTCACTGGCCTAAGAAAAGCTGAGAGAACGCTACAGCAGTCACAGGGGAGCTCAAACAGCTGATCAGCGGGGGTCCGGGAGGATAGGTCATCAGTAAAAAAAAATCTCCGAAAAACCTTTAAACTTAATGACAACTTAATTTAGTGTTTATGAGCTGTCAGGAGATAAGAGCTACAGATCCAACCATCAGAGCTCCTCTCTCAGATGCACTGAAAGTGAAAGCTGTAGAGGAAAAATTGGTTATGATTTTAGCCCAAAATGAGTTGAATTCAATAATAAAAAAATGCCTCCAAAGTTGTTCATAGCCTTTAAAGAGAACCTGTCACATTGAACAGGGTGTCTACGGTGCGGGCTCTATGTTAAAGAGCAGGAGGAGCTCAGTAGATTGATGTAGTTTAATGGGAAAAGATTCAGTATTGGTTGTACAGTATTTAATTTATTTAAATTCCTGCACATTCTGGGCTGTGAAGTCAGTGAGGAGGTCCTATCCATGATGACAGCCTTCCCTCTATGGCTGTGTATACAGAGATAGCTGTCAGTCACTGACTGAAGACAAGGAGACGGTCCTATCAGTGATGACAGCCTTCCCTCTATGACTGTGTATACAAAGATAGCTGTCAGTCACTGACTGAAGACAAGGAGACGGTCCTATCAGTGATGACAGCCTTCCCTCTATGACTGTGTATACAAAGATAGCTGTCAGTCACTGACTGAAGACAAGGAGGAGATCCTATCAGTGACTGACAGCCTTCCCTCTATGACTGTGTATACAGAGATAGCTGTCAGTCACTGACTGAAGACAAGGAGACGGTCCTATCAGTGACTGACAGCCTTCCCTCTATGACTGTGTATACAGAGATAGCTGTCAGTCACTGACTGAAGACAAGGAGGAGGTCCTATCAGTGATGACAGCCTTCCCTCTATGACTGTGTATACAGAGATTGCTGTCAGTCACTGACTGAAGACAAGGAGACGGTCCTATCAGTGATGACAGCCTTCCCTCTATGACTGTGTATACAGAGATAGCTATCAATCACTGACTGAAGACAAGGAGACGGTCCTATCAGTGATTGACAGCCTTCCCTCTATGGCTGTGTATACAGAGATAGCTGTCAGTCACTGACTGAAGACAAGGAGACGGTCCTATCAGTGATTGACAGCCTTCCCTCTATGACTGTGTATACAGAGATAGCTGTCAATCACTGACTGAAGACAAGGAGACGTCCTATCAGTGACTGACAGCCTTCCCTCTATGACTGTGTATACAGAGATAGCTGTCAGTCACTGACTGAGGACAAGGAGATGGTCCTATCAGTGATTGACAGCCTTCCCTCTATGGCTGTGTATACAGAGATAGCTGTCAGTCACTGACTGAAGACAAGGAGGAGGTCCTATCAGTGACTGACAGCCTTCCCTCTATGACTGTGTATACAGAGATAGCTGTCAGTCACTGACTGAAGACAAGGGGACGGTCCTATCAGTGACTGACAGCCTTCCCTCTATGACTGTGTATACAGAGATAGCTGTCAGTCACTGACTGAAGACAAGGAGGAGGTCCTATCAGTGATGACAGCCTTCCCTCTATGACTGTGTATACAGAGATTGCTGTCAGTCACTGACTGAAGACAAGGAGGAGGTCCTATCAGTGATGACAGCCTTCCCTCTATGACTGTGTATACAGAGATTGCTGTCAGTCACTGACTGAAGACAAGGAGACGGTCCTATCAGTGATGACAGCCTTCCCTCTATGACTGTGTATACAAAGATAGCTATCAATCACTGACTGAAGACAAGGAGACGGTCCTATCAGTGATTGACAGCCTTCCCTCTATGGCTGTGTATACAGAGATAGCTGTCAGTCACTGACTGAAGACAAGGAGACGGTCCTATCAGTGATTGACAGCCTTCCCTCTATGGCTGTGTATACAGAAATAGCTGTCAGTCACTGACTGAAGACAAGGAGACGGTCCTATCAGTGATTGACAGCCTTCCCTCTATGACTGTGTATACAGAGATAGCTGTCAATCACTGACTGAAGACAAGGAGACGTCCTATCAGTGACTGACAGCCTTCCCTCTATGACTGTGTATACAGAGATAGCTGTCAGTCACTGACTGAGGACAAGGAGACGGTCCTATCAGTGATTGACAGCCTTCCCTCTATGGCTGTGTATACAGAAATAGCTGTCAGTCACTGACTGAAGACAAGGAGGAGGTCCTATCAGTGACTGACAGCCTTCCCTCTATGACTGTGTATACAGAGATAGCTGTCAGTCACTGACTGAAGACAAGGGGACGGTCCTATCAGTGACTGACAGCCTTCCCTCTATGACTGTGTATACAGAGATAGCTGTCAGTCACTGACTGAAGACAAGGAGGAGGTCCTATCAGTGATGACAGCCTTCCCTCTATGACTGTGTATACAGAGATTGCTGTCAGTCACTGACTGAAGACAAGGAGACGGTCCTATCAGTGATGACAGCCTTCCCTCTATGGCTGTGTATACAGAGATAGCTGTCAGTCACTGACTGAAGACAAGGAGACGGTCCTATCAGTGATTGACAGCCTTCCCTCTATGACTGTGTATACAGAGATAGCTGTCAATCATTGACTGAAGACAAGGAGACGTCCTATCAGTGACTGACAGCCTTCCCTCTATGACTGTGTATACAGAGATAGCTGTCAGTCACTGACTGAGGACAAGGAGACGGTCCTATCAGTGATTGACAGCCTTCCCTCTATGGCTGTGTATACAGAGATAGCTGTCAGTCACTGACTGAAGACAAGGAGGAGGTCCTATCAGTGACTGACAGCCTTCCCTCTATGACTGTGTATACAGAGATAGCTGTCAGTCACTGACTGAAGACAAGGAGGCGGTCCTATCAGTGACTGACAGCCTTCCCTCTATGACTGTGTATACAGAGATAGCTGTCAGTCACTGACTGAAGACAAGGAGACGGTCCTATCAGTGATGACAGCCTTCCCTCTATGACTGTGTATACAGAGATAGCTGTCAATCACTGACTGAAGACAAGGAGACGTCCTATCAGTGACTGACAGCCTTCCCTCTATGACTGTGTATACAGAGATAGCTGTCAGTCACTGACTGAGGACAAGGAGGCGGTCCTATCAGTGATTGACAGCCTTCCCTCTATGACTGTGTATACAGAGATAGCTGTCAATCACTGATAGAACCGTCTCCTTAACTGTAAAGCCCAGAATGAGCAGGAATTCAAATGAATGAAATGCAAGTTATCCTGAATCTTAAACTCTATATGAGAGTCCATTCACACGTCCGGACCCATTCATTTTCAATGGGGCCGCTAAAGATGCGGACAGCACACAGTGTGCTGTCCGCATCTGCACTTCCATTCCACATCCGCACTTCCGTTACACAAAAAATAGAACATGTCCTATTCTTGTCCGCATGCACAGACAAGAAAAGGCATTTCTATTTAAAGTGCCGGCCCTGTGCAGTCCGTGTTTTGCGGATCCGCAATTTGGGGACCGTAAAACACTAGCGGACATGTGATTGGACCCTAATTCTGCTCAGGTTCTTCTACTCTACAACATGCTGACTGCACATTACACAGCATTTTCATGGTGACAGGTTCCCTTTAAAGGGACACTGACAGGCCCAATAACCATAATTAGCTGTACATATCCATGCACAGGTCTTCTAATGTGCATTTAAAACATATAAGTATCCCCCCTGTCCACATTATGAATACTGCAAACTCGTGTTTTATAACCTGAAGTAATCCCTGTTCTTTCTGCCCAAGGGGCGGGGTTTCAGCTTCTCTTGTGCCCAGAGAAGCTGAAACCCCGCCCCTTGGGCAGAAAGAACAGGGATTACTTCAGGTTATAAAACACGAGTTTGCAGTATTCATAATGTGGACAGGGGGGATACTTATATGTTTTAAATGCACATTAGAAGACCTGTGCATGGATATGTACAGCTAATTATGGTTATTGGGCCTGTCAGTGTCCCTTTAAGCCATGGCACTGTTAACAGATAATTCATGTTTGTGTTTGATGTAACAAAATATATGTGATATCAGCATTCCAACACAATTGTTAAAATGTTTCAAGTTTTTAAAGGCTTTCTTCACAAATGCATTCGGGGGTTTCATAACGCTAATTAAAGTCAACAGGGTTCATCAGTGTGTGATACAAGGAGGGATCCTTCAGAGGGGTTATAGCTCCATTATCAATAGAAGCAATGATGCTAGAGTTGACAGTATTCATACATAAATGCTAGCTGTAAAGTTTGGTTCCATACACAGCTTAGGCTACTTTCACACCAGCGTCATGGATCAGCAAAAACACTTCTGTCATAGTAATACAACCGTCTGCATCCGTTCTGAACGGATCCGGTTGTATTATCTCTAAAATAGCCAAGACGGATCCATCTCTAAAACCAAGTCAATTGGGGAGTCCGGATGGATCTGTTTTCTTTTGTGTCCGATAAAACGGATCCGTCCCTATTGACTTACATTGTGATCCGTCTTGCTCTGCTTCTAGAGTTAGTCTGTCCACGATGGGGACCCAGCCAAATGGAACGGAATGCATTCTAATGCATTTCATTCAGTTCAGTTTGACAATGAATGGGGACAAAATTGAAGTGTCCCCCAACCCCCCCTATTGAGATCCTATGACGGATCTCAATAGCGGAAAGGGAAAACGCTGGTGTGGAAGTAGCCTTACTGTGGGCATAGCAGTTGCCATCTTGATGGTTGCCCATTCTTGCCCTAAAATGTATATTTACATTACTATAAATCTAATGCAGCACAGCCTACAAACAGAACACCAGAAAATAAGTGATATCGTTTATGCTGTGCAATGTGGAAATCTTGAAAATCTCACTAAACCTCTCAAAATAGTCTGCTTTTCACAATGTGTTCCTTATACTTGCTAAAATAAATTAGCCTCTTATTATTCTTGTAAAATCGTGTTTAATCATTCTGGTTAGATAAGTGGCATGGCGTTTTTTGTCTTACAATTACCATCTTTCCAGAACTGTTTACAAATTGATCCAGACCAAAGGCCATCATGTATGACTTTGCTGCAGCATGACCTATTCAAGAAGGATGGCTTCTCCGAGAGGTGGGTGAGAAGCTTATAATTAAGGCATGGATAATGTATTCGGTGGGGTCCATACCGCAATTGAATACCAGTCTAACCAGCTACACAAAACTTTAATGCTGGGCTATCCACGAGGCAGCTGCAACGCAGTGGGTAAATTCTGCCCAACTTCAGAAATATGTGCTACAAATCTGCCATGTGTCAATATACTCTTAGAGCAGTAATCCCACCCTGTGGCTCCCTGGCTGTTGGAAAATGACAACTCCTACCAGGATATACTGGGAGTTGTGGTTGAAACAGCTAGGAATGCGTAAGTAGGTTAATACCGCCTTAGGCTTTTTTCACACATTTATTTTGTGTTTGTTTGGTGGTATAAATTTTTCTTATTTTTTTTTCTTTTGCAGTTTTGTCAAGTAAATCTTTACTAGGAAAATAAAGGCAAAGCACTTACTGGATCTAGCTCATGTGCATTCAATATAAAACCCAAAAGATCACCATATCAGTTTTTATGTTTTAACCCCTTCCCATTCTGTGAAGTACTGTACTATTACGTCACAGAGCATTGGAAGTTAAAGGGATGCACTGGAGAGGCCAATGATTGGCTGCAAAGCTCACATTGTAATAATTTATTTTTAATAAAAAGTCAATCCCCTGAGTTATCTGGTTGCCTTTTGAAACCAGACAACCCATTTAAAGCTCTGTGCAATAATAGTATGTCATGCAATGGTGTGGGCTCAAGGTCTGGGTCCACACCATCACTTGTAGGTGTCAGCCGTATTAAACGAGCTGTCACTGTTGAGATTGGAGAGAACGCTGATCCCAGCAGTTTAACCCCTCAGATGCTGTGGTCATTGTCCCCTGTTCTCCAATTAGCACCTAGAAAATGTAATTGTGGGGCGCAGAGTAGTTGGCATGAAAGCTATGAGCCTTCTGAAGGCCCCCATGACTGCCATGCTGCTCTGACAAGATGTAGATAGACTGCCTGTCAGAATCACTATGCACAGTAATACACAAATATTAAGGTGTATAGTACAAGTAATCAAAAGATCACAGTTTCAAATTGTAAGAAATAGATGTGACGGAGAGTACAGAGTCACCATCTGGGACCACCAACACCAAATTCTAAATATGCTATTTGCCTACTTCTATGACCTGCTGGGGTCCAAATCAGGTAAAGGTACGAGTACTCGGAAGAGATAAATGACACAGGCTCAAGGTTGTATCAGAATGATCTCTTGACTTTATTGGGAGGATACAAATATTTATACCCATTTTCTAGAACTCAAGCCAACACAGATATTGTCACTTACGTAAGCATCGCGTGATTAATAATAATAATAACTTATTTTTGATGTTTGCAAATCAAGCACATTTAATTACAAAAAACTTATCTTATCCTTGAGTTGTTCATCCTTGAGAAGTATCTAGAACCAGTTGTACTCCCAGAACATCAGACACACATAGTTCTGAGAACTAACAAGTAATTAACTTTGTCTCAAGTACACACGGCTCAGCTATTCTCCATTCTGACCCAAAATAAACCAGCAAAGTAAAATGGAATCAATGATACAAAATGTAGGTGCAATCCCTCACAATTTCCCCATTTTGAGATATTCACTCATTGCAGGCAACAGGTACACATACTTTAGCCGGACATTCCCCTTTGCTGCTGGTTTCCCAGATTCTGCATATCCGTACCTGCATGAGGGATAATCTCAATACATTTTAATAATCTCTCCTACTACCGGTTTTGTCACACACTTTATTCAAGCACATTAATGCTAGCTTAATCACAATGTAAATAAGTGCAATAATAAACAAAATTTGTCTTATCCCCTGCACTATGCCCACAAGCCATCCACCAATATTTTTGAACCAATTTGCTGGGTTCAAGAAAGAGAAAGTGTCTGACCACCAAGAATCTTTATCCGCACTATGTTCATCCAACCACTTATATCTCATTTCCTTTATCTTTTCAATACCTACCCTTATCTGGAGGTTACCTTGTAGATCTACAGTATATAATGACAGCAGGTTGGTCCTATCACTTGACACATTCCTCCTTCCAGTGAGATAGTACAGAACTAAAGTATGCTGGTTAGTGACTATGATTAACTGAGATTGTACATCATTAGTTTGATTTACAAGGCCTAACACATCCCGTATTTGGTCATCTAGATAATCTGTTGCTACTACTAGCTTATCCCACATATGCATAATCATTGGGTAAATAAACTGAGTACTAAAGAACTTATTTGCAATACTCATCTCTACTACATGAGGCTTCCCATTTGGTCTGGGATTGTTGTCTGCAGTTCTTTTATGTAATGTATGTTTAGGCACAGCATTTATATTAAGCTTATCATGTGACAGTATAAATGTGACTGAAATCAGTCGGACAAGAGTACAGGTTCCGTAAGCTCCAGGTGGAATCCACCTATATGCTGCCACTCCAGAAGCAAAATACAGATCACCAGGAAGAGTATAATTATAGGTTACACGATAAAGGCGTATATAAGCAACTGCAGTAATGGTTACACTTTCATTATATAAACAAAGTTTTTGGCCACCATTATTATCACTGCCTATTTCCCCCCAAACCCACAGGAATAACTGTCATTAGTTTTAGGAGTCAATACAGCCCCAGGGTTGTCTTTACAATCATCACTATCCTTTATGGACCCTTTAAACTTGTTGTTATGCTCCCATGACACGTTATGTAGAGTCCTTTGTATCGCCACTATAGTGACTCCTTCAGTCTGATCATATACCTGGACCAGTGTAAAAGAGACTGATACTGGAAAGTCAAAATCTCCTAGATGAAGCTTTCGTACTTTTATTCTGGGCCACTTCTGTCCATGAAAATCCCATACTCTGACAGTGTTGTCCTTTTTTGCAGTCACATTGGCCTGCCACCAGGGGGTCTACCCATCCAGCAATAGAATGGGGCACTGCAGTAGAGTTAAACTTAAGACTTTCATTCTCTGATCTTCGAATGGATAAAAAGTCTCTACAGTTTATGTTAGCAAGCTCTAACCACCGTACCGGGATAGCTAAATAAGGCATAGTCTTTGAACTCACAGGACTGTGAGTACAGATCCAACGGTTTTTATAATTGTCCACATCTGTCATATTCTTCAACATGACCTGATGATGCCTAATAAGGGCATTGTCCCAGTCACTTTTTAGATTCACATGTAGAGCTTTGATGCTCAGAGTCAGAAGTAGCAGTGCAAGGATCTCCATCCTCAGGGTTTGGCACTTTCTTGCAATGTGAGGCATGAGTCCAGTTTGTGAGGCATGAATCCAGTTAGGCTTTCCCTCCACCTTTATGGAGGTTGCAGTTTTCAACAGGACTTGGAAGGGACCATCAAATCTGGGCTAAAAGGTTTTCCTCATGTGCCTCTTTATCACCACCCAATCTCCAGGCTCAAGACTGTGTGTACCTTCTACTGAGTCGGGATCTGGAATGGAAGCAAACACTTGTTTATGAGTGTGATCTAACCTTTCAATGAGGGCCTTCACTGTTGCAGCCTTGGGGCACTGACAAACAATACCTCAAAGGGGGACAACCCTGTATTCTTGTTTGGTGTGGTTCTTATTGAGTACAAGGCTAGAGGCAAACACTCTGTCCATGGTCTACATGTTTCCTGCATGGCTTTCTGAATTTTCAGTTTTATTGTCCCGTTCAATCGTTCGACACGGCCGCTGCTTTGTGGGTGGTACGCCGTATGGAAGGCTTGGGTCACCCCTAAAGCTTGCATAACCTCTCTCATAAGTTCACCCGTAAAGTGGGAGCCTCTATCTGACTCAATAACTTCAGGAACACCATACCTGCTTATAAGTTCACTGACCAGTTTCTTTGCAGTGTTCTTTGCATTTGCCTTAGACACGGGATAAGCTACCGGCCACCCTGAAAAGAGATCAACACACATGAGAACAAACTCATATACTCCTACCTTAGGCAGTTGTATATAGTATATCTGCAGTTTCCGGAACAGGTAAAATGGTCTCAGAGTGTGCTTGCTTGGAGTCTTCACCACTTGACCTGAATTATTCAAAGCACAAATCATGCAACTTTGTACAAACCTGCTTGCCATGGTGGAGAACCCTGGAGCGATCCACCTTTTGGCCACAGTGTTGATCAAAGGACCTTTTGCCTGGTGCGTCACCCCATGGGCTTCTTGGGCCATCATCGGATACAGGGCTCTGGGTAGGCAGATCTTACCTTGAACTTCCCATAGTCCCTGCTCATTTAGGGTAGCGCCTCTCTTCAGTCCAAGATTCATTTTTCTTCTTCATCTGCTTGAGCAGACAGTTTTACCAAAACCTCCACAGACATCTCCTGAGGGTCAAACGCATTTACTGGTACAGTCTCAGTGTCTCTGGGCTTGAGGGCGGCTTGTTTAGCAGCTTTGTCAGCCCTGTTGTTTCCTTTTGATTCATTAGTCACTTGTTTTGTGTGGGCTTTTACCTTTATGACAGTCACTTCTTCAGGTAACAATAGAGAGTTCATTAGTTGAAATACATAGTCTTTGTTCTTAATGGGCTGGCCTGCCGATGTCAAAAAGTCTCTGGCCTGCCAAATTGGTCCATAATTATGTGCAATACCAAAAGCATACCTGGAATCCATGTAGATGTTCACCTTCTTGTCTTTAGCCATTTTACATGCCTCAGAAAGTGCCTTCAACTCTGCCTACTGTGCTGACATGTGAGGAGGGAGTGGTTCAGCAAGTACTACCTCATGCTGTGTAACCACAGCATATCCAGTGTGGAACTGACCATCCTCTCCTACAAATCTGCTTCCATCTACAAAATATTTAAAATCAGGGTTATCAAGAGGTGAAAAACCAGAGGCCTCTTGTTGCATCAAATGCTCACAATCATGATATGTTTCCATTAACTCTGTAAGTAATGGACCTGTACCTCCCTCCCCCATTTCTGAATCTGTGATTGGTAACAATGTAGCAGGATTCAGAGTTATGCATCTCCTGAAGCTAATGCCATCTGGCATGAGGAGGGAACATTGTAACCTCAGTTCCTCAGTTGTCTGGCCATAGAAATGTGTTTTGGCTGTACTTGACTGAGTATGCCTTGAATGTCATGTGGTGTTTGTGCCATTAGAGGGTAGTCAAGGACAATGTAAGATGCTTTTTCCACCATGAGCTGGAAAGCCGCCACAGCTCTGACACATGAAGGAGCTCCCCTGGACACAGGATCCAATCTGGCAGAGAAATATGCAAATGGTCTGTGCCTATCGCCATGTTTTTGAGTGAGTACTGCTGTACTGTGTCCCTGGAGCTCTCAACAAAACAGGTTAAATGGTTGATCATAGTCTGGGATTCCTAACGCCGGTGCAGACAATATTGCCAGTTTCAGAGTGAAAAAGGACTCGATTGCATGGAACAGACGGAGTCAGACAAAAAGGTTCTGATGACAGACAATCATACAAAGGCTGCATAAGCATGGATGCATGCCTTATCCAGGGTCTGCAGTATGAGACCAGACCCAAAAACATCCTGAGAGGTTCTGGCCCCTGAGGGAGTTTTATATCCTTCACCACTTGTTTTCTCTCCTCAGTAAGGTGCCTTGCACCCTCTGAGAGACAATGTCCCAGAAATGTAACTCTTGACTGGCAGTATTGCAGTTTGTCTCGGGAAGCTTTGCAACCACTTTCTGCAAGAAATATCAACAAAGACAGTGTGGCTTTTCTACTTTTTTGTCCGGTTTTCTGCATAAAGGAGTAGATCATCAACATATTGAAGTAACACAATATAAAACCAACCAGATAAAACTGACTGGAGGGCATGTGTGTACATTTTAGGTGAATTCTGTGCTCCTTGGGGTAAAGCTGTCCATGCATATTGATTACCTTTAAATGTAAATGCAAACAGATATTGACAATCAACATGTAGGGGAACACCGAAGAACACATTTGTCAGGTCTATCACAGTGAAATGTGTAGCAGTTGGTGGTACCTGTGATAACAAAGTATGTGGATTTGGTACAATGGGAGTCTGCAGAACGTGACCTTATTGACCTCCCTAAGATCATGAACCATCCTGTATGTTCCTGGTTATCCCTTTACTGGTTTCTTCTTAACTGGGAACAGGAGTGTAGTTGCTGGAGAACTGGTCCTTACTAAGACACCCATTCTCTCATATTGTTTCACTTGTAAGGCTACTGACTGCTCTTGGGCATGACTCAAGGGGTACAGCTTAACAAGGGTGGTTGGCAACCTGGTTTGAGATGAACCATGAAAGGGGTAACATTAAGTTTCCCAATGTCTAACTTTGTGGATGCCCATAATTTGTCCAGGACTACCTGTAACTCCCCGCAATCCTTGTAGTGTAATTGGCATCCAATCTCAGGCTCTAGGTACAGGGCCGTAACTTGACACAGAACCTTATCCGAGGCTCCTATATCTACCTGTGTGGTACTGTCCTCATTTAAATGAATATGTGCCCCCAGTGCCTGCAAAACATCAGTGCCTAAAAGATTAAAAGGAATATTTTCGTTGACCAACAACTGTGCTACCACCGTGCAATCTTTGATCTTCAACTTTATAGGCAATGTTTCTGGAACATAGACTACTTCCCCCGTGAAACCAGATGAGGGTGAAACGCTGTGCACTTATCTGCCATGGTTTAACATAATCTGGATTTATCACTGTTTTGGCTGCCACCGTGTCTACCAGAAAGGGAACTTGTTAATTCCTCACCTGAACCGGTATTTGTATTTGACATCCTGCTTTTGCTGTTCTTATGGCAGATAAGGACACGGGGTTGCCGGACTCCTATTGTGAACCCACAGAGGCAGGGGTGCGCGCAGGCCCCTGCCTCTGAGGATCCTGGTCCTGTCGAGGCTGTTGGGGAGAGGAACGATAGTTTCTCCGACTATGTCCTGGTTTTCCACAATTGTAACATTTAAAATCATTCCTCCTCTGTCTCCCCTGCTAACCAGACCATGGTCTCTGTTGGCCCTGGACCATGTTTATCTTTAAGGGCTTGGAACTAGATGTGCCCAGCTCCAGACCTTTAGCAGCAGCAACTATTTGGGGTAATGGTGTTACCCCCCACTCTGCTTTGCAGGCTTTCAATTTTGCCTGCAAAGCAGGTCTCAGTCCTTCCATGAAGGCAAATGTCAACAGTTTCTGTCCCATTGGTCCTGTCGTGTCCCATCCCATGTCTGTCCACACAGTCTGTAGTCTGGATTCAAATGACACCACGCCCTCCTTGGTCTCCTGTACTACCACCTTCATCCTTACCTGAGAACTCAGCCTTCTCCCAGTCACTCCATGCTAAATTTTGCTCATTCTTCACCCTCTCATTAAACAACTGCTCCTTAAGGGGGCTGTAAGAAGACTCTCCCATTTTTAAAGCCATTAAATTATTTAAGTCAGCCAAAGTCCCTCTGTAAGTGACTTGAATCTGCTGAAACATACGGTGGGCGGGCATTGGTCTTGTCAGGGGGTCAGGGACCTTACCCAGAAGCCCCATTTGATCCTCAGGACTGCATGGTGCGTATGTTACTATATGCTGCTGGGGGTAATACAGATTACCTCTAATATGTCTGCACACCCAGTGCTGATTCTCCACATGATTTGCGACTTTACACCAAGTGTTCACTATCTCCTCACATTCATGATACTTTATCCACCCTCCATTTAACTCCTTAAACTTCTGCCATGTTCTAGGGTTTAAATTTCCATACTTCATCCCAGCCTTTTCTAACACTTTCTCTGTCTTTTTCTTATCTTGTTTACCTTCCATATACTCTACCACTTCATTAGCCAGTTTGTAGCCCTCAGGGATTGCATGGGAGTTTCCCATTTTACTTTCCAATCCCTTAACTGAATGCACTAATTATCTCCAGACGTCTGTATTTTTAATTCCCTGCTTGTCCCTTTCCTCATGGTGCTTCCCCACTAGACTTCCTTCCTCTAGTGTATACTACGTAGGACAGCAGAACAACAACCCCTACCTGCTTTCAGCTGAGCCTTAAGGGGTTCCAGGGCTCCTGATTTCCCTGTGCTGTATTCACTGTGATTCTATACAAAATCCAGAGGACTACTAAGACATATATCATGATACCAAGTGCAAACCCAAAGGTGTTCAAAAAAAAATATTATCCATACCCAGCGATCATAGGAATGACACGGTTGGGGTTCTTACCTCTCAAATATGGCTCGACCTTAAGTAGACCTTTTTTACTTCCCCACAGTCCTGATCCCAGGCAGAAAGGCAAAGGAGACACAGATATATTTGTAAGAATAAGCTTCTTACCTTAACAGCGCTGTTTTTAGATCATCTGTTCGTCCTGGTCCCTCTCCTTAATCGGTCGGAGTTGTTGGGAGGAGTCCACTGGTCGAGCCCCATGTTGGGCGCCAAGAATTGTTAGGGCTAAACCCCTTATACTTTGACCTGCTGGGGTCCAAATCAGGCAAATGTATGAGTACTCGGAAGAGATAAATGACACAGGGTCAAGGTTGTATCGGAATGACCTCTTGACTTTATTGGAAGGATACAAATATTTATACCCATTTTCTAGAACTCAAGCCAACACAGATATTGTCACTTACGTAAGCATCGCGTGATTAATAACAATAATAACTTATTTTTGATGTTTGCAAATCAAGCACATTTAATTACAAAAAACCTTATCTTATCCATGAGTTGTTCATCCTTGAGAAGTATCTAGAACCAGTTGTACTCCCAGAACATCAGACACACATGGTTCTGAGAACTAACAAGTAATTTACTTTGTTTGTCTCAAGTACACACGGTTCAGCAATTGGGAAGCGGAGTATCAATTCCTAAAGTCCCTGTTATAGTTAATGAGGTTGTCTACTTTCATTTGCACAAATTCCAGAGATATAAACTTAAAAAAGTATGTGCGGAGTGGAAAGAAAATGACACATGGTTTTCAACATTTTTAATAAATAAAAATCTGAAAAGTGTGGCGTGCATTTGTATTCAGCCCCCTGTACTCTGATACCCCTAGATTAAATTCTGTGTGTCCAATTGCCTTTAGAAGTCATCTGATTAGTAAATAGAGTCCACCTATGTGTAATGTATTCTCAGAATAACTACAGCTGTTCTGTGAAGGCCTCAGAGGTTTGTTAGAGAGCATTAGTGATCAAACAGCATCATGAAAACCAAGGAACACACCAGACAGGTCAGGGATAAAGTTGTAGAGAAGTGCAAAGCAGGGTTAGGTTATAAAAAAATATCCCAAGCTCTAAACATCTCACGGAGCACTGTTCAATTCATCATCCGAAAACGGAAGGTGCATGGCACAAACTGCAAACCTACCAAGACATGGCTGTCCACCTAAACTGACACATGGTTATGGCAGCATCATGCTGTGGGGATGCTTTTCTTCTCTGGAACCCGTACCTATCTCGTAAACAGTTGTGTTGAGCACGAATATTCGAATAGCGAATTTTTATCGTGAATATCGCCACTTCAAGAATTCACAAATATTTAGGATATACTGCTATATATTCGTTATATCGAATATTCAGCATTTTTTTCCCATCTGAGCATATGATTCCTCTCTGCTTTTTGCTTGTGGGCCAATGAGAAGAAAGCAATGTCAAGTTCACAACAATACTTAGTGCACCAATCAGTAATCAGTAGTCAGACCTGCTAAAATGTGAAGTTGCACGTAGTGCAAAAAAATATTCTAATCACTGCCGATTAGCGCAATCGCAAATATATTATAGCACTTGACTCTATCTGCATATAAAGCTATTCTAATGCTCTGCTGTGCCAACCATTTTTTCCAGTCTCAGGAAACTTATACCAGCTTGAAAAATGTAGCCAAAGTGACCCACACCTGTATTTCGCGTAAAATAGCATTACGTGATTTTTACATTGCCGATTTTTCGGATTCAATAAAATAATCTCAAATTCTTGAAATTTGCAATAAAATATTAAATATTTGTGAAATATCGCAAATTCGAATATAGCCCCTGCCGCTCATCATTAGTAAACAGAGCATTGAAAGTCACGGAGGGCTCATCGCGCATGAGCGGTTGCCCTCGATTCATTTCTGTGGGGCCTCTGAAAATAGCTGAGCGCTGGCTCGACTATTTCCGTTGGCCCCATAAAAATAAATTAGAGTGGTGGACATACATGCGTGGTGCGCCCTCCATGACTTTCAAGGCTCTGTTTACAAGATAGGTGCAGGTCCCAGAGGTGGGACCCACACCTATCAGACAATGGGGTCATATCCTAGCAATATGCCCCATCGTCTGAGATGACACAACCTCTTTAATGAAGCAGAGTGACAGTTTTAGGCACAGCCCATGGACAAGTAGTGTGGTGCTGTTTCTGGGGAAGAAAAGTCATTTTTAAATAGTACTGTAAACCCTTATAACATAGTCAGATTTCCTGCCGAGGACTACCATTTGTTACACTGACAATCAACATGGAGGCCAATCTTAGAGGTCTCTTCCCCTCAAATCACAGCTCACCAGGAGTATTAGCCCTCTTTAAAAAGTTTAGCATTGAGATATGATTGCTGAACATGGGTTTTTCAGACAGACTAGTTGTACTGTAGTTTAGATTTCATGCCCAAATTCCCCTATGTAAGAGCTACAGTATGATGCTCAGTTTATTTCAATAGAATGGCGAGGGCTCCAGGTGTTACATCCGACATGCAGATAGTTTAATGTGGATATTATAAGTCCATATTTCTTGATAGACTTTTTTGTAATATGACATGATCTTTACCTAGACATGGCCTTGTGTGTAGAATTGCATGAGTAGCAATAGAACAAATGTTGTATTATATTAACATGCAAAAAGTGGTCAATGATATCCCATTTTATAACGATGATCCACTTGTACTATGCAAGAATATTATATATAGATCATTAAATGTAATAACACAGCAGAAATTTAGGATAGGAATGTCTCAATATGCAGAAGAACAATTTTTATGAAAAGATCACAAGGCAGGTTGCATGATATGTACTGTAGCTATAGAATATAATAACTTCCATTACATTCTTAAAAGGTTCTCACAGGAAATCAGTGTCAAAGTCCAAAAGCTCTCTAAAGACAATCCATCACCACCCAGAAAAATAAAGAACTGCAAGAAAGATGATTACCCAGGAGAGAAGAAGGCATTGGCCATACAGGTATACCACATGAATGTACAGTATATATCTTTTATCGCAACACAATGTATAAATGTGTAAAGCAAAACGAGAACACAACTGGGTCCTTGGCTTTCTTCTGCTAAACCTCCACTTAAAAGTTATTCAGCTTGTTAACAGCTTTAGCAGTATATAATACTGATATTGATTAATGCAAAAAAAAAAAAAAAAATTATATTTGTGCACATGCTGTATCTCCTACAAGTCATCTGGGCATTGCCATGTCTACGCATAGACACACTAGGTGTCAATTACAAAAATATATACTTTTGTGGCATATATTTGGGGCAGATTCTGCTGCACGCAATCTGCGACTTCTTCCACGCTCATGCCAGGGGCGTGTCATGGGCGGAGAAGGGGATGGGATGTCTCATTCATCATTTTCTACACCTAGGTATAGGAGAAAGTTTAGGAGTAGAAAATTATCTAAATGTTAGACATGTCACGAAAAGGTAGGGATAAGTGCAGTCCTAAACTCCACCCACTCCTCTATTCCTACCTACTTGCATAGTCCTCCTAACCCACGGGGTACAACTGGGCGGCAGTCCCTAGCTTACATACGTGCAGGGGTCTAAAAGGAAGGAAATAACGAGGGAAGACAACAAAATACAAAGACAGAACAAACACAAGCGCAAAGCTTCCCAGGCTGGGAAAGTACCACAACAGAAACAACTGGAAGCCCAGGTCAAGAGCCAGGAGGTAACACAGGCACAAGGGTTAATACAAAATCAAAGTCAATACAAGCCGAGATCAGGAGCCAAGAGATCGCATCAGTACAAGGGGTAACACCAGGTCAAGGTCAAATACAAGCCGAAGTCAAACAAACAAAGTCACACATGCAGAGAATGCTAGTGAGGTAATAAGACCAATCACAGGCAACATGTGGCCAGCAGGTTACCTGTTTAAATTGGTCTAATTGAATCATGACATGGCCAGCATCATGTGACCCATGTCCAACAGATCTAAACACCTGAGCGCCAACTCATTGCCATCGGCGCTCAGTTCCCCATTGCTGGTTGTCTAGGGGATGAAGGACGCCAGACACGCTGAGGAGGCATGCTCGGCCGGGTCCTCGCTGCCCCCTTGTTACTATGGAGACGAGGATGTCGCCGGCTCCCCATTTAAAGACAGCAAGGAAACTTTGGCGATCCAGTGCCGGGGCTTATTAAGACCAGAGTATAAAATGCACCCTGCAGTCCATGCTGTAATCAACCTATTGCGTTATCATTGACATCCCAAAGAGGCTGCAACTTCACCCGAATCTCTGCTGAAGTCATTATTACTCTGTGTCCTGCACAGGGCACAGATGAAGCTGGAACAAGGATACTCCATTTCACTGTGCATGCTCTGAAAGGCATGCTCATTAGTGTTGATCAAGCACCAAAGTGCTTGTGTGCTCGAACGCTCTGGCTGAACTCATCGGTATGCTCGTGAGCTCTACTAAGCACAATGGAAGTCAATGGGAGAACCCCCTGCTCGGAAGAGAAGAGGGTGTCTGGTTCACAAAAAAGGTTAGAAATTGATGGAAACCCCCTTCAAAATGGTTTGGAAACAGCATTAAGAGGATAGCTGGATATGTCTTGGATCCCAATTATCTATGACATCCAATAGACAACCACACAAAGGCTATATGCCAAAAGCCACGTATGTGCAAGACATCAATCTATCCATGAGACAGATAACAGGCTTAATCAGCATACCTTACAATGGCAGCCATGTGCATTCCAAACCAGCTCTCATCTGACTAAGAGCTAGTAAGCCTCAAAGTTACTTCAGATCTGTTGGATGGCTTGGGTGGACCTGCGCACCTAGATCAATATCATTAGGGAGACAAAAGGTTTTCTGATTGTGCTAGCATAATACTCAATAACCTTTCTATACAGCTTTGTCATGTAAAAACTAATTTGCATAAATCACCATTTGCATGGAAAATTTGCGATCTACACTACTCATGAACAGCGCCATCTATTGGTTTCATAGTCTTATGACAAGAGTAATAGTCTTGTCATTAGACTATAAAACCAATAGATGGAGCTGTTCATGAGTCATGAACAGCGCCATCTATTGGTTTCATAGTCTTATGACAAGATTATTAGTATAGCCTTTTGCATGGAAAATTTGCGATAAAAATTCACGATTAGAATATTTGCAAACTACATAACTCATGAACAGCGCCATCTATTGGTTTCATAGACTTAAGACTATGAAACCAATAGACAGCGCTGTTCATGAGTCATTACAAGCAGGGCAATAGTCCTCAGATACACCCTAGCAAGCTCATATTACCACAGATAAAGTGCTAGGAGATGTGTGAATGATAGCAGCAATCCGATATACACCTCAGTGTTAGCACAAGCTATTATAGACTGAGTGCTACACGGTGTGTGGACTCTGTTGAGCAGTGTGCCCCACTTACTAGCGCCCCAACAAGATGAACAGTGCCATCTATTGTTTTCATAGTCTTATGACATGAGTAATAGTCCTGTCATAAGACTATGAAATCAAAAGATGGAGCTGTTCATGAGTAGTGTAGATTGCGAATATTCTAATTGCAAATTTTCCCAGCAAAAGGCTACACTAATAGTCTTGTCATAAGACTATGAAACCAATAGATGGTAATGTTCATGAGTAGTGTAGATCGCGAATTTTCCATGCATGTCTTTCCTATATGCCCATGTTTATGCAAATTCGTTTTTACATGACTAAACTGTATAGAAAGGTTATTGAATATTATGTTAGGACAATCAGAAAACTTTTTGTCTCCCTAATGATATTGATCTAGGTGCGCAGGTCCACCCAAGCCATCCAACAGATTTGAAGTAACTTTGAGGCTTACTAGCTCTCAGTCAGATGAGAGTTGGTTTGGAATGTCAGATAGTGCACAAGGCTGTCATCTGTCTCATGAATAGATTGATGGCTTGCATATACCTGGCTTTTGGCATATAGCCTTTGTGTGGTTGTCTATTGTATATTGTAGATAAGAGGAGTCCAAGATGCACCCAGCCATCCTCTTAATGCTGTTTCCAAACCAGTTTGATGGGGTTTCCATAAATTTCTAACTTTTTTTGTGAACCAGACACCATCTTCTCTTCCGAGCAGGGAGTGCCTGGTTTGATGCTCGGGTCTCCCATTGATTTTCATTGTATTAAATTCTACTCGAGCACCTGAAGTATTCGGCCGAGCACTCGGATGTGCCGAGCATAGCAATGCTCATTTAAATGGGTTGTGCCACCATTAACCCCTTAAGGACCGAGGACGTACCGGTACGCCCTATTTCCCGAGTCCTTAAGGACCGAGGACGTACCGGTACGTCCTGACTTAAAATCTGCATTCCGGCGCCGCGGGGGTTAATCGGAACGGGACGCCGGCTGAAATCATTCAGCCGGCATCCCGTAACAATGCAGGGGGGGGTCATTTGACCCCCCCGTGTCGGCGATCGCAGCAAACCGCAGGTCAATTCACCCCGGCGGTTTGCTGCGCTTTTTGCAGTTTCTGATCCCCGCGGTCCCTGACCGCGGGGATCAGAAACTTCAGAGTGCCTAAAATCAATATTGCGCACCCCCCCCTGCACCCCTGCATGATTTGATGGCGGCGGGTGGTGCAGGGGGGGTGTCGCAGGCAGTGGGGGCGTTGCGGGAGGCGGGCGGTGCGGCAGGCGGGATCGCGATCCCCCGCCCGCCTCCCATTGCATAATCGTTGGCGTCTAGTGGGTTATACCAGGGTGCCAGCACATTGCTGGCACCCTGGTATAAACGGCTGACATCGGTGATGCGATGTCAGCCGTTTAACCCTTTCCATGCAGCGGTCCGTACGGACCGCTGTATGAAAAAGGTTAACAGCGCAAGGAGCTCCCTCCCTCTCCGATCGGGGGGCTGCTGTGCCTTTGCAGCCCCCCGATGGGAGAGGGAGAGAGCCCCCAGAGAGCCCCCCGAAGCCCCGTCCTCACCCTTCCCCGTCTGCGAAGTTGTGACAGACGGGGAAGGTTCCCATGGCAACAGGACGCCTGCTCAGGCGTCCTGCTGTCCATGGTGCTGAACAGATCTGTGCTGAAAGCATAGATCTGTTCAGTGTAAGTAAAATACAGTGCAGAAACCTATATAGTTTCTGTACTGTATTTTACAGACATCAGACCCACTGGATCTTCAAGAACCAAGTGGGTCTGGGTCAAATTTTTTTAAAAAAAAGTTAAAAAAAGTTAAGATAAAATAAAAAAACATTTATCACTGAATAAAAATAAAAATAAAAAAATACACTACACATATTAGGTATCGCCGCGTCCGTAACGACCTGATCTATAAAACGGTCATGTTACTTTCCCCGCACGGTGAACGCCATAAAAATAAACAAATAAAAACTATGAGAAAATTGAAATTTTGCCCACCTTACTTCCCAAAAAAGGTAATAAAAGTGATCAAAAAAGTCGCATGTACGCCAAAATAGTACCAATAAAACCGTCATCTCATCCCGCAAAAAATGAGACCCTACTCAAGATAATCGCCCAAAAACTGAAAAAACTATGGCTCTTAGACTATGGAAACACTAAAACATGATTTTTTTTGTTTCAAAAATAAAATAATTGTGTAAAACTTTTATAAATAAAAATAAAGTATACATATTAGGTATCGCCGCGTCCGTATCGACCGGCTCTATAAAATTATCACATGACCTAACCCCTCAGGTGAGCACCGTAAAAAAAAAAGAAAAAAAAAGTGTAAAAAAAGCAATTTTTTGCCATCTTACGTCACAAAAAGTGTAATAGCAAAATAGTGCCAATCAAACCGTCATCTCATCCCGCAAAAAATTAGACCCTACTCAAGATAATCGCCCAAAAACTGTAAAAACTATGGCTCTTAGACTATGGAGACACTAAACAATTTTTTGGTTTTAAAAATGAAGTTATTGTATAAAACTTACATAAATAAAAAAAATTGTATACATATTAGGTATCGCCGCGTCCGTGACAACCTGCTCTATAAAATTACCACATGATCTAACCTGTCAGATGAATGTTGTAAATAACAAAAAAAAAAACGTGCCAAAAAAGCTATTTCTTGTTACCTTGCCGCACAAAAAGTGTAATATAGAGCAACCAAAAATCATATGTACCCTAAACTAGTACCAACAATACTGCCACCCTATTCCGTACTTTCTAAAATGGGGTCACTTTTTTGGAGTTTCTACTCTAGGGGTGCATCAGGGGGGCTTCAAATGGGACATGGTGTCAAAAAAACTGTCCAGCAAAATCTGCCTTCCAAAAACCGTATGGCATTCCTTTCCTTCTGCGCCCTACTGTGTGCCCGTACAGCAATTTACGACCACATATGGGGTGTTTCTGTAAACTACAGAATCAGGGCCATAAATAATGAGTTTTGTTTGGCTGTTAACCCTTGCTTTGTAACTGGAAAAAAAATATTAAAATGGAAAATCTGCCAAAAAAGTGAAATTTTGAAATTGTATCTCTATTTTCCATTAAATCTTGTGCAACACCTAAAGGGTTGACAAAGTTTGTAAAATCAGTTTTGAATACCTTGAGGGGTGTAGTTTCTTAGATGGGGTCACTTTTTTGGAGTTTCTACTCTAGGGGTGCATCAGGGGGGCTTCAAATGGGACATGGTGTCAAAAAAACTGTCCAGCAAAATCTGGCTTCCAAAAACCATACGGCGCACCTTTCACTCTACGCCCCGCTGTGTGGCCGTACAGTAGTTTACGGCCACATTTGGGGTGTTTCTGTAAACAGCAGAGTCAGGGCAATAAAGATACAGTCTTGTTTGGCTGTTAACCCTTGCTTTGTTAGTGGAAAAAATGGGTTAAAATGGAAAATTAGGCAAAAAAATGAAATTCTCAAATTTCATCCCAATTTGCCAATAACTCTTGTGCAACACCTAAAGGGTTAACGAAGTTTGTAAAATCAGTTTTGAATACCTTGAGGGGTGTAGTTTCTTAGATGGGGTCACTTTTTTGGAGTTTCTACTCTAGGGGTGCATCAGGGGGGCTTCAAATGGGACATGGTGTCAAAAAAACTGTCCAGCAAAATCTGGCTTCCAAAAACCATACGGCGCACCTTTCACTCTACGCCCCGCTGTGTGGCCGTACAGTAGTTTACGGACACATATTGGGTGTTTCTGTAAACAGCAGAGTCAGGGCAATAAAGATACAGTCTTGTTTGGCTGTTAACCCTTGCTTTGTTAGTGGAAAAAATGGGTTAAAATGGAAAATTAGGCAAAAAAATGAAATTCTCAAATTTCATCCCAATTTGCCAATAACTCTTGTGCAACACCTAAAGGGTTAACGGAGTTTCTAAAATCAGTTTTGAATACCTTGAGGGGTGTAGTTTATAGAATGGGGTCATTTTTGGGCGGTTTCTATTATGTAAGCCTCGCAAAGTGACTTCAGAGCTGTAGTGGTCCCTAAAAATTGGGTTTTTGTAAATTTCTGAAAAATTTCAAGATTTGCTTCTAAACTTCTAAGCCTTGTAACATCCCCAAAAAATAAAATATCATTCCCAAAATAATTCAAACATGAAGTAGACATATGGGGAATGTTAAGTCATCACAATTTTTGGGGGTATTACTATGTATTACAGAAGTAGAGAAACTGAAACTTTGAAATTTGCTAATTTTTCAAAATTTTTGGTAAATTAGGTATTTTATTATGCAAAAAAATTAATTTTTTTTACTTTATTTTACCAGTGTCATGAAGTACAATATGTGACGAAAAAACAATCTCAGAATGGCCTGGATAAGTCAAAGCGTTTTAAAGTTATCAGCACTTAAAGTGACACTGGTCAGATTTGCAAAAAATGGCCTGGTCCTTAAGGTGAAAATGAGCCCGGTCCTTAAGGGGTTAAATGTTATTTTAATATCAGCAAGAAAAACTCGTTACTTTTGTAATTTTTTTTATGTTACACAATGCTCCAATTGTGAGATATTCTCTTTAGTTCATTATAATGGCACCCCCTGATGTTTAATCCATTTAGTAATGTGCACATCTACCTACTAAAGTGGTCACACATGTTCAGTTCTATTCTACAACTGCCACGAGCCATACCTACTGTTAGAAGGTGTGACAGTAAGGCCCCTTTCACACGGGCGAGTTTTCCGTGCGGGTGCGATGCGTGCGGTGAACGCATTGCACCCGCACTGAATCCTGACCCATTCATTTCTATGGGGCTGTGCACACGAGCGGTGATTTTCACGCATCACTTATGCGTTGCGTGAAAATCGCAGCATGCTCCTCTTTGTGCGTTTTTCACGTAACGCAGGCCCTATAGAAATGAATGGGGTTGCGTGAAAATCGCAAGCATCCGCAAGCAAGTGCGGATGCGGTGCGATTTTCACGCATGGGTTCTAGGTGACAGTCTATTCACTGTATTATTTTCCCTTATAACATGGTTATAAGGGAAAATAATAGCATTCTGAATACAGAATGCATAGTATAATAGGGCAGGAAGGGTTAAAAATAATAAAAAAGTTAACTCACCTTCTCCTCTTGTTAGCGTAGATCCCGGTCTGTTCTTTAGCTGTGGCTGAAGGACCTTTGATGACGTCAGATCACATGCTCCATCACCATGGTGTTTGACCATGTGATTGGAGCATGTGATCTGACATCACCTCAGGTCATTCAGTCCACAGCTAAAGAACAGACCGGGATCTACGCTAACAAGAGGAGAAGGTGAGTTAACTTTTTTATTATTTTTAACCCCTCCAGCACTATTATACTATGCATTCTGTAGTCAGAATGCTATTATTTTCCCTTATAACCATGTTATAAGGGAAAATAATACAATCTTCAGAACATCAATCCCAAGCCCGAACTTCTGTGAAGAAGTTCGGGTCTGGGTACCAAACATGCGTGATTTTTCTCACGCGAGTGCAAAACGCATGACAATGTTTTGCACTCGCGCGGAAAAATCGCGCATTTTCCCGCAATGCACCCGGCTCTTATCCGGGCAAAAAACATGACGCCCGTGTGAAAGAGGCCTTACAGGGAGAGAGCTGTAGCAGAAAGGACACACTCCTGAGAAAGGACAAAGCCTCTGAGAAATGACACGCTCCCTGAGATGCAGCCCAAAATATTGGAGCAATTGAAGCAATGAATGGGGAGATCTCTGGATCCATGTGAGGTACAGGGCTGGTTCTAGCTTTGTTAGAAAGAGGTTGTCATGTACTATTATGCATTGTGTATGTAAGTATTAAAGTATTACGTCTAACTGTCATTTTTGTTTTACATTAATCGTGGTATAACTACTTTAAAGTGGATTATACTAGATCATTTTTATCCAGATTGACATGTTTTAAATATATACATTTTTCTCCTTTTCTTGCTACAGGATTTCAACATAGAATCTAAAGGGAAAGATGCAAAGCCTTTAAAAGTCAAGATAATCAAAATGGATACAGATAAGAGTGAGAGGAACGATGCAGCATCTAATGCTAGTACTTTATTTAATGGATCAAATCAGAACAGAACAACCCCTTATAGCGCATTGAAAGAATCCAGCACCAGCTTAGATCATCAAAAAAGCCCATGTGGCATAATTCCGCCAATCAGTTACAATCTTACTGCCATCTCTCCTCATATGACGTCCTCCACCAATGCATCATCTATGTCAAGCCACATTAGCTTCAGGTACCCGGAGAGTACGCTTTTATAACTTACCAGCGTTTCCCATACTACTGTACGTGAGCAGAGGGAATGTTGAATAATATTAAATACATAATTATATAATATAAAGGGTCAGTTCACACGGCTGATTTTCAAAATACACATGTGAAAAATCAGAAATGAATCCAAGCAGATTCTTACACCTCAGAATTAGTGAATTATTTAAGGTGTTTTTTGGAAAGCGTTCTTCAGTCAAATTTTTTACTTTATTAAATTCTATAGTACTTTTCCTACAAGTGTTTTTGTGTGCGTTTTGTGGCGCATTTACATGTGAAAAAATGCGTGTATGTGCACATCTCAAATGGTTCATTTTTTTCTGCTTCCCGTTAATTTGAATGGAGAAATCAGTGCTGATTCTGCCCCAAAATAGGACATGCTGCTTCTTTTTTACACGCAAGTTCTGCTTCCAATTGAAATGAATGGGAGGCTGTTTTAAGGTGTTTTTGGCGCAGATTTGGAGCTGATTTTGAGGCAGAAATGCTCCAAAATTAGCGGAAAAAACTCTGTTTGAACTGACCCTGATAGTACCTTTTTTTGTATATCAAATTGGGTTCCTGTGGAATAATATAGAAGACAAATAGATGTAGTAATAAATAATGGATGCGATAATATTGCACGTTTCTTTGTTCATCTGACAGCTACTTTTCCAGACTCCACCATAAAAACGCATGCCTGGTTGGCCAAGCATGCGTGTTTATACGTATAAATAGGGAGTAAGAAGGCACCTTCGTCAGCTGTTATCTCCTACTGGAACAAAGGATCGGCATGTTGAAAGCATACATTAGTCTTTCTGTCCCCCAATACCTGCCATCCAGAGATGGTCGATAGCCTCCCATGCACATTAGATCACAACACAGTGGGTGCAAATGAGCTTTATCTAATGTATGGCAGGCTTTTCAATTATAGATTACAGTGTGCAGCATGTGACACCAGCAGTGCAATAAAATCTCTATATATTGCTTAGGCTAAATTGACATATGTGCCAAAGTTCTGTTATTATGTGCCAGCATAGGAATAAAATACTGGAATCACCAGATCCAACATATGCGTCCGTTATGTCCCAATGACTATAATGGGATCCGTCAGGTTTTCAGCATGGATATAATTCCACTGTCTTTAGTGAAACAGTTTTACCAAGAAATTTTTAATCATGACACATAAAAGGGAGAGGGGAATAGTACAGTAGTTGAGGTACAGTAGGGTAGTGCCCTCGAAGGACCACGTGTCTGGTAAAAGCCACGCAGTCCTCTCTGTTGGGATAATTAAGAAATTACGGAACACAATGGCGTTCACTCTGACTGTACATGATCGCGACCGAGCGCTAATGTCCTTTACAACATGATGTTAGATTTCTCCCATGCTATTATCTGTCGGCTCTGTTACCAAATACCTAATAAGTTACCTTTTTGTTTACTTGAAGAGGAGAAGAAAGAGGGAAAATGTTTGTCAATTCTTTTAAAAAACATGGAGGAAAGCCTTCCCCCGGTTACAGACAGAACGTTACAACACTGGTAAGTTTGACTTTATAATACTTTTTGCATCTAAAAAATAAAAGCATATGTTGTATTTCACACCTGAGACAAGCATTCCACAACTGCAATGAAAAGTGTCTTCTATGGAGGTGGTCCTCGCAACGAATAGGCACATATACACAGAAGATAGGTGAACTGAAATAATCTCACTGACGAAGATAGCAGAGTACATTGTTCGGCTTTGTCAGTTCAATAGACTTTGAGTGTGCATTCTCAAACAGCACTCCATTTAAAGGGGTTGTCCCACTTCATAAAATAGGTTTTATCTAATCTATTTACCCCCACACAACATATCTTCCTATCCATGTTATTATCCAAAAGCTACCTTTCATTCAAAAAATCATGTAAAGCGATTCCTTTGTTGTTTTCTGTATCCCATGGATACGGCCTCTTTCGTCCGGCCGCATCGCTGTGCCGCGCCTGCGCACAACAGCTGAACAAGTACTCGGGCCGCCTCTCCATTCCTACAAGTACGCGCACATCCGCGCATGCGCAAATACAGCAGGCGGGTGCCGGAATCAAATAGCCGGCACCCGACCTCTATGACAGGGAGCGGGACCTTAGGGGTTAACTGCCGCTGATCGCAGCCCCCTATCATAGAGGTCGGGTGCCGGCTATTTCACTCCGGCACCCACCTCCTGCATTTGTATTAACATTGGTGGCGCAGTGCGCCCCCCCCCCCCCCCCAGTATAATATACATTGAGTGCGGCCACCCCCCCCCAGTATAATATACATTGAGTGCAGCCACCCCCCCCCCAGTATAATATACATTGAGTGCGGCCCCCTCCCAGTATAATAAACATTGGTGGCGCAGTGGGAAGTGCCAATGAGGGTTAAAAAAATAAATAAAAAATTAACTCACCTCCTCCAATTGATCGCGTAGATGCCGGTCTCCTGTTCTTTCTTTAGGACCTGTGAAAGGACCTGTGGTGACATCACTGTGGTCATCACCTGGTACATCATATGATCCATCACCATGGTAATGGACCATGTTATTAGCTCAGTGACGTCACCACAGGTCCTGAAGCAAGAACAGGAGACCGGCAGCTGCGCGATCAATAGGTGGAGGTGAGTTAATTTTTTATTTATTTTTTTAACCCTCATTGGCACTTCCCACTGCGCCACCAATGTTTATTATACTGGGAGGGGGCCGCACTCAATGTATATTATACTGGGGGGGGGGGTGGCCGCACTCAATGTATATTATACTGGGGGGGGGTGGCCGCACTCAATGTATATTATACTGGGGGGGAGGGGTGCACTCAATGTATATTATACTGGGGGGGGGTGGCCGCACTCAATGTATATTATACTGGGGGGGCGCACTCAATGTATATTATACTGGGGGGGGCGCACTAAATGTATATTATACTGGGGGGGGCCGCACTCAATGTTTATTATACTGGGGGGGGCGGGACCTCACATACGGCTCCATGTGGATGACTCATTCACATGAACGAGCACGCAAGGACTGAGCTCTCAGGGTGAGTCATGAGGAGGCATGGCCAGCCTTCACTCAACTACAGGAGCCGAACCAGGAAGTTATCAGGACATCTACTGCTGGTAAGATTAAAAAAGCAAAGTGGGACAACCCCTTTAAACTCCTCCTCATTGCAGTCATGTAGCAAGGAGCAATGGAAGACCTTGAACACCCAGTGGTGAGGCCCCCACAAATCAGACTCTTATATCTATCCTGTGGACAGGTGATAAACGTTGATTCTGGGTGAACCCCATTTAACCACCTCCGGACCGCCTAACGCAGATGTGCGTTCCGGAGGTGGCAGCCCTGCGCACGACGACGCATATACGCGTCATCTCGCGAGGGCCGGGATTTCCTGTGAACGCGCGCACACAGGCGCGCGCGCTCACAGGAACGGAAGGTAAGCGAGTGGATCTCCAGCCTGCCAGCAGCGATCGCTCGCTGGCAGGCTGGAGATCCGAATTTTTTAACCCCTAACAGGTATATTAGACGCTGTTTTCATAACAGCGTCTAATATACCTCCTACCTGGTCCTCTGGTGGTCCCTTTTGTTAGGATCGACCACCAGAGGACTCAGGTAGGTCAGTACAGTCCCACCAAACACCACACTACACTACACCCCCCCCCCCCGTCACTTATTAACCCCTTATAAACCCCTGATCACCCCATATAAACTCCCTGATCACCCCCCTGTCATTGATCACCGCCCTGTCATTGATCACCCCCCTGTCAGGCTCCGTTCAGACGTCTGCATGATTTTTACGGATCCGATCCATGTATCCATGGATCCGTAAAAATCATGCGGACGTCTGAATGGAGCCTTACAGGGGGGTGATCAATGACAGGCGGGTGATCACCCATATACACTCCCTGATCACCCCCTGTCATTGATCACCCCCCTGTCATTGATCACCCCCCTGTCAGGCTCCATTCAGACGTCCGCATGATTTTTACGGATCCGATCCATGTATCCATGGATCCGTAAAAATCATGCGGACGTCTGAATGGAGCCTTACAGGGGGGGTGATCAGTGACAGGGGGGTGATCACCCTGATTACCCTGATCACCCCCTGTCATTGATAACCCCCCTGTAAGGCTCCATTCAGACGTCCGCATGCGTTCTGTGGATCCGATCCATGTATCCATGGATCCGTAAAAAATCATGCGGATGTCTGAATGGAGCCTTACAGGGGGGGTGATCAGTGACAGGGGGGTGATCACCCTGATCACCCCCTGTCATTGATAACCCCCCTGTAAGGCTCCATTCAGACGTCCGCATGCGTTCTGTGGATCCGATCCATGTATCCATGGATCCGTAAAAAATCATGCGGATGTCTGAATGGAGCCTTACAGGGGGGGTGATCAGTGACAGGGGGGTGATCACCCTGATTACCCTGATCACCCCCTGTCATTGATAACCCCCCTGTAAGGCTCCATTCAGACGTCCGCATGCGTTCTGTGGATCCGATCCATGGATCCGTAAAAAATCATGCGGACGTCTGAATGGAGCCTTACAGGGGGGGTGATCAGTGACAGGGGGGTGATCACCCTGATTACCCTGATCACCCCCTGTCATTGATAACCCCCCTGTAAGGCTCCATTCAGACGTCCGCATGCGTTCTGTGGATCCGATCCATGTATCCATGTATCCGTAAAAAATCATGCGGATGTCTGAATGGAGCCTTACAGGGGGGGTGATCAGTGACAGGGGGGTGATCACCCTGATTACCCTGATCACCCCCTGTCATTGATAACCCCCCTGTAAGGCTCCATTCAGACGTCCGCATGCGTTCTGTGGATCCGATACATGTATCCATGGATCCGTAAAAAATCATGCGGATGTCTGAATGGAGCCTTACAGGGGGGGTGATCAGTGACAGGGGGGTGATCACCCTGATTACCCTGATCACCCCCTGTCATTGATAACCCCCCTGTAAAGCTCCATTCAGACGTCCGCATGCGTTCTGTGGATCCGATCCATGTATCCATGGATCCGTAAAAAATCATGCGGATGTCTGAATGGAGCCTTACAGGGGGGGTGATCAGTGACAGGGGGGTGATCACCCTGATTACCCTGATCACCCCCTGTCATTGATAACCCCCCTGTAAGGCTCCATTCAGACGTCCGCATGCGTTCTGTGGATCCGATCCATGGATCCGTAAAAAATCATGCGGACGTCTGAATGGAGCCTTACAGGGGGGGTGATCAGTGACAGGGGGGTGATCACCCTGATTACCCTGATCACCCCCTGTCATTGATAACCCCCCTGTAAGGCTCCATTCAGACGTCCGCATGCGTTCTGTGGATCCGATCCATGTATCCATGGATCCGTAAAAAATCATGCGGACGTCTGAATGGAGCCTTACAGGGGGGGTGATCAGTGACAGGACTGATCACCCTGATTACCCTGATCACCCCCTGTCATTGATAACCCCCCTGTAAGGCTCCATTCAGACGTCCGCATGCGTTCTGTGGATCCGATCCATGTATCCATGGATCCGTAAAAATCATGCGGACGTCTGAATGGAGCCTTACAGGGGGGGTGATCAATGACAGGGGGGTGATCAGGGAGTCTATATGGGTGATCACCCCCCTGTCATTGATCACTCCCCTGTCATTGATCACCCCCCTGTCAATGATCACTCCCCCCCTGGTAAGGCTCCATTCAGCCATTTTTTTTGGCACAAGTTAGCGGACATTTTTTGTTTGTTTTTGTTTTTTCTTACAAAGTCTCATATTCCACTAACTTGTGTCAAAAAATAAAATCTCACATGAACTCACCATACCCCTCACGGAATCCAAATGCGTAAAATTTTTTAGACATTTATATTCCAGACTTCTTCTCACGCTTTAGGGCCCCTAAAAAGCCAGGGCAGTATAAATACCCCACATGTGACCCCATTTCGGAAAGAAGACACCCCAAGGTATTCCGTGAGGGGCATATTGAGTCCATGAAAGATTGAAATTTTTGTCCTAAGTTAGCGGAAAGTGAGACTTTGTGAGAAAAAAAAAAAAAAAAATCAATATCCGCTAACTTATGCAAAAAAAATAAAAATTCTAGGAACTCGCCATGCCCCTCATTGAATACCTCGGGGTGTCTTCTTTCCAAAGTGGGGTCACATGTGGGTATTTATACTGCCCTGGCTTTTTAGGGGCCCGAAAGTGTGAGAAGAAGTCTGGGATCCAAATGTCTAAAAATGCCCTCCTAAAAGGAATTTGGGGCCCTTTGCGCATCTAGGCTGCAAAAAAGTGTCACACATGTGGTATCGCCGTACTCAGGAGAAGTTGGGGAATGTGTTTTGGGGTGTCATTTTACATATACCCATGCTGGGTGAGAAAAATATCTTGGTCAAATGCCAACTTTGTATAAAAAAATGGGAAAAGTTGTCTTTTGCCAAGATATTTCTCTCACCCAGCATGGGTATATGTAAAATGACACCCCAAAACACATTGCCCAACTTCTCCTGAGTACGGCGATACCAGATGTGTGACACTTTTTTGCAGCCAAGGTGGGCAAAGGGGCACCTTTCGGATTTCGCAGGCCATTTTTTACACATTTTGATTTCAAGGTACTTCTTACACATTTGGGCCCCTAAATTGCCAGGGCAGTATAACTACGCCACAAGTGACCCCATTTTGGAAAGAAGACACCCCAAGGTATTCCGTGGGGGGCACGGCGAGTTCCTAGAATTTTTTATTTTTTGTCACAATTTAGCGGAAAATGATGATTTTTCTTTTTTTTTCTTTTTTCCTTACAAAGTCTCATATTCCACTAACTTGCGACAAAAAATAAAAAATTCTAGGAACTCGCCATGCCCCTCACGGAATACCTTGGGGTGTCTTCTTTCCAAAATGGGGTCACTTGTGGCGTAGTTATACTGCCCTGGCAATTTAGGGGCCCATATGTGTGAGAAGTACTTTGCAATCAAAATGTGTAAAAAATGCCCTGCAAAATCCGAAAGGTGCACTTTGGAATATGTGCCCCTTTGCCCACCTTGGCAGCAAAAAAGTGTGACACATCTGGTATCGCCGTACTCAGGAGAAGTTGGGCAATGTGTTTTGGGGTGTCATTTTACATATACCCATGCTGGGTGAGAAAAATATCTTGGTCAAATGCCAACTTTGTATAAAAAAATTGGAAAAGTTGTCTTTTGCCAAGATATTTCTCTCACCCAGCATGGGTATATGTAAAATGACAGCCCAAAACACATTCCCCAACTTCTCCTGAGTACGGCGATACCAGATGTGTCACACTTTTTTGATGCCAAGGTGGGCAAAGGGGCACATATTCCAAAGTGCACCTTTCGGATTTCACCGGTCATTTTTTACAGATTTTGATTGCAAAGTACTTCTCACACATTTGGGCCCCTAAATTGCCAGGGCAGTATAACTACGCCACAAGTGACCCCATTTTGGAAAGAAGACACCCCAAGGTATTCCGTGAGGGGCATGGCGAGTTCCTAGAATTTTTTATTTTTTGTCGCAAGTTAGTGGAATATGAGACTTTGTAAGGAAAAAAGAGAAAAAAAAAAAAATCATCATTTTCCGCTAACTTGTGACAAAAAATAAAAAATTCTAGGAACTCGCAGTGCCCCTCACGGAATACCTTAGGGTGTCTTCTTTCCAAAATGGGGTCACTTGTGGCGTAGTTATACTGCCCTGGCAATTTAGGGGCCCAAATGTGTGAGAAGAACTTTGCAATCAAAATGTGTAAAAAATGCCCTGCAAAATCCGAAAGGTGCACTTTGGAATATGTGCCCCTTTGCCCACCTTGGCAGCAAAAAAGTGTGACACATCTGGTATCGCCGTACTCAGGAAAAGTTGGGGAATGTGTTTTGGGGTGTCATTTTACATATACCCATGCTGGGTGAGAAAAATATCTTGGTCAAATGCCAACTTTGTATAAAAAAATGGGAAAAGTTATCTTTTGCCAAGATATTTCTCTCACCCAGCATGGGTATATGTAAAATGACACCCCAAAACACATTCCCCAACTTCTCCTGAGTACGGCGATACCAGATGTGTGACACTTTTTTGCTGCCAAGGTGGGCAAAGGGGCGCATATTCCAAAGTGCACCTTTCGGATTTCACCGGTCATTTCTTACACATTTTGATTGCAAAGTTCTTCTCACACATTTGGGCCCCTAAATTGCCAGGGCAGTATAACTACGCCACAAGTGACCCCATTTTGGAAAGAAGACACCCCAAGGTATTCTGTGAGGGGCATGGTGAGTTCCTAGAATTTTTTATTTTTTGTCGCAAGTTAGTGGAATATGAGACTTTGTAAGAAAAAAAAAAATATGAAAAAAACATCATCATTTTCCGCTAACTTGTGACAAAAAATAAAAAGTTCTATGAACTCACTATGCCCATCAGCGAATACCTTAGGGTGTCTACTTTCCGAAATGGGGTCATTTGTGGGGGTTTTCTACTGTTTGGGCATTGTAGAACCTCAGGAAACATGACAGGTGCTCAGAAAATCAGAGCCGTTTCAAAAAGCGGAAATTCACATTTTTGTACCATAGTTTGTAAATGCTATAACTTTTACCCAAACCATTTTTTTTTTTGCCCAAACATTTTTTTTTTTATCAAAGACATGTAGAACTATAAATTTAGCGAAAAATTTATATATGGATGTCGTTTTTTTTGCAAAATTTCACAGCTGAAAGTGAAAAATGTCATTTTTTTGCAAAAAAATCGTTACATTTTGATTAATAACAAAAAAAGTAAAAATGTCAGCAGCAATAAAATACCACCAAATGAAAGCTCTATTAGTGAGAAGAAAAGGAGGTAAAATTCATTTGGGTGGTAAGTTGCATGACCGAGCGATAAACGGTGAAAGGAGTGTAGTGCCGAAGTGTAAAAAGTGGCCTGGTCATGAAGGGGGTTTCACCTAGCGGGGCTGAAGTGGTTAAAGGGCATCTGTTAGCAGATTTGTACTTAAACTGGCAGACCTGTTGCATGTGTGCTTGGCCCTGTCAATCAAAGTGCAGAGAGCAGAGCCTCTAGGTGTAGCAGTAACGCCCCCGTTGCTCTTAGAGGCTCATTTGCATTTATTAAAGCTTCATTTTTCTCAGTAATGTGGACACATATAAACATGGGACCAACACAGATGCCTTCAGCTGCCAAGCACACGTGTAACAGGTCAGCCAGTTTCATAGGTGTAAATCTGCTGACAGATGCCCTTTCTAGGTATAAGAAACATGTTACTATGTCAGGTACTGATAACACATTTACATGCAGATTGGCAATGACAAGAACCCTTTGCAACTAAACAAGAAAAGATGGGAGTTCTCAAGAGCCGACATGAGACTACCAGAGCTCAGCTATGGCCACTTGCCAGAACTGAAGAGCACAGATGTTGGCAGTCTTCACAGCGGTGAGTAATTTTCATTATGGTTCTTTAAATCCTAAAATCTTAAATAAATGTTATATCAAAAATATTAATGTTATAATATCCTGGTAACCTCCCCCCCCCCCCCCCCCCAAAAAAAAAGTAGACACTTCCCTTCACACCTATGTGAATTTATATGTGCTCTTAATGCATGTCTGATTATTATTAATCTAATTTAGAGTGTCTAAATCAGTGTAAATACTTACATGGCAGATGCTCTGGCTCATTAACTTTCATGGGACTGTAAATAAACTATAGAAAAAGAAGACTGGTATAGACGGAGAGTGGACTCTGCCCGGAGGAGCGTACCATCTACAATGGCAAGATACAGTAGGTGAGGTTAGAAGATGTTGTGTAGTGGAGGCAGAGTTTTTTCAGGCTCTATAGTTTTTGAAAAGGTGGGTTGTTAGGCTGCTTGTGAAAGTATGGATAGTAAGAGGGAGTCTGATGTGTTGGGGTAGTGAATTCCAGAGTATGGGAGGCGGATTAGAGAGATCTTGGAGAAGATGACATGAGGATCAGACAAGAGAAAAACAGACCAGAGAAATGTTTTGTGAACACTGGAACCACTGAGGAGATATGGGAAGTTTAGAGCAGAGATACCAACAATGAGGCCAGGTTTGAGGATTGCCTAAGGAAGCACCAGGAAGGGGCAGGGGGGGGGGGGGGCAGCGGAAGGGCCATGGGCAATGAGTGCTTTCATTGTGGCAAAGGGATTAGGTTCAGTTTTCGCTTCAGGCAGCAGAAAGGCTAGGTGCCCCCTGGATGTATGAAGGGGAAATATTGGAGACTGCCATTGTACGTGTTTTGAAATGTAAGTGGAGGGACTGGCAAAAATGTTAGAGGTAGTAGAGGAATGAGGAGAAAGGTGGATTAACTGGACAGCAAGGTTGAGGATGGATTATAGGGGTGCAAGTGTGTTAGCAGGTAAACCAAAGAGAATGATGTAGTATTCTAGGTGGGAGCTGATGAGGGCATGTACAAGAATTTTGACTGCAATTAAGAGAAGAGAGAGAGAGAGAAATGGTAGAAGCAGGATAAAGTAGAAGCAGCAGAAGGTGACAAGGGCTTGAATGTATGTTCTGAAGGACAGGAAAGAATCAGGTTATGCCTTGACAACTGACTTTTGAAGCTGGGAGAGTGTGGATTCATATTATAAAATTCTGAATATCACAAAGTGTCACAGACGTACCAAGACATACGAACCTCCCCGCGACAGTGAGTGGCAGGAGATCTTTGAGACTGGCATCACGTGGTTTGGTTTGACATATTTACCTTGTGGATCAATAGGTGTCTGTGTTGTTTCTGGTACTGACCACACCATTAAAGGGGTTCTCCAGGAATTAAGAAAACGAAAATACTTAAATATTACTTTATTATAAATATATTCAGAAATACCTTACAATAGCTATAATGGTTCATTTTGTCTGGGAGCAATCATCAAATGGCCACTGTCCTATTAGTGCACACAAAACCTGTCCTGATCACCCAGGAGGACAAGTTACTTCACAACACTGAGGTAAAGAGCTGCCTCATTCTCCTCTCTGCTCTGCTTGTCAGGGATTATGATCCTGAATACAGATGATAAGATCTTTAGCTGAATCTCTGTTGGAATTGTGTTCATGGGCAGCAGCTCTTGTATGCAGTCTACATTACCACAGCCTTTCCTGTCCATCCTCTCTGTACTTCATGTCTCCTTATGAACTCCATTCCCGCAAAGATTCAGCTGAAGATCTTAAACTGTATTCAGGACCATTACCCTTGACAAGGCTTTGGCCTTTCATGAAACTCCTGTGTCTCTGGAGGCTGCTATGTCTCTTATCATACGCATTGATAGACGCATGAGAGAAAGATCTAGGGCCCCCACTCTCAGGACGTACTATCACATGATGTATCGTCCTCCTCTGACACTTTGGGTGAAGATACTCATGAGTTTAGGTCTGGGGACGAACCCATGCAGTTAGGGGGAGCTACTCCTGGATCCGCTTTTAAGCATACTGGTCATAAGAAGGGAGTGTGTTTTTTCTGCGGACAGGAGGGACATTTTATGTCCATACATTTAGCGTAAATAGAAAGGATGTTTAATTCCCATCTGACTCTTGGAGGGATAAGTGGAGAGTCAGAAAATGTGCATTTGTTTTTGACTGGTAATACCCGATTTCTCCTGACTGCTAAGTTGGAGTAAAAAACGGTGGGGGTTGAGGTGTTTATCGACAGTAGGGCAGTAGTGAAACTGATTGATGCTCAACTGTATGCACGGGTTGCTATTGATTCTGCACCTCTTGCTCAGAAGTGTTTATCGCAAGTGGTGCATGATATCAGATTAAGAATGGGTGACTTTCATCAGGAATTTATCAATTTTTTTATGTTGGAGGGCCTCCCTGCTCCGGTGGTTTTGGGTTTGCCGTGGTTGAGCAAGCACAATCCAACCATCGATTGGCAAACTAGACAGATTCTGGATTGGGGTGAATATTGTGTTGACAATTGTCTTAATACATCTTTTTCTGTTTTAACTACTAAGACATTGCCTTCATTTATATCTGATTTTGCCAACATATTTTCTGAGAGTGCATGCCAGGATTTACCTCCACATTGGGAATATAATTGTCCTATCAACCTTATTCCTGGAGCTAAGTTGCCCAAATCTAGGTTGTATAACCTTTCTGGAACTGAAAGACTGGCCATGAGAGAGTATTTTACCGAGAGCGTTTGGCTAAAGGACACACAAGACCTTCCAAATCTCTAGTGGCAGCAGGGTTTAAAAAAAAAAGACGGAGGTCTTCGGCCATGTCTGGATTTCCGGACTGTCCGTGATCCTTACCCCCTTCCTTTGATTCCTGATTTGTTTAACCAGATTGTTGGTGCCAAGGTTTTCTTCAAGTTGGACTTAAGGGGGGCGTATAATCTGGTCAGGATTAAGGAAGGGGATCAATGGAAGACAGCTTTCAATACTCCTGAGGGTCATTTTGGGAACCTGGTAATGCCTTTTGGGTTGACCAATGCTCCTGCGGTTTCCCAGCATTTTGTGAATACAATTTTTCATCACCTGGTGGGGAGGTTTGTAGTCGTGTATTTGGATGACATACTAAATTATTCTCTAGACATGGAGATACATCAGGATCACGTTAGACAGGTGTTGCAGATCCTAAGGGATAATAAATTGTATGCAAAAGTGTGTTTTTGCTGTTCACGAGGTGCAATTTTTGGGATACTTGTTGTCTTCAGGTTTTCGAATGGATCCGGAGAAAGTCCGTGCTGTATTGGACTGGGTTCAACCTGAAAATCTGAAGGCTCTTATGCGTTTTTGGGGTTTAGCAATTATTACCGAAAATGTATTCAGAACTATTCGACAGTGGTGAAACCCTTAACTAACATGACAGGGACGGATGTCTCACTGTGGTCTGATTCGGCGTTGCAAGCTTTTTCTGCGTTTAAGTCCTACACTTCTGTCTTGAGCTATTAATATACTTTGTATGCCACTCCTTTACTGGTGGTAGATTGGGACAATTCCTCTCCTACATAACGGAAACCAGATGGATCCATTATGCAGCCCATAGACTCCTATTATGACGGAATGCAAAACAGGTTCCCTTTAAGGATTGATCCTCTTCTGCCCCTATATTGGTGCAGCCGGATGTATCACAACCTTTCATTGTAGAAGTGGACACGTCCGAGGTGGGAGTAGGAGCAGTTTTATCGCAGGGCCCTTCACCTGGTAAATGGCGTCCATGTGCCTTTTTCTCTAAAAGAACTCTCTTCCGAAGAGAGAAATTACGATGTGGGTAACAGAGAGTTACTGGCTATTAAGCTGGCTTTCGAGGAATGGCGTCATTGGTTGGAAGGGGTGATTCATCCAATGATGGTGTTCACAGATCACAAAAACCTGGCTTACCTGGAGTCAGCTAAACGACTGAACCCGAGGCAGGCCAGATGGTCTTTGTTTTTCACCAGATTCAATTTCACTGTCACTTATCGTCCTGGGGTTAAGAAGGTTAAAAGGTGTTTGTGGAACATCACTGTACGGTGCTTACAGTACACCCTGGGAGCAGATCTACTGCCGACCTCATCACTTGTAGATTATGGTGGCTGGGGTTGCGTAAGTGTGTTGAGGACTATGTGTCGGCCTGTAGTGTATGTGCACGCGCTAAGGTAACACATACTCGGCATTCCAGATCCTTACTTTCGTTGCCTATCCCATCCAGACCATGGAGTAATTTATCTATGGATTTTATCACAGATCTGCCTAATTCGTTAGGAAAGACAGTTATTTTGGTGGTGGTTGATCCTTTTAGTAAAATGATGTACTTCATAGCGTTGTCTGGCCTACCTAATGCTAAAACACTTGCTCAAGTGTTTGTTGCTAAAATTGAGAAGCTCTACTATACTGCTCAAATTGTGTTGTATGAATATTGATGCACTAAAATATGTAAACTCAATGTACTGATATGTCGGACCATAGGATGCAATATCATTTATCTGTATTTAACTGCTCTTGTCTCAAGGGGATATGTTGGGGGGGAGGGGGAATAGGGGGATTAATGTTTTGTATGTGACTAAAATTGAAAATTTTTCAATAAACATTATCTGATTTAAAAAAAAAATTGAGAAGCTCCATGGCATTCCATCTGAATTGGTTTCGGATCATGGGACTCAGTTTGTGTCCAGATTCTGAAAAGCATTCTGTACTCGGCTGGAGGTACAACTGTCTTTTTCTTCGGCTTTTCATCCTCAGTCGAACGGACAGACGGAGCGCACTAATCAGAGCCTGGAGACTTACTTAAGATGTTTTGTCTCTGAGAACCAGCAGGAGTGGTCATCATTTTTGTCTTTGGTATAGTTTGCCATAAATAATCGTAGACAGGAGTCCACTGGTAAGTCGCTGTTTTTGGGGGAATATGGGTTTCACCCTCAGTTTGGCACTTTTTCTGGTTCAGATACATCTGGTATTCCTGAGGAGGAAAGTTTTTCATCATCATTATCATCTATATGGCGGAAAATTCTAAATAACTTGATGAATATGGGCAACAAGTATAAACATGTGGCTGACAGGAGACGTATGAAGGGTCCAGACCTAAGAGTGGGTGATTTGGTGTGGCTGTCCACAAGAAACATTAAGTTGAAGGTACCTTCTTGGACGTTGGGTCCAAGGTTAATTGGTCCATATAAGATCAATGCCATTATTAATCCTGTAGCTTTTCGTCTTAAACTTCCTGAGGTTCTGAAAATACATAATGTGTTTTATAAATCTTTGTTGAAGAGATATGTTGAACCTTTGGAGCCGTCTTCCTTGCCACCCGCTCCTGTCATGTTGGACGGTAGTTTGGAATTCCAGATCGCCAAAATAATTGACTCTAGAGCTCTCCGTAGATCTCTTCAGTATCTTGTTCACTGGAAGGGTTATGGACCTGAGGAGAGGATAGGGGTACAGGCATCTGACGTAAATGCCAGTCGTTTGGTGAACGTTTTTCACAGGTCTCACCTGAATAAGGTTGGTCCTGGGTGCCCGGAGGTAACTCGTAGAAGGGGGGGTACTGTCACGGACGTACCGACACATACGGACGTCCCAGCGACAGTGAGTGGCAGGAGATCTTTGAGACTGGCAACACATGGTTTGGTTTGACATGTTTACCTTGTGGATCAATAGGCGTCTGTGTTGTTTCTGTACTCGCCACACCCTTAACCTCCAGGTGTTGCTATTGTGGTCATTTAACTTTCCCTATTTATAGTTGTCTCTCCCACAATGCTGTGCGGTTTATAGCGTCAGTTGGACCTGTGGATAGCTGGTGTTTGGATCTCAGCTGAGTTCCTGGTGCTGCCATAGCTTCTTGGAAGTCAAGTGTTACCTTTCCCTTTGTATTTTGGCTTTTCTGTGTGTTGAATTTCTTAGTTATTTTGTACTAGGCCTTAGGGAGACTCACAGTCATCCTTCCTTTTGAAGGAACAGGATGTCTCATTCCTGTCATTAGTACCAGGGTCCTTTAGGGTTAGATAGGACTTTAGGTATTCCTTTGTATGAATTCACCTACCTCTGGGGTCTGTTCACACTGGTAGTCAGTCAGGGCTTTCATTAGGGTTTTTACTAGGAGGTGTCCATCTTCGTTCCCTAGTTTTCAGGACTTATTTCCATTTCCCTTTCCCTCATATGTTCGGTGTGGGGGTTTCCCTCCCACACTAGAGCATGACAGAAAGGTAGTATCTGGGCAAGAGAGATACATTTATGTGGTATTGGAATGTGATTTTTTTTTTTTAGCTGTCCACTGCCAGAATCAGAAGAGGAGGGCTCCCACGACAGAACTTTAAAAGGTTTGTTGCAAGATTTAAATGTATCCCATATCCACAGGATAGGAAAAAAGAGTCTGACTTGTGGAGGGTCCAAATGCTGAGACCCCCCCCCACCCCCTCATTGATCACAAAAATGGGGGTCCTGTGTCCCCGTATATGAATGGAGCAGTGGCCACACTGCCACTCCGTTCATCCCTATGGGGCTTCAGAAGGAAGAGATTGGCAATCTCAGGCAGTCCAAGATAGATGAATGCAGTGGCAGTATGCATGCTCAACTACCAGTCTATTCATACAGATTGATGATCATGAATAGTGGAGGTCCCAGTGGTTAGACCCCATCTGATTGGATTCTGTGGATAGGGGATATATTAAAAATTGTGCACAACCTATTTAACCGCCTCCGGACCGCCTAACGCAGATGTGCGGTCCGGAGGCGGCAGCGCTGCGCACAACGACGCATATACGCGTCATCTCGCGAGACGCGAGATGACGCGCTATGCGGCCCGCGCATGCGCAGTTCGCGCCGGCATTTCGTCAGGGACCATTTCGTCATTAGCTTGCCAGCCAATGATCGCGGCTGGCAAGCTGATGATTTTCAAAAAAGCCAATCACAGAGCCATATATCAGATCATATTTGTAAATATGATCTGTTATATGGCTGCCTGCTCCTCTGCTGGTTCTTTTCGTCGGTTGGATCCAGCAGAGGAGCAGGCTTCACAGTGAGTACACCAAACAGCACACTTTAGCCCCAGATCACACCCCTGAACCCCAATTAACCCTTTGATCACCCCTTTGTCAATCACTAGTGAAAGGAAAAAAGTGATCAGTGTAAACTGTCACTTTTTTTTTTCACTGGTATTGACCGTTAGGTTTTAGGTATAGTTTAGGCCCCTTGGTTAGGTAGTTAGCGATCAGTTAGCGCCCAGCCCACCGCACCGCAGTCCGTTATTCGCTGATTAGCGTATCGCTAATCAGCATTTGTACTTTTATAGTATCTGGAAGTGATCAAAACTGATCACGGTCAGATCTATAATAGTACTAGTGTCACTTTAGTTCGCCCTCCACCCAAAACGCAGTGTTTGCCCGATCAGGCCTGATCGGTCGCCCACACGTGCGTTCGCCCACCGCAGTGACAAAAAAAAATTTTTTTTTGGATCACTGTACAATCACTTTACACGCACTGCGGCGATAAAAAAATCTGTTTTGATATTTTTTATCAACCGCAGCGGCCTCCGGTACTTCGCTAGCCTCCCCTTTGTAAGACAGGCTTGCTTTTTTTTTCTTGGGTAGTCTCAGGGAATACCCCTAAATTTAGTTGCCCACATGTCTAACAGGGGGTATTCTTCTGAAGAGGCCTACAGGCTTCTGACCCTGTCGGATGAGGAGTGGGAACCCTTATCTGATGAATCCAGCGGGTCAGAATACGAACCTGTAGAAAGAAGTGGCTCTCTGACCCAAAGTTCGGACGAGGAGGCTGAGGTCCCTGATACCACCAGGCGTACCCGGCCCCGTGTCGCTAGACCACAGGTTGCGCAGGATCCGCTTCAAGAGCAGCAGAGTGGGGCTGGTGCTGTCGGATTACGTGGTGAGGCATACACCAGCAGCCCAGCCCTCCCTGGACCTAGTACCAGCACTGCCGTACAACCTGGTGAAGTAGCGAGCACCAGAAGGGCAGTTGAAGCTGGTACGGTGGCACGTGCAGTAGTGACCCCGTCGCAGCCACCGCAAAGACGTGCCCGTAGAGCCCCTAGAATCCCAGAGGTGCTGGCAAACCCTGATTGGCAGTCCCCAACTTCAGCCGCACCTGTAGTTTTCCCTTTCACTGCCCAGTCTGGAGTTCGGGTTGAGACAGCTCAGATCGGTTCGGCCCTGGGATTTTTTGAGCTGTTCTTGACTGCGGAGCTTTTAGACATAGTTGTGGCCGAAACAAACAGATATGCCACACAATTTATCACCGCTAACCCGGGAAGCTTTTATGCCCAGCCTTTCCGGTGGAAACCAGTCCAAGTTTCCGAAATTAAAACTTTTCTGGGCCTCCTCCTCAACATGGGCCTGACAAAAAAGCATGAATTGCGGTAATATTGGTCTATGAACCCGATTCATCACATGCCCATGTTCTCTGCTGCTATGTCCAGGGCACGTTTTGAGGCCATCCTGCGTTTCCTGCACTTTAGTGACAACACCGCCTCCCGTCCCAGGGGCCACCCTGCTTTTGACCGGCTCCACAAAATTCGGCCCCTCATAGACCATTTCAACCAGAAATTTGCAGATATTTATACCCCAGAGCAAAACATCTGCGTAGACGAGTCCCTGATACATTTTACCGGGCGCCTTGGCTTCAAACAATACATCCCAAGCAAGCGCGCCCGGTATGGGGTCAAATTGTATAAGCTCTGTGAAAGGGCCACAGGCTATACCCACAAATTTCGGATCTATGAGGGAAAAGATCAGACCCTGGAGCCGGTCGGTTGCTCTGACTACCTGGGGAGCAGTGGGAAGACAGTTTGGGACTTGGTGTCACCCTTATTCGGCAAGGGGTACCATCTTTATGTGGACAATTTTTACACAAGTGTGGCCCTCTTTAGGCATTTGTTTCTAGAACGGATTGGCGCCTGTGGTACCGCGCGAACTAGTCGCGCGGACTTCCCCCAACGGCTCGTTACCACCCGTCTTGCAAGGGGGCAGAGGGCCGCACTGTGTAACGAAGAACTGCTAGCGGTGAAATGGAGAGACAAGCGTGACGTTTACATGCTCTCCTCCATTCACGCAGACACGACAATACAAATTGAGCGAGCAACCCGTGTCATTGAAAAGCCCCTCTCAGTCCACGACTATAACCTCCACATGGGAGGGGTGGACTTCAATGACCAGATGTTGTCTCCGTATTTAGTTTCCCACAGAACCAGACGCTGGTATAAGAAGGTGTCTGTATATTTAATTCAATTGGCTCTGTACAATAGTTTTGTTCTCTACAGTAAGGCTGGGAGAACTAGATCCTTCCTCAAATTTCAGGAAGAGATCATCGAGAACCTCCTGTACCCAGGAGGTTCCGTGGCCCCATCCACCAGTGTAGTTAGCCGTCTACACGAGCGACATTTCCCCAATGTCGTTCCTGGTACCTCAACCCAACCGTCACCCCGAAAAAGATGTCGTGTCTGTAGCAGGAGTGGAATAAGGCGTGACACCCGCTATTTCTGTCCTGACTGTCCTGACCACCCTGCCCTATGCTTTGGAGAGTGTTTCCGGAAGTACCACTCACAGGTACACTATTAGCATAGGGATCATCTCACCAGGATAGGCACACAGGGCTATTAGGTCCCATTCACTCACTGCTGCTGCAAACGTCTCCTTTCACATGGAACAAAGTGCATAACGCACTTCGCCACATCTTTGGGCGATTTGCGCTTTGCACATTGACCCATGGGGAAGGAGAGGTTTGTTCTATAAAGGTAAAAAAACAAAAAAACAAAAAAAAAACACCGGTAAGCAAAAAGGTTAATGTTCAGTTAAAAAGTTAAAGTTACATGTTCTGTTGCAAAGTTAATGAAATTATTGCGTTGCGGCCTGGTTTTTTCTTTTTCTTTTTTTTTTGTCTTTTTACCTTCCAGGTGGACCAACCGATCGACCAGCTGCAGCACCGATGTGCATTCTGACAGAAGCATTGCGCTGCTGTCAGATTACACGCAAGTCGGTGTATGCGGCGCTGCAAGACGGGATTTTCTCCTCTGCAGTAACAGATATGTTTGCCGAGGCATATGAACTGAGGAGGAGGCGGCGTTCCTATGCTTTGGCAAACACTTTGTATATATATATTAAAAAAATTAAAAAAAATCCCGGCAATGATTTATTCATCCACATCGATTGATGTGAATGGAGAAATCTGGTTTGCCAGGGCATACGAGCTAAGTGGGTATGGATGTAGGGCGGAGCTCCTATGTCCTGGCAGACGCCTTTCCCCTCCATTTTTTTTTTTTGGGCAGAGATTTTTTCATCCACATTGATCGATGCGAATGAAGAAATCTGTGCCGTTCATTTTTTTCTTTCAGCCCAGAGGCTGAACGGAAAAAAAAATCTCATTACCTGTATGCTCAATATAAGGAGAATAGCAGAAACTCCTAATGCTGGCCATACATGTAATGATTGCGGAGACCCTCAAATGCCAGGGCAGTACAAACACCCCACAACTGACCCCATTTTGGAAAGAAGACACCCCAAGGTATTTGCTGAGGGGCATATTGAGTCCATGAAAGATTTAAATTTTTGTCCTAAGTTAGCGGAAAGTAAGACTTTGTGAGAAAAAACAAAAAAAAAAATCAATTTCCGCTAACTTATGCGAAAAAAATAAAATTCTATGAAATTGCCAGGCCCCTCATTGGATACCTTGGGGTGTCTTCTTTCCAAAGTGGGGTCACATGTGGGATATTTATACTGCCCTGGCTTTTTAGGGGCCCTAAAGCGTGAGAAGAAGCCTGGGATCCAAATGTCTAAAAATGCCCTCCTAAAAGGAATTTGGGCACCTTTGCGCATCTAGGCTGCAAAAAAGTGTGACACATCTGGTATCGCCGTACTCAGGAGAAGTTGGGGAATGTGTTTTGGGGTGTCATTTTACATATACCCATGCTGGGTGAGAAAAATATCTTGGTCAAATGCCAACTTTGTATAAAAAAAATGGGAAAAGTTGTCTTTTGCCAAGATATTTCTCTCACCCAGCATGGGTATATGTAAAATGACACCCCAAAACACATTCCCAAACTTCTCCTGAGTACGGCGATACCAGATGTGTGACACTTTTTTGATGCCAAGGTGGGCAAAGGGGCACATATTCCAAAGTGCACCTTTCGGATTTCACCGGTCATTTTTTACAGATTTTGATTGCAAAGTACTTCTCACACATATGGGCCCCTAAATTGCCAGGGCAGTATAACTACCCCACAAGTGACCCCATTTTGGAAAGAAGACACCCCAAGGTATTCCGTGAGAGGCATGGCGAGTTCCTAGAATTTTTAATTTTTTGTCGCAAGTTAGTGGAATATGAGACTTTGTAAGGAAAAAAGAGAAAAAAAAATCATCATTTTCCGCTAACTTGTGACAAAAATAAATAAATTCTAGGAACTCGCCATGCCCCTCACGAAATACCTTGGGGTGTCTTCTTTCCAAAATGGGGTCACTTGTGGCGTAGTTATACTGCCCTGGCAATTTAGGGGACCAAATGTGTGAGAAGTACCTTGCAATCAAAATGTGTAAAAAATGGCCTGCAAAATCCGAAAGGTGCACTTTGGAATATGTGCCCCTTTGCCCACCTTGGCAGCAAAAAAGTGTGACACATCTGGTATCGCCGTACTCAGGAGAAGTTGGGGAATGTGTTTTGGGGTGTCATTTTACATATACCCATGCTGGGTGAGAAAAATATCTTGGTCAAATGCCAACTTTGTATAAAAAAATGGGAAAAGTTGTCTTTTGCCAAGATATTTCTCTCACCCAGCATGGGTATATGTAAAATGACACCCCAAAACACATTCCCCAACTTCTCCTGAGTACGGTGATACCAGATGTGTGACACTTTTTTGCTGCCAAGCTGGGCAAAGGGGCACATATTCCAAAGTGCACCTTTCGGATTTCACCGGTCATTTTTTACACATTTTGATTGCAAAGTTCTTCTCACACATTTGGGCCCCTAAATTGCCAGGGCAGTATAACTACCCCACAAGTGACCCCATTTTGGAAAGAAAACACCCCAAGGTATTCTGTGAGGGGCATGGTGAGTTCCTAGAATGTTTTATTTTTTGTCGCAAGTTAGTGGAATATGAGACTTTGTAAGAAAAAATAAAAAAGAAAAAATCATCATCATTTTCCGCTAACTTGTGACAAAAAATAAAAAGTTCTATGAACTCACTATGCCCATCAGCGAATACCTTAGGGTGTCTACTTTCCGAAATGGGGTCATTTGTGGGGTTTTTCTACTGTCTGGGCATTGTAGAACCTCAGGAATCATGACAGGTGCTCAGAAAGTCAGAGCTGTTTCAAAAAGCGGAAATTCACATTTTTGTACCATAGTTTGTAAATGCTATAACTTTTACCCAAACCATTTTTTTTTTTGCCCAAACATTTTTTTTTTTCAAAGACATGTAGAACAATAAATTTGGCGAAAAATTTATATATGGATGTCGTTTTTTTTGCAAAATTTTACAGCTGAAAGTGAAAAATGTCATTTTTTTGCAAAAAAATCGTTACATTTTGATTAATAACAAAAAAAGTAAAAATGTCAGCAGCAATAAAATACCACCAAATGAAAGCTCCATTAGTGAGAAGAAAAGGAGGTAAAATTCATTTGGGTGGTAAGTTGCATGACCGAGCGATAAACGGTGAAAGGAGTGTAGTGCCGAAGTGTAAAAAGTGCTCTGGTCATGAAGGGGGTTTCAGCTAGCGGGGTTGAAGTGGTTAAGGATGAAAGTAGGTGGTGATTATTGAGTAGGATACAATAAAGTGCTGCTGATAAATACAGGAGAGGTCTGTGATGCCAAAAGGATCTGTAATAGAAGGATGTGGCTGATGTCTGGATACAATAACAACTAATGATACCATACTACAGCAAAGAAGTGGCAGCTGTGGTGACCAGTCATTGGCAGCTGTGGTGACCAGTCATTAGAGGCTGTAGTGAGGTCAAATAAGGTCAAAACATCACTGTAAAGAGCAAGCCTGATAAGAAAGACTTAATCCATAAGTCCATAAGTGTGGACAAGGACTAAACTGTTGTTCTCCATGGTTAGAACAACACGTTGTCAATAGTTCTCCAGTTAAGGAAACGGATATAACTTAACCACAGCGTGTCTCCTTTGTTTGTGCATTGTGGCTCTCTTAGGGATTGAATGTGTTATGTGGGGAATAAGTCATGCAGGTACCTATTAGAGGCCATTAATTAGCACGTATTCCCTCTTAGTGTAGGCAATGTGAGACATTATTCCACATGCAGATATGATGAGGTAATCATTTCCAGAGAGAAAACAAGCAAGCTTGATATCCAGAACATCGGCATTGCCTACCTACAGCATATAAATGTTATCACTAAAATATTTGTGATGTTAATTTACTTCTTATTTTTCTAGTCCGTAGCTCCAAGCTTGTGAGGAAAGAAAACAAGATGATACCAGAGTCTCGTATCCCTTCTCTAGCTATGATTGATCTACATAACACAAGCACAAGCTTGCCACAGGTCAGATAACTGAAATGGCACTATTTAAAAAAGCTAAGAAATTCTAAAGAAATAGTGAGAAACGAATGTTCCTGTACCATTTTATGATTTTATGGTGTATTTGAAAGTGAAAAATTGTATATTTTAGGTTACCGTATATACTCGAGTATAAGACGAGTTTTTTGGCACATATTTTTGTGCTCAAAAAGCCCCCTCGTCTTATACTCGAGTCTCGATTTGGTCGACCCGAAAATGCTACTGCAGCGAGCACTTAGTAACGCTCCTGCTTCCTGAAGTGGGAGGAGCGTTACTAAGTGATGTCAGTCACGCGGCGGCCAGCCAGCTCCCGCTCGCTGTAGTGCATTCATCGTAACAGTGAGTACAGAGGCCGGACCTGTTATCAATAGGAGAGAGATTGTTTTACACAGGAGTAACATACTTTACACGCAAAGGCAGTTATGTGCGCAGTTTAGGACACGAGGGGACACATAGGGCCATGAGGGTGACCAGCATAAGATGCTATATGTCTTATGCTGCCCCCCCTCATGGCCCTATGTGTCATAGCACATATCCCCTATAACAGCGTCCTCCACAGATCCACCCTATAACAGCGTCCTCCACAGATCCACCCCATAACAGTGCCATCCACAGGTCCCCATAAGTGTCCTCCACAGATCCCCCATAACACTGTCCTCCACAGATCCCCACATAACAGCGTCCTCCACAGATCCCCCACATTTGCTGCATTTCCCACCCTAGTCTTATACTCGAGTCAATAATTTTTCCCATTTTTGGGGGGAAAAATTAGGGGCCTCGGCTTATATTCGGGTCGGCTTATACTCGAGTATATACGGTACTTTCACACTGGCGTTTTGGCTTTCCGTTTGTGAGATCCGTTCAGGGCTCTCACAAGCGGTCCAAAACGGATCAGTTTGGCCCTAATGTATTCTGAATGGAAAAGGATCCGCTCAGAATGCATCAGTTTGCCTCCGTTCCATCTCTATTCCTCTTTGGTGTCCGTCTGATTGAAACTGAGCCAAACGGATCCGTTCTGACACACAATGTAAGTCAATATGAACGGATCCGATTTCTCTGACACAATCTGGCAAAATGGAAAATGGATCCGTCCTCCATTGACTTTCAATGGTGTTCAAGACGGATCAGTCTTGGCTACGTTACAGATAATTACAAACGGATCCATCCTGAACGGATGCAGATGGTTGTACTATCTGAATGGATCCGCCTGTGCAGATCCATGACGGATCCGCACCAAACGCGAGTGTGAAAGTAGCCTTAGTTGTGCTGAATGTATTAAAGGGGTTTTCCTATGTTGTACAGTGACATGCCTTAACTTTATTATTGGTGGAGGTCTGACCTCTGGAATAACCACTGATTCAGACAGAACGCAGTGCTGGCTTAGCGTTACGCTACTTCTAAGTTTTCCCTGCACAGTGGTGTACTCCGCCATCTAGTCTATCCTGTGAACTGCAGTCTACCCTATTTACTTGCAGCATTAGATAAAGGTTGCATCTGCACATCACCAGTAGACATGACTCCTGCTGGTCTGAATGGCAGTGAAGAGAGTGCCTTATCTCAAGGAGACAATGGTCTCTACATACTGACTCTGACCAGGAAGATGCCGCTCTGATGCTGTCTGTACTCGCTAAACAGCGTTACAGCAATGAGCAAGATTCCACCTCCAGAGATAAGTCCTGTAAGCACCACCTTGGCACACCATAGCCCTATTTACACATAGGGCACGAAACTATGGACCAAACACAGATGGCATGCGCGTTGTATGTGTGGTTTTCAAGGACCCATAGACTATAATGTGCGTAGAGATCCGAAATAACATGCACAAGGCATGCTTCCGCGGTGTCACCACAGACCCATGGTCCTTGGAAAACCACTGATGTGTGAATACACATAATCAAGGCAATGGATGTGTGAGTGGTCCATGGAGATCATCACACCTCTGTGACTCACTCACGTGTGAAGAGACCTTAGTCTTTAACATTCCGTTTATACAATTAATTACAAGCTTATTTCATAATCTATTCTATTGCTATTATTTGCAGTTTGGGGGAAATTCAATGCAAGACTCTACAGAAGTTTTAGAAGCAAATTTTCCTCCAGTGGAACAGTAACAGAACATTTTAAAATAAGGACATGAGGCAACAACGTGACAAGATTTGTGCCAGTCATGGGACATGAGTGACTGAAGACACTCAGCCAGGATCAGTTTGGAGCCTTATCATGGACACAGTGTTACAAACTGCGGTTATGACACTACAGTACTGTATATTGCTGTACAAAGGTCACCCACTAAGCACTGCAAACCGATTGCAGGGGTAGGATTTTAATATTGATGGCCTATATCAATATCAGATTAGCAGGGGTTCAACACCCCACACTCCCGCCACTCAGTTGTTTCGGAGTAGCTCTAGGGCCAAAAGTCACACTGGAACTTCACCACTCCATGTATCCTGTAGTGGACAACTCTGTCCATTGTGTAGTGGACAAAATTGGTTAATGCAGCACTGGTCCCACTGATATGAATGGGAGCAGCACTGTGGTTACCAGCTCCGTCCACTACAGGATACATGGAGTTGTGAAGCTCCTGTGTAGCTTCTGGCACCAGAGCTATTGTCCAACTCCCCGCCAATCTGATATTGATGGCCTATACTGAGGATTAAAATGCTGGGCAACTCTTGTAATTTTGTGTAATGACAGGATAACACATGACATGATCATTATAGCTTTACTGGTCTGGATATGAGACTGCATTAACTTGTCTAGAACCATATGTATGAATGTGCTCTAATGGAGCTATCACTCTGTCAGATAGCAACTGATTCAATGACATTTACACAATTAATGTGGGATTATTTCAGTTTACAGTGGTATCACTGTATTTTATCATTTGAGAATGCAGCATGTGCAGTCTATGGGAAATCTCTTGACTATATAAAAAAATGATGTAATATAAGCAGTTTTTGAGAGGAGAAGAGGTCTCACCACCCAAATATTCAGAATAATCTGATAACCTATTTCCATCAGTTGGAAAGTATTACCCAGTGGGGGAGAATTACAGTTTAAAATAAGGACGATTGTTTTATATCACATTGACTCATATATTGTATTATAAAAATGTACCCCCTATGGTTTAATAAAAGACAGGCATATAAAATGTCTCTATAGAGTGGCGGCACTGACTGGGATTCCATAAGAACAAGTAGTACTATAGCTTGTTCACTGTACAATTCATGCAATTCAAGTGTATCATCATTAAAAGCAACAATATAAAGGATCGTAAGGCCATGCTGAAATTTGCATCAGAAATTCATGACTGACCATCAGATTTCTGCTGCAAATTTGCAGTTTGATCACACATGGATTAACCCATTCGGCTAATACGGCTAATCTGCATGTGGTAACCAGCTGCATTTTCTGCATCCGTATGAAAGACAACATGGCTCCCTGTTGCATCCAATGAGATGCAGATTTCACTTAGATCGGTGTGATAATTCCAGTGTGCCAACATGTTTTAAGCATTTTATCGTTGTCTTGACTGATGAGAGTTAATTTGTATTTTTTTTTTCCAAGGTGCAATGCCTAAAACTTAGTATACACACCTCACTGGGTCTCTTTACCCGACCCTGAAGTGCAGAGAAGTGAGATATAAAGTTTCCACCATGTCAGCAATAAAACAGGTTCAAAGCACAAGAGCAATTTAGCAAGTGTTTATCATGGGTTTGAGATCCATATTTTAAGTTGACAGTACAAGGATGAGTATAAAGAAACAAGAGGCTAAAATTGAATTCTGGAATAAGGGAAAACAGATTAAGGGAATAAGGGAAAACAGATTAACATTAGACATCAATGATTATATTAAAATCACAGAAAAAACTAAGATAAAAACATCCTGCACGGTATGATATACAAATGTGCGGATGTCCCTGGCCATATTATTGAAGAAAATCACAGAAATAAGATAATAATGCACTTAGTAAAGTAGATGCAAGCATTATATATGGACAAAGTCCTCACTCTGATATGATAATATCTGAGACACTTAGCTAATATATTTTGATCAAAACACATCTGAGCCCGCCTACCAAGCGCCAAGGTGGACTCAGGTCACCTTTCACCTTTCCTGACATACCTGTTTTACTAGCAACATGCATTTCCTATGTAAATACAATTCTGTATCATCTATTTTTATTTATGTGTGTTGTGCCATTCTTTTATTATTCCTGCTAAAAGTTGGGGGGTGTCCCTGCACAGTTTGACTCTATCCAATCAGTGCTGCCATTGTCAGACTGTGCAGATACACACCCACAACTGGTTAACACCCCTCTATACCCTTACTGCAGACTGCTAGCAATTCCGGCGTGCTTCTCTAGTCATGCCTAAAGTCAAGGTTGTAGCGGCCTCCTTGCTTCAAGATAACCGCGCCCCCTTCCCTGCCCCTTTGCTGTGACTGACAGCCGGCAGTTCAGCTGGCTTTGCCGAACTCTGCAAAAGCGCTGTCAGTCACAGAGAAGAGGCAGGGAAGGGGGCATGATTATCTTGACTTGAAGCAAGGCGGCCGCTGCCCCCTTGACTTCAAGCATGACTAGAGAAGTGTGTCGGCAGGGGATAAAAGAGCGTTTTCTGAACTTCAGCCGCATCGGCCTTCAGGAAGTAAATTATCGTCGGAAACATGCTGCTGGCTACTGTCAGGTACTGCTGGCGGCTTGGGATGGTCTTTGGAGGTGACAGGTTCCCTTTAAATTGCTGATGACACACCTCAAGATTCTCCAGGCTGGAAGACTGCATAGCTATGGACTTGACAGGAGCGGAAGAAGCTTCTGCTGCAGTGGATGGGATCATGTGACCAGCACTTGGATATAGCAAACGGAGCTAGACAAGTACATAAAGTATATTACAAATGAACAGCTATAAACACAGTAAGACTACTGAATTAATTTAGCCTCGAGAACCCCTTTAAATCCAAGGACATCCTGTGCCTATATAAGATTTAGTGAGTCGTATCAGAATGTGAAGAGTTGAGAAAAGAGAGGAGGTAGAGGAGATATACTACCTCTAATTTGAGGTTCAAGTCAAAATGCTGATCTAGGGGAAATAGGGGCTTTCCAACTCCAGCCACAATATTAGTATGTAAGTGAGTAAAGCAGCTTAGAGATATAACGTGAAGTCTGTAAATCTGTCTCTCCTTCGGATCAAGTCTAGATGACCCAATCATAGTGCAGCTAGCCAGCTGGCGTGGGGATGGTGGACAGGACAGGTGTGGTGGCGGTGGCAATGAGGGTGGTCATAGTCCTCACGCTAGATAATCTTGCTCCAAAACTCCACCAGGCCGCACATGCAGTGGAGAGGCGCAACCCTTCTTGCCCTTGGGGCACATTGTAAACTTTTGGGGGCTCCTGCCTGATGGTGGCTGGGGTTCCGTTAGGTGGATGGGTAGCAGGGTGCAAGGAAGGACAGCAGGCAGATGGGCTAGTGAATTGTGGAAGCAATGACCAGACCTGCTTGGTTAAAGCAGATAACAGTCCATTTACTCAGGATGATGGATATCAAAGTGCAATTAGAAGTAGTAGGCACTACAAGGCAGTTGTTCTCCAGAAGGATTGGTATAGACTAGAGGATAGGCAGTATGAAAGCCTCTCTCTATATAGCTCATGCAATTTTCCCAAATAACTAAAGGCGTGCAAATCCTTTCTCTACATATCTGCAGTGGGCTCAGGTCTAAAACAGATGGCCAGTCCGTCTCAAAAGTATGGCAAGTGCCAAAAGCAATTAACCCTTCCCGAAAGCCGTATGCGGGCATTGTCTTTACTGTCCCTTTAAAGGGGTCGTCTCATTTCAGCAAATAGCATTTATGTAGAGGAAGTTAATACAAGCCACTTACTAATGTATTATTATTATCCATATTCCTTCCTTCGCTGGCTGGATTCATTTTTCCATCACAAAATACACTGCTTGTTTCCATGGCTACGACCACCCTGCAATCCATCAGTCGTGGCCCAGCTTGCACACAATAGGAAAAAGTGCCAACCTCTCTGGTGGCTGGGACCGTGGGACCGCACAGAGACTAGTGCTTTTTCCTATAGTGTGCAAGCACGACCAACGCTGCCTGATTACAGGGTGGCTGTAACCATGGAAATGAGCAGTGTATAATGTGATGGAAAAATGAATCCAGCCAGCAAAGAAAGCAATATGGACATAGTAACATAGTAACATAGTACATAAGGCTGAAAAAAGACATTTGTCCATCCAGTTCGGCCTGTCATCCTGCAGGTTGATCCAGAGGAAGGCAAAAAACCCCTATGAGGTAGAAGCCAATTTTCCCACTTTAGGGAAATAAAAATTCCTTCCCGACTCCAATCAGGCAATCAGAATAACTCCCTGGATCACAGACCCCTCTCTAGTAGCTATAGCCTGTAATATCATTACGCTCCAGAAATACATTCAGGCCCCTCTTGAATTCCTTTATTGTACTCACCATCACCACCTCCTCCGGCAGAGAGTTCCATAGTCTCACTGCTCTTACCGTAAAGAATCCTCTTCTATGTTTGTGTACAAACCTTCTTTCCTCCAGACGCAGAGGATGTCCCCTCGTCACAGTCACAGTCCTGGGGATAAATAGCTGATGGGATAGATCTCTGTACTGACCCCTGATATATTTATACATATTAATTAGATCTCCTCTCAGTTGTCTTTTTTCTAAAGTGAATAACCCTAATTTTGATAATCTTTCAGGGTACTGTAGTTGCCCCATTCCAGTTATTACTTTAGTTGCCCTCCTCTGGACCCTCTCCAGCTCTGCTATATCTGCTTTGTTCACTGGAGCCCAGAACTGTACACAGTACTCCATGTGTGGTCTGACTAGCGATTTGTAAAGTGGTAGGACTATGTTCTCATCACGGGCATCTATGCCCCTTCTGATGCAACCCATTATCTTATTGGCCTTGGCAGCAGCTGCCTGACACTGGTTTTTGCAGCTTAGGCTACTTTCACACTAGCGTTCGGGTGTCCGCTTGTGAGTTCCGTTTGAAGGGGCTCACAAGCGGCCCCGAACGCTTCCGTCCAGCACTAATGCATTCTGAGTGGACGCGGATCCGCTCAGAATGCATCAGTCTGCCAGCGTTCAGCCTCCGCTCCGCAGGCGGACACCTGAACGCTGCTTGCAGCGTTCAGGTGTCCGCCTGGCCGAGCGGAGGCGTGCGGATCCGTCCAGACTTACAATGTAAGTCAATGGGGACAGATCCGTTTGAAGATGACACACTATGGCTCAATCTTCAAACGGATCCGTCTCCCATTGACTTTCAATGTAAAAGTCTGGACGGATCCGTTCAGGCTACTTTCACACTTCGAAATTTTTTACCAATATAATGCAGACGGATCCGTTCTGAACGGAGCCTCCGTCTGCATTATATGAGCGGATCCGTCTGAGACGGATCCGCTCTGAACACAAGTGTGAAAGTAGCCTAAGTTTGCTGTTTATTAAAATTCCTAGATCCTTTTCCATGTCAGTGTTACCCAGTGTTTTGCTATTTAGTATGTACGGGTGATTTGCATTATTCCTTCCCATGTGCATAACTTTACATTTGTCAGTGTTAAACCTCATCTGCCACTTATCTGCCCAAGCCTCCAGTCTATCCAGATCGCTCTGTAGCAGTATACTGTCCTCTTCAGTGTTAATTACTTTACACAGTTCACAGGACAATCACAATACATTAATAAGTGGCTTGTATTAAAGGAGTTCTGCAGTTTTTTTCTTTCTGATGATCTATCCTCTGGATAGATCATTAGCATCTGATTGGCGGGGGTCTGACACCTAAACCCCCACGGATCAGCTGTTTTAGAAGGTAGTGGTGCTCCAGTAGCCCTGTTCACTTGAATAAAGCTTAGCCGCGCCGAGGCCAGGGATACTAGTTGTGCCGTCACTGGGCCTGCAGAGAGAATGCCACAGCGCTACTGGAGCGCCGCTACCTTCTCAAACCAGATGATCTATCCAGAGGATAGATCATCAGAAAGGAAAAGCTGCAGAACCCCTTTAACTTCCTCTACATGATAAATTAAAGTTTGCTGAAGTGAGACAACCCCTTTAAGTCCTCAACCATCTATAGAAATGCAATGCTTCTTTCCACAGAGGCTGATCCTCAGCAGAGTTGCTTTTCTGGCAGGTTTTCCTATCAGGGATGGTGTCTCCCCGGAGAAGAGTTTTTTTCTAAGCCTACTTGGGAGCAGCACACTCTATCCTGACTTGCTAGGAACTCTCTTCTACTTTAGCCAAGGCAAGATAGGGCTAGCCCATCACCTGGCAACTGTTACCAAGGCTGCCAGCTTAACTATTTCCTCCCATATACAGACCTGTGTGAAGTTGGCACCCCATGTTCTTAAATTTCAAAAAGAAATACACCATTCGTTTGTGCTGCGTTTGTGCCGCAAAAATGAACGTTTGTGCCGGTTCGGTTTCTGAGATATTGCGCGTTAGATTTTTATGAAGCCCCGCCCATTTTCCACCCCATGTTCTTAAATTTCAAAAAGAAATACACCATTCGTTTGTGCTGCGTTTGTGCTGGTTTGTGCTGCAAAAATTAACGTTTGCGCCGCTTTGGTTTCCGAGATATTGCGCTTGATTTGCTGAAACCCCGCCCACTTTCCACCCCATGTTCTTAAATTTCAAAAAGAAATACACCATTCGTTTGTGCTGCGTTTGTGCTGGTTTGTGCAGCAAAAATTAACGTTTGCGCCGCTTTGGTTTCCGAGATATTGCGCTCGATTTGCTGAAACCCCGCCCACTTTCCACCCCATGTTCTTAAATTTCAAAAAGAAATACACCATTCTTTTGTGCTGCGTTTGTGCTGGTTTGTGCTGCAAAAATTAACATTTGCGCCGCTTTGGTTTCCGAGATATTGCGCGCTTGATTTGCTGAAACCCCGCCCACTTTCCACCCCATGTTTTAAAATTTCAAAAAGAAATACACCATTCGTTTGTGCTGCGTTTGTGCTGGTTTGTGCTGCAAAAATTAACGTTTGCGCCGCTTTGGTGTCCGAGATATTGCGCGCTCGATTTGCTGAAACCCCGCCCACTTTCCACCCCATGTTTTTAAATTTCAAAAAGCAATACACCATTCGTTTGTGCTGCGTTTGTGCTGGTTTGTGCAGCAAAAATTAACGTTTGCGCCGCTTTGGTTTCCGAGATATTGCGCTCGATTTGCTGAAACCCCGCCCACTTTCCACCCCATGTTCTTAAATTTCAAAAAGAAATACACCATTCTTTTGTGCTGCGTTTGTGCTGGTTTGTGCTGCAAAAATTAACATTTGCGCCGCTTTGGTTTCCGAGATATTGCGCGCTTGATTTGCTGAAACCCCGCCCACTTTCCACCCCATGTTTTAAAATTTCAAAAAGAAATACACCATTCGTTTGTGCTGCGTTTGTGCTGGTTTGTGCTGCAAAAATTAACGTTTGCGCCGCTTTGGTGTCCGAGATATTGCGCGCTCGATTTGCTGAAACCCCGCCCACTTTCCACCCCATGTTTTTAAATTTCAAAAAGCAATACACCATTCGTTTGTGCTGCGTTTGTGCTGGTTTGTGCCGCAAAAATTAACGTTTGCGCCGCTTTGGTTTCCGAGATATTGCGCGTTAGATTTGCTGAAACCCCGCCCACTTTCCACCCCATGTTTTTAAATTTCAAAAATAAATACACCATTCGTTTGTGCTGCGTTTGTGCTGGTTTGTGCAGCAAAAATTAACGTTTGCGCCGCTTTGGTTTCCGAGATATTGCGCTCGATTTGCTGAAACCCCGCCCACTTTCCACCCCATGTTTTTAAATTTCAAAAATAAATACACCGTTCGTTTGTGCTGCATTTGTGCTGGTTTGTGCTGCAAAAATGAACGTTTGCGCCGCTTTCGTTTCCGAGATATTGCGCGCTTGATTTGCTGAAACCCCGCCCACTTTCCACCCCATGTTTTAAAATTTCAAAAATAAATACACCATTCGTTTGTGCTGCGTTTGTGCTGGTTTGTGCTGCAAAAATTAACGTTTGCGCCGCTTTGGTTTCCGAGATATTGCGTGCTTGATTTGATGAAACCCCGCCCACTTTCCACCCCATGTTTTTAACCCTGACTCTAGACCTCCCAGGTGTGCTGCAGCTTGCCCCCCTCCCGCCCCCTTTCACAACTTTTTTTGGGGCACAAGCATATTGTATTTTTTTTTCTGCGTACGCTGACTGTGGCCGGGACTCTTAGCGTCACTGTTAGCGCATCGCACGCCCCACCGCTGATCAATTTCGGATGGTTGATCAGCGAGTTTGAATTAAAAAAAAAAATCTAATTTTTGGGCCTTTTTTATTTTTTTGTCTGTAAGGTTTAGGGTAAGTTCCCGAACACCCGTCCCCACACACACACCAAATAAAGTTTATCACACACACACACTCCCCTATGGCCCGCCGGATGTTCTAGGCGGCATATGCCCAGCTTGCCTCCGAGTCCGAGAGCCCCAGTGAGGACGAGGATAACCCCACTTTCCTTTTGTCATCCGCGTCCTCCTCATCATCTAGCAATGATGATGAGACCCCAAGGCGGCGGAGACGCCGCCAGGTGGAGCAAGGAGACCGCCATGCTAGGGACCCTGTGGCCCACACTAGTACGAGAAGCTCTGGGGCTCGTACTAGTTTTCCGGCCCACCAGTTAAGACCACCGGAGCCCCCTACCGGTGAACTTGTCTGGTATACCCCAGAGCGTTTTGAGCCTGTGATTCCTGATTTTGTAGGCCAACCAGGAATCCAGATTTCCACAGTGGGCTTCACTGAATGCGACTACTTTAGTCTTTTTTTCAGTGACCCCTTTGTGAATCTGATGTTGGAGCAGACGAACCTGTACGCCCCACAGTTCATTGCTCAACATCCGGGCTCCTTTTTGGCTAGGCCCGGTGGCTGGACTCCGGTCTGTGTAGCCAAGATGAGGACGTTTTGGGGCCTCGTGCTGCATATGGGCCTAGTCAAGAAACCTAGTGTCAGGCATTACTGGAGTGGGGACATCCTCTACCAGACCCCACTTTACAATTATGCAGATAATGCAGCATGTCCCCCCCAAGGTGATCCTGCCTATGACCGCCTGTACCAAATCAGGTCGGTCATCGATCACTTTGGGGCCACATTTGTGCAGGTTTATGTACCTGGAAGGGAAGTCGCGGTTGATGAGTCTCTCATTGCTTTCAAGGGGAGACTCATTATCCGCCAGTATGTTCCCTCTAAGCGGGCGAGGTATGGCGTGAAGCTGTACAAACTTTGTGAGAGTACCTCAGGGTGCACTTACAAGTTTTGTGTGTACGATGGGCGAGATTCCCGTATTTAACCCCCAGAAGGTTCCCCCACTCTGGGTGTTAGCGGGAAACTTGTGTGGGACCTTATGCACCCACTGCTAGATAAGGGTTACCACCTTTGTGTGGATAACTTTTATACTAGTATCCCCTTGTTCCTGTCTCTCGCCGCCAGATCCACGTTCGCTTGTGGGACTGTGCGGAAAAATCAACACGGCCTCCCTGCCCACCCCCTCCAGGTACCTATCCCTAGGGGTGCGACCCGTGCACTTACCAGTGGAAACCTGTTGCTGGTCAGGCATAAGGACAAGAGGGATGTCCTTATGCTGTCCACAATTCACGGTAACGGCATCACCCCTGTCGCTGTGCGAGGTACCGCAGCAACGGTCCTCAAGCCTGATTGCATCGTCGACTACAATCGATATATGGGAGGAGTTGATCTCCCTGATCAAGTCCTCAAGCCATATAACGCCACGCGCAAAACCCGGGCATGGTATAAAAAAGTTGCGGTCTGCTTGGTGCAGGTTGCCTTGTACAACTCTTTTGTGCTGTCCCGGAGCGCTGGCAACATAGGGACATTCCTTCAGTTCTATGAGGCAGTCCTCAAGGACCTGATCTTTTCTGACCGGGAAAGAGCAGGCCAGAGTACCTCGGGAACTGGAGGCGCCCAGATCGTCCCTGGCCAACACTTTCCAGGTGTGGTCCCCAATACTGGAAAGAAGGGCGGACCCAAAAAAGGTGCAGAGTGTGTCACAAGAGGGGAATACGGAAGGACACCACTACTCAATGTGACACGTGACCCGATCATCCGGGCCTCTGCATTATTGGTTGCTTCAAGGAGTACCACACTTCCATGGAGTACTAAATTTATGTTCCCCTTCCCCATTTTAGCCACTGACAATCGGATATAAAACTATGGGGATACTAGTATAAAAGTTATCCATGTGCAGGTGGTAGCCCTTATCTAGCAGTGGGTGCATAAGGTCCAAAACAAGTTTCCCGCTAACACCCAGAGTGGGGGAACCTTCTGGGGGTTAAATACGGGAATCTCGCCCCTCGTACACACGAAACTTGTAAGTGCACCCTGAGGTACTCTCACAAAGTTTGTACAGCTTCATGCCATACCTCGCCCGCTTAGAGGGAACATACTGGCGGATAATGAGTCTCCCCTTGAAAGCAATGAGAGACTCATCAACCGCGACTTCCCTTCCAGGTACATAGACCTGCACAAATTTGGCCCCAAAGTGATCGATGACAGACCTGATTTTGTACAGGCGGTCATAGGCAGAATCACCTTGGGGGGGACATGCTGCATTATCTGCATAATTGTAAAGTGGGGTCTGGTAGAGGATGTCCCCACTCCAGTAATGCCTGACACTAGGTTTCTTGACTAGGCCCATATGCAGCACGAGGCCCCAAAACGTCCTCATCTTGGCTACACAGACCGGAGTCCAGCCACCGGCCTAGCCAAAAAGGAGCCCGGATGTTGAGCAATGAACTGTGGGGCGTACAGGTTCGTCTGCTCCAACATCAGATTCACAAAGTGGGTCACTGAAAAAATGACTAAAGTAGTCGCATTCAGTGAAGCCCACTGTGGAAATCTGGATTCCTGGTTGGCCTACAAAATCAGGAATCACGGGCTCAAAACGCTCTGGGGTATACCAGACAAGTTCACCGGTAGGGTGCTCCGGTGGTCTTAACTGGTGGGCCGGAAAACTAGTACGAGCCCCAGAGCTTCTCGTACTAGTGTGGGCCACAGGGTCCCTAGCATGGCGGTCTCCTTGCTCCACCTGGCGGCGTCTCCGCCGCCTTGGGGTCTCATCATCATTGCTAGATGATGAGGAGGACACGGATGACAAAAGGAAAGTGGGGTTATCCTCGTCCTCACTGGGGCTCTCGGACTCGGAGGCAAGCTGGGCATATGCCGCCTAGAACATCCGGCAGGCCATAGGGGAGTGTGTGTGATAAACTTTATTTGGTGTGTGTGGGGACGGGTGTTCGGGAACTTACCCTAAACCTTACAGACAAAAAAAAAAGGCCCAAAAATGTGATTTTTTAAAAAATTCAAACTTGCTGATCAACCATCCGAAGTTGATCAGCGGTGGGGCGTGCGATGCGCTAACAGTGACGCTAAGAGTCCCGGCCACAGTCAGCGTACGCAGAAAAAAATATATAATATGCTTGTGCCCCAAAAAAAGTTGTGAAAGGGGGCGGGAGGGGGGCAAGCTGCAGCACACCTGGGAGGTCTAGAGTCAGGGTTAAAAACATGGGGTGGAAAGTGGGCGGGGTTTCATCAAATCAAGCACGCAATATCTCGGAAACCAAAGCGGCGCAAACGTTCATTTTTGCGGCACAAACCAGCACAAACGAATGGTGTATTTCTTTTTGAAATTTAAAAACATGGGGTGGAAAGTGGGCGGGGTTTCAGCAAATCAAGCGCGCAATATTTCGGAAACCAAAGCGGCGCAAACGTTCATTTTTGCAGCACAAACCAGCACAAGCGCAGCACAAACGAATGGTGCATTTCTTTTTGAGATTTAAAAACATGGGGTGGAAAGTGGGCGGGGTTTCAGCAAATCTAACGCGCAATATCTCGGAAACCAAAGCGGCGCAAACGTTAATTTTTGCTGCACAAACCAGCACAAACGCAGCACAAACGAATGGTGTATTTATTTTTGAAATTTAAAAACATGGGGTGGAAAGTGGGCGCTGTTTTAGCAAATCAAGCACGCAATATCTCAGAAACCAAAGCGGCGCAAACGTTCATTTTTGCAGCACAAACCAGCACAAACGAATGGTGTATTTCTTTTTGAAATTTAAGAACATGGGGTGGAAAGTGGGCAGGGTTTCAGCAAATCGAGCGCAATATCTCGGACACCAAAGCGGCGCAAACGTTAATTTTTGCAGCACAAACCAGCACAAACGCAGCACAAACGAATGGTGTATTTCTTTTTGAAATTTAAGAACATGGGGTGGAAAGTGGGCAGGGTTTCAGCAAATCGAGCGCAATATCTCGGACACCAAAGCGGCGCAAACGTTAATTTTTGCAGCACAAACCAGCACAAACGCAGCACAAACGAATGGTGTATTTCTTTTTGAAATTTAAGAACATGGGGTGGAAAATGGGCGGGGCTTCATAAAAATCTAACGCGCAATATCTCGGAAACCAAAGCGGCACAAACGTTCATTTTTGCAGCACAAACCAGCACAAACGCAGCACAAACGAATGGTGTATTTCTTTTTGAAATTTAAGAACATGGGGTGGAAAGTGGGCGGGGTTTCAGCAAATCGAGCGCAATATCTCGGACACCAAAGCGGCGCAAACGTTCATTTTTGCAGCACAAACCAGCACAAACGCAGCACAAACGAATGGTGTATTTCTTTTTGAAATTTAAGAACATGGGGTGGAAAATGGGCGGGGCTTCATAAAAATCTAACGCGCAATATCTCGGAAACCAAAGCGGCACAAACGTACATTTTTGCGGCACAAACCAGCACAAACGCAGCACAAACGAATGGTGTATTTCTTTTTGAAATTTAAAAACATGGGGTGGAAAGTGGGCGGGGTTTCAGCAAATCAAGCGCGCAATATCTCGGAAACCAAAGCGGCGCAAACGTTAATTTTTGCAGCACAAACCAGCACAAACGCAGCACAAACGAATGGTGTATTTATTTTTGAAATTTAAGAACATAGGGTGGAAAATGGGCGGGGTTTCAGAAAATCAAGCGCGCAATATCTCGGAAACCAAAGCAGCGCGAACGTTCATTTTTGCAGCACAAACCAGCACAAACGCAGCACAAACGAACGGTGTATTTCTTTTTGAAATTTAAGAACATAGGGTGGAAAATGGGCGGGGCTTCATAAAAATCTAACGCGCAATATCTCAGAAACCGAACCGGCACAAACGTTCATTTTTGCGGCACAAACCAGCACAAACGCAGCACAAACGAATGTTGTATTTCTTTTTGAAATTTAAGAACATGGCGTGCCAACTTCACACAGGTCATATACAGCCTTTCTTCCAGGATGTGCAGCGACCCACAGGGTAGAGGAGAGCAGACACTACGAGTGATAGTGGTGTTGTAGTTGTTGCTCCTTCTGATGCTCTCCTGGACCATGTAGTGATGGGAAGGGAGCACCTTTATAACCTTCAGAGCATACTCTGGTTGTAAGGTTCTCCTGCCTGGTGTTCGTTCAGAGGGCCCTTGATGGTGATGAATTGTGAGGTGCAAGGCAGGGTTCCCTGCAGCGGTGGAGGCAATGATGATGCAGTTTTGAAGTAGCACAGTTCTTCTTTACTGAAGAATTAATTTCACGCGCATCAGTTAAAGTTCTCAGCATGCATGGACTGGCAGTTCTTACACAAGATGCAAGATCAAAATTCTCACAGATGACATGGCTACAGTAATAGTTAATAGGCCAATATGTTTCTTTAAAGCAATTTGCCTCACATTGCACTTCTCTCTCAAGCATAAGCATCCAGAATAGGGGTGCAACACTTCTCTTTGCATGATGCAACCACAGGGCGGACCCCAATGTAAGACTAAGCTCTTAACCTTTTGTATGTACTCACAATACCTGTCAGCAAGGTTTTCTCTGCGTGATGTATTATAGTGGGCATATCTGGATTCTGCCTAAAGGGCCAGAAGCCTTTCTATTGCAGAACAAGGCTTTCTGTAGAGTGTATAAGCTTCTGGTTATCTCCACAAGGCTTCTACTCACACCTCATTTGAACACTGGAATGTTTTTGGAGCTTTCTACAGTTTTTCTCTTGCCTTGCTGTAGTTAATCTAGGACTGGCTATATTCTCAGCTCTGACACTTAGCATCTGCTCTACTCACTTCTCTGCCTAGACTTCTCCTAAGGCTGAGTTCACACGAGCGTGACAGATTTGGTCCGGATGCGTTCAGGGTGCGTTCAGTTAAACTCGCACCATTTTGCAAGCAAGTTCAGTCAGTTTTGGCTGCAATTGCGTTTAGTTGTTCAGTTTTTTCCGCGCGGGTACAATGCGTTTTGATGCATTTTTCACGCGCGTGATAAAAAACTGAATGTTTACAAACAACATCTCCTAGCAACCATCAGTGAAAAACGCATTGCATCCGCACTTGCTTGCAGATGCAATGCGTTATTAACGCAGCCCCATTCACTTCTATGGAGCCAGGGCTGCGTTAAAAACGCAGAATATAGAACATGCTGCGATTTTAAAGCATTGCAGAAGTGATGCATGAAAAAAAATGCTCATGTGCACAGCCCCATTGAAATGAATGGGTCAGGATTCAGTGCAGGTGCAATGCGTTCACCTACTGCATTGCACCTGCGCGGAAATCTCGCCCGTGTGAACTCAGCCTAAAGGTCAATGAAAAATCCTCCCTATAGTTCTCTTATGCATGTCTGACAAGCAAAAAGGACTGCAGGACACAGAATGTGGGCTCACAGAAGAGGAAGAGTTACAAGATTAATGATATAATGAAATACAATCATAGATAACTTAGATAACCAAATATAACAATGGCCACTAGATGACAGAAAAGTATACGACAGAATACAATTAAGGTCACTTTCACACTGGCGTGTTGGCTTTACGTTTGTGAGATCCTTTCAGGGCTCTCACAAGCTGTCCAAAATGGATCAGTTTTGCCCTAATGCATTCTGAATGGAAAAGGATCCGCTCAGAATGCCTCAGTTTGCCTCTGTTCAGTTTCAATTCCGCTTTGGAGGCGGATGAAACGGAGCCAAAACTGAGCCAAACGGATCCGTGCTGACACACAAAGTAAGTCTGTTTTCTATTACACAATCTGGCACAATAGAAAACGGATCCGTCCTCCATTGACTTTCAATGGTGTTCAAGACGGATCCGTCTTGGCTATGTTAAAGATAATACAAACGGATGCAGACGGTTGTATTATCTGAACGGATCCATCTGTACAGATCCATGACGGATCCGCACCAAACGCGAGTGTGAAAGTAGCCTAAGGCCTCATGCACACGACCGTTGTGTGCATCCGTGGCCGTTGTGCCGTTTTCCGTTTTTTTTTGCGGACCCATTGACTTTCAATGGGTCCGTGGAAAAATCGGAAACTGCACCGTTTGGCAGCCGCATCCGTGATCCGTTTTTCCTGGCCGTGAAAAAAATATGACCTGTCCTATTTTTTTCACGGCCAACGGTTCACGGACCCATTCAAGTCAATGGGTCCGTGAAAATCACGGATGCACACAAGATTGTCATCCGTGTCCGTGATCCGTGTCCGTTTTTTCCTATCATTTCAATGGCAAACTTGACTTAGATTTTTTTTTCATTTTTCATGTCCGTGGATCCTCCAAAAATCAAGGAAGACCCACGGATGAAAAAACGGTCACGGATCACGGACCTACGGACCCCGTTTTTGCGGACCTTGAAAAAAAACGGTCGTGTGCATGAGGCCTAAATGAAATCTACTTGAGAGACCATTAGCTGGGACAGCACACAAGTAAATGTGTCTTCTGTCATTGCTCTGCGGTGCTTGTGTCTGTTCTGCGATACATTTTTTCTCCATGATCATGACATTATACAAAGCTCTGCAGTACGTATATTATACACACACAGCAGTGCAGTACACACATTATACACACACAGCTCTGCAGCACATACATTATACATACACACAAACACAGTATATATACACACACAGCTCTGTTGCATGCACAGCTGACATATATGTACACATGCAGCTCTGCTGTATACACACCTGACAAACAGCTTTGCTACACAGTTGATATATGTGTATATATATATATATATATATATATATATATATATAGCTCTGCTACACAGCTGAAATATATACACACTCACACAGTCCAGTACAGGCCGGACCTGGGGCTAAAAGCCTGCCTGGGGGAAGGCCTGGCATGACTAGGTTTGGAGGGAGTGGTAGGGGAAGGAAGGTTAGGGAAGGGTTAACGTATGGGAGGAGGGGGCGGCGATGCAGGGGAGGGGGGTAGGTTTCATAAAGGGGGAGCAGGAGCGGGAAAAGGGTCAGTTCAAGGGGACAGACGTAGTGCAGCAGCCCCCACACACCCACCCTTTAGGAGGCTACGTTTACTGGAATGAAGGAGGAGTGCTAGGGGGTTATGAAGGGGTGGAGTTGAGTTGGCCAGGCAGGCCGGGCCTTTTGTCATAGCGGCCGAGGCAGGGCAGTGTGGGGGTCCTTTGAGTTGGTGGTTATGGTGGCTCTGGCATGGTGGGGAGGGAGCCAAAGGAGGCTCTGGACTCCCCAGGTATTGGATGATGGAGTGGCGTATGGCGGGTATCTGCCCTCATGTTGCCCATGGTTACCAGTTCTGCCTCTGGGCTGGTGTTTAACGGCTAGAGGTAATCTGGAGGGGCGAGGGCAGTTACCCAGCTGGTTTATGGGGCTCCAAGGACCCTTCCCGTGATTTCAGTGTAAGGTTATGGGGGCGGGCCCTCAGATGGGACACACCTTTGGACACACCTTCTCATTCAAAGAGTTTTCTTTATTTTCATGACTAGGTCTCTAAGCTGTAGTGAAAGGATATAAAAGTGTCGATTAACTGCAGCTAAAGGACCTTTGATGATGTCACCAGTGGGAAGGGTATGGCTGTGTTTCTCAGGTGTGTATGCAGCAGTGCTATGTGTATATGTCAGTTGTGTGGCAAAGTTGTGTTTGTCAGGTGTGTATGCATCAGAGTTGTGTGTGTATATATGTCCGCTGTGTTTGTCAAGTGTGTATGTAGCATGACCAGGGTATTGTCGATTCGCTTCCCTTAACCATATCCCATTCCCCAGTAAGATACAACAACATAAGTGGATTTTATTGGCCACAGCAGCCATTTTATTATAACTATAAATAACATACTGTATATACACACACAACTCTGATGCATACACACCTGACAAAAACAGCTTTGGCACGCAACTGACATATACACATAGCACTGCTGCATACACACCTGAGAAACACAGCCATACCCTTCCCACTGGTGACATCATCAAAGGTCCTTTAGCTGCAGTTAATCGACACTTTTATATCCTTTCACTACAGCTTAGAGACCTTTAGGATAGAGAGGGCTGTGTTTCTCACAGCCCTCTCTATCATCGATCACCCTCCTCTCCTGCCTGCACTGATCAGACAGATTGATATTGGGCAGGGAGAGAAAGAAGCGTGCAATTGCAGATGCACGGCTCTCTCACTGATCCAGCAACGTGCTGTCACGGACGGTGTACAGAAAACAAGACAAAGCAACATGCATATATGACTCACTGGATCCAAAGCTAAGGAACCAAAAGGGAGACCCCTGCACAAGACCTGAGACTTTCCCTGGCTGCTCAGCCTATGCAAAGATCCCAGAGGTGGATGGTTGCATATCCACGTACCTCGACTGTATAACCCCTGAACACCCTACAATAGTGAGGGGACACGACCACCGGCTCCCTACACCAGACACGGAGGGAGTCAGGGTCACCTGGGATCCAGCAAACAGAAAATAACAGATAAAAGTTCAGCACTTAACTTTGTAGCAGACTGCAAAACAGGACCAGCATGCACACACACTCCAGGAAGTAGTATAAGCCGCCCAGTAATGCATTATGGGGTGGAATTTAAAGGGATGCAATCAGTCCAACTACATGACAGCTGAGAGAGGCTAACGAGATGAGGAACTGAACCTCACAATAAAGAAAACTCAAGGAGGAGGTTCTGAAAGGCTTCTGTCAGAGCTTCTCAGCTGTCTGGTTGTGACAGTACCCCTCCCTCTACGAGTGGACTCCGGACACTCAGAGCCCACCTTCTCAGGATGGGACCTATGGAAAGCCCTGATGAGACGAGAGGCCTTAATGTCCGTCACTGGGACCCACATCCTCTCCTCAGGACCATAACCCTCCCAATGAACAAGGTACTGGAGAGAACCGCGGACAAACCGAGAATCCACAATCCTAGAGACCTGAAATTCAAGATTCCCATCAACCATAATCGGAGGAGGAGGCAAAGGCGAGGGTACAATGGGTTGAACATAAGGTTTCAATAAGGACTTATGAAAAACATTATGGATCTTCCAAGTCTGAGGAAGATCAAGACGGTAGGCAACAGGATTGATGACAGACAGGATTTTGTAAGGCCCAATAAACCTAGGACCCAACTTCCAGGAGGGAACCTTCAATTTGATATTCTTGGTAGACAACCACACCAGATCACCAACATTCAGGTCCGGACCAAGCACACGTCTCTTATCTGCCACACGCTTATATCTCTCACTCATGCTCTTTAGATTATCCTGAATCTTTTGCCAAATAGATGACAAAGACGAGGAGAATCTGTCCTCATCAGGTAAACCAGAAGACCCCTCTCCCGAGAAAGTCCCAAACTGCGGATGAAACCCATATGCACCAAAAAATGGTGACTTATCAGAGGACTCCTGACGACGGTTATTTAAAGCAAACTCAGCAAGGGACAAAAAAGAACACCAATCCTCCTGATTCTCCACCACAAAACAGCGCAGATATGTCTCCAGATTCTGATTGACGCGCTCCGTCTGGCCATTCGACTGCGGGTGGAAAGCAGAAGAGAATGACAACCGAACCCCCAAGCGAGAACAGAAGGCCTTCCAGAATCTGGAAACAAACTGCGTGCCCCTATCAGAGACTATGTCTGAAGGAATACCGTGCAATTTGACAATGTGATCAATAAATGCCTGCGCCAGCGTCTTAGCATTGGGCAAACCAGGAAAAGGGATGAAATGCACCATTTTGCTAAAACGGTCCACCACCACCAGAATCACAGTCTTCCCCGAGGAACGAGGCAGGTCCGTTATGAAGTCCATGGACAGATGTGTCCAAGGACGGGAAGGAATGGGTAAGGGAAGGAGAGGACCTGACGGCCGTGAATGAGGGACTTTGGCTTGAGCGCAAGTCTCGCAGGCTGCCACAAAACCCTCAACCGACTTACGAAGCGCAGGCCACCAGAATCTCAGAGCGATGAGATCCAGTGTGGCTCTTGCCCCCGGGTGCCCAGCAAGGACCGTATCGTGGTGTTCCTTAAAAATCTTGTGTCTTAAAGCGAGAGGCACAAACAACCTCCCAGGAGGACAAAGATCATGTCACGGACGGTGTACAGGAAACAAGGCAAAGCAACATGCATAAATGACTGAGTGGATCCAAAGCTAAGGAACCAAGGGGAGACCCCTGCAGAAGACCTGGCACTTTCCCTGGCTGGTCAGCCTATGCAAAGAATCGAATGGTGGAAGTTTGCATATCCACGTACCTTGACTATATAACCCCTGAGCACCCTACAATAGTGAGGGGACACGACCACCGGCTCCCTACACAAGATACGGAGGGAGTCAGGGTCACCTGGGATCCAGCAAACAGAAAATAACAGATAAATGTTCAACACTTAGCTTTTGTAGCAGACAGGAGAACAAGATCAGCATGCACACACACTCCAGGAAGAAGTATAAGCCGCCCAGAAAAGCATTCTGGGGAGGAATTTAAAGGGAAGCAATTAGTCCAACACATGACAGCTGAGAGAGGCTAACGAGATGAGGAACTGAATACCACAACAAAGAAAGTCAAGGAGGAGGTTCTGAAAGGCCTCTGTCAGAGCTTCTCAGCTGTCTGGTTGTGACAGTACCCCTCCCTCTACGAGTGGACTCCGGACAATCAGAACCCACCTTCTCAGGATGGAACCTATGGAAAGCCCTGATGAGACGAGAGGCCTTAATGTCCGTCACTGGGACCCACATCCTCTCCTCAGGACCATACCCCTCCCAATGAACAAGGTACTGAAGAGAACCGCGGACAAGACGAGAATCCACAATCCTAGAGACCTGAAATTCAAGATTCCCATCAACCATAATCGGAGGAGGAGGCAAAGGCGAGGGTACAATGGGTTGAACATAAGGTTTCAATAAGGACTTATGAAAAACATTATGGATCTTCCAAGTCTGAGGAAGATCAAGACGGTATGCAACAGGATTGATGACAGACAGGATTTTGTAAGGCCCAATAAACCTAGGACCCAACTTCCAGGAGGGAACCTTCAATTTGATATTCTTGGTAGACAACCACACCAGATCACCAACATTCAGGTCCGGACCAAGCACACGTCTCTTATCTGCCACACGCTTATATCTCTCACTTATGCTTTTTAGATTATCCTGAATCTTTTGCCAAATAGATGACAAAGACGAGGAGAATCTGTCCTCATCAGGTAAACCAGAAGACCCCTCTCCCGAGAAAGTCCCAAACTGCGGATGAAACCCATATGCACCAAAAAATGGTGACTTATCAGAGGACTCCTGACGACGGTTATTTAAAGCAAACTCAGCAAGGGACAAAAAAGAACACCAATCCTCTTGATTCTCCGCCACAAAACAGCGCAGATATGTCTCCAGATTCTGATTGACGCGCTCTGTCTGGCCATTCGACTGCGGGTGGAAAGCAGAAGAGAATGACAACCGAACCCCCAAGCGAGAACAGAAAGCCTTCCAGAATCTGGAAACAAACTGCGTGCCCCTATCAGAGACTATGTCTGAAGGAATACCGTGCAATTTGACAATGTGATCAATAAATGCCTGCGCCAGCGTCTTAGCATTGGGCAAACCAGGAAAAGGGATGAAATGCACCATTTTGCTAAAACGGTCCACCACCACCAGAATCACAGTCTTCCCCGAGGAACGAGGCAGGTCCGTTATGAAGTCCATGGACAGATGTGTCCAAGGACGGGAAGGAATGGGTAAGGGAAGGAGAGGACCTGATGGCCGTGAATGAGGGACTTTGGCACGAGCGCAAGTCTCGCAGGCTGCCACAAAACCCTCAACCGACTTACGAAGCGCAGGCCACCAGACTCTCCGAGCGATGAGATCCAGTGTGGCTCTTACCCCCGGGTGCCCAGCAAGGACCGTATCGTGGTGTTCTTTAAAAATCTTGTGTCTTAAAGCGAGAGGCACAAACAACCTCCCAGGAGGACAAAGATCAGGAGCCTCTGACTGGGCTGCCTGCACCTCTGCCTCCAATTCAGGAAAAAGAGCAGAGACCACCACACCTTCAGCCAAAATGGGACCCGGGTCTTCAAAATTCCCGCCTCCCGGAAAACAACGTGACAGGGCATCTGCCTTCACATTCTTAACTCCAGGGCGGAGCGTGACAACAAAATTAAACCTAGAAAAGAACAAAGACCATCTGGCCTGTCTCGGGTTCAGACGCTTGGCTGACTCCAAGTAGGCCAGATTTTTATGGTCAGTAAATACGGTAATAGGGTGTCTGGCTCCCTCTAGCCAATGGCGCCATTCCTCAAAAGCCAACTTCATGGCCAACAATTCCCTATCTCCCACATCGTAACTTCTCTCTGCAGAGGAGAGTTTTCTTGAGAAAAAGGCACACGGTCGCCAATTGGCAGGAGAGGAACCCTGAGACAAGACCGCCCCCACACCCACCTCAGAAGCATCAACCTCAACTATGAAGGGTAAAGAAACATCAGGTTGCACCAAGATGGGAGCGGAAGCAAAACTCTCCTTGATATCAGAAAAAGCCTTACGCGCCTCTACTGACCAAGAAGAAAAATCTACCCCCTTTCTGGTCATATCAGTGAGTGGTTTAACAATAGAAGAATAATTCAAAATGAACTTCCTGTAATAATTCGCAAAGCCCAAAAAAACGCATCAGCGCCTTCTGATTCTCAGGAAGCTCCCACTCAAGCACAGCGCGGACCTTATCGGGGTCCATGCGAAAACCAGAAGCGGAGAGAAGAAACCCCAGAAATTGAATTTCTGGAACCGCAAAGACACATTTTTCCAGTTTCGCATATAATTTATTCTCCCGCAGGATGAGCAAGACCTGACGTAAATGTTCCTTATGAGTTTTGAAATCAGGAGAAAAAATCAAAATGTCATCCAAATACACCAATACAAATTTTCCCATCAAATGATAAAAAATGCTGTTCACGAAATGCTGAAAAACGGCTGGGGCATTCATCAAACCAAAAGGCATAACCAAATTTTCAAAATGGCCCTCAGGGGTATTGAAGGCCGTCTTCCATTCGTCCCCTTCTCTGACCCTGACCAGGTTGTATGCCCCTCTTAGATCTAATTTGGAAAAGACTTTAGCCCCAACAACCTGGTTAAACAGGTCCGGGATCAGAGGAAGCGGATAAGGGTCACGAATTGTGATACTGTTCAGCTCCCTGAAATCCAGACAAGGTCTTAAAGAACCATCTTTTTTCTTAACAAAGAAAAAACCAGCGGCAACAGGTGACTTCGAGGGTCGTATGTGTCCTTTTCTCAGACTCTCAGAGATATAAGCACGCATAGCGATCCTTTCAGGTTGGGAAAGATTGTATAAACGAGATTTAGGCAGCTTGGCGTCTGGGATGAGATTAATAGGGCAATCGTACTCCCTGTGCGGGGGCAAATCCTGAACTCCACTCTCAGAGAAGACATCCGAAAATTCAGAGAGAAAAGATGGTACAGTCTTAGTAGCAACCTCAGAAACAGATGTCGTGAGGCAATTCTCTCTGCAAAAGTCACTCCAACCATTTATTTGCCTCGCTTGCCAATCAATGGTGGGGTTATGCTTAGTGAGCCAGGGCAGCCCCAACACCAGAGGGGTAGGTAAAACTGCTAAGGACGAAACATGACACATCCTCAACATGAGCATGACTCACAATTAAACGGATATCGTGAACTATGCCCTTTAATGGTTTCTGAGAAAGTGGAGCGGAATCGATAGCAAAAACAGGAATATCCTTTCCCAAAGTGCGCACCTGGAAACCATGAGTTATCGCAAATTGATTATCAATGAGATTGACCGCTGCTCCACTATCCACAAAAATCTCACAAAAAATGTTCTTGCTCTCTAGCGCCACCCTAGCCGGCAGGACAAAACGGGAACTACAAGCAAATGGAAAACCTTCAATTTCCGCCTCAACCCTGCCAATAGTAACAGACGGAACATTTTTAAAAGATTTTTTCCTGTTTGTTTCTTTATTTCTCCCAGAAAACTGCCTGAATCTCCTAGAGGGACAAATATTTGCCAAATGATTTATACCTCCACAACAAAAACAAACCCTCCCATGCGAGCTGAATCTTCTATTGTCAGAAGCAATCAACCCCAGCTGCATGGGCTCCTGCTCAGAAGGGGCTGACGGCGACTGAGACCCCTGCGCACAGAATGGGACCGCTGCACTGTCCTGGGACTGCATATGACAGGAAGGGGACATCTCTCCTCTCTCTCTAAGACGCCTGTCAATACGAACGGCCTGAGACATAGCAGAGTCCAAAGAAATAGGCCTCTCATGAAAGGCAAATGCATCTTTCAATCCCTCTGAAAGACCATGGCAAAATTGACTTCGGAGTGCATCATCATTCCAACTAGTATCAACTGCCCATCTCCGAAATTTTGAGCAGTATATTTCTGCGGATTGTTTACCCTGGCATAATAGACGTAGTCTAGACTCAGCCAGAGCAATACGATCCGGATCATCATATATCTGACCCAGGGCTAAAAAGAATTCATCCACTGAACGGAGAGGCCGTGCCCCCTCCGGCAGCGAAAAGGCCCAGGACTGAGCGTTACCTCTGAGCAGCGATATAATGATCCCCACCCTCCGTTCCTCATCACCAGAGGAATGGGGAAGAAGGCAAAAATGGAGTTTGCAAGCCTCTCTAAAACGCACAAAATTCTCACTACCCCCGGAGAACGTATCCGGGAGCGAGATCTTAGGCTCAGAACAAACTCCATGAACGCAAGCTGAACCGGTCACTTGAAGCTGAGAAAAAGTCTTACGGAGATCAGCTACCTCCAATGAAAGACCCTGGAAGCGTTCAGCCAAAAGTGAAACCGGATCCATGCTTGAGACGGTTTTGGCGGCTTATAATGTCACGGACGGTGTACAGGAAACAAGGCAAAGCAACATGCATAAATGACTGAGTGGATCCAAAGCTAAGGAACCAAGGGGAGACCCCTGCAGAAGACCTGGCACTTTCCCTGGCTGCTCAGCCTATGCAAAGATCCGAATGGTGGAAGTTTGCATATCCACGTACCTTGACTATATAACCCCTGAGCACCCTACAATAGTGAGGGGACACGACCACCGGCTCCCTACACAAGATACGGAGGGAGTCAGGGTCACCTGGGATCCAGCAAACAGAAAATAACAGATAAATGTTCAACACTTAGCTTTTGTAGCAGACAGGAGAACAAGATCAGCATGCACACACACTCCAGGAAGAAGTATAAGCCGCCCAGAAAAGCATTCTGGGGAGGAATTTAAAGGGAAGCAATTAGTCCAACACATGACAGCTGAGAGAGGCTAACGAGATGAGGAACTGAATACCACAACAAAGAAAGTCAAGGAGGAGGTTCTGAAAGGCCTCTGTCAGAGCTTCTCAGCTGTCTGGTTGTGACAGATCAGGAGCCTCTGACTGGGCTGCCTGCACCTCTGCCTCCAATTCAGAAAAAAGAGCAGAGACCACCACACCTTCAGCCAAAATGGGACCCGGGTCTTCAAAATTCCCGCCTCCCGGAAAACAACGTGACAGGGCATCTGCCTTCACATTCTTCACCCCAGGGCGGAACGTGACAACAAAATTAAATCTTGAAAAGAACAAAGACCATCTGGCCTGTCTCGGGTTTAGACGCTTGGCTGACTCCAAGTAGGCCAGATTTTTATGGTCAGTAAATACGGTAATAGGGTGTCTGGCTCCCTCTAGCCAATGGCGCCATTCCTCAAAAGCCAACTTGATGGCTAACAATTCCCTATCTCCCACATCGTAATTTCTCTCTGCGGAGGAGAGTTTTTTCGAGAAAAAGGCACACGGTCGCCATTTGGCAGGAGAGGAACCCTGAGACAAGACCGCACCCACACCCACCTCAGAAGCATCAACCTCAACTATGAAAGGTAAAGAAATATCAGGTTGCACCAAGATGGGAGCGGAAGCAAAACTCTCCTTGATATTAGAAAAAGCCTTACGCGCCTCTACCGACCAAGAAGAAAAATCTACCCCCTTTCTGGTCATATCAGTGAGTGGTTTAACAATAGAGGAATAATTCAAAATAAACTTCCTGTAATAATTGGCAAAGCCCAAAAAACGCATCAGCGCCTTCTGATTCTCAGGAAGCTCCCACTTAAGCACAGCGCGTACCTTCTCGGGGTCCATGCGAAAACCAGAAGCGGAGAGAAGAAACCCCAGAAATTGAATTTCTGGAACCGCAAACACACATTTTTCCAGTTTCGCATATAATTTATTCTCCCGCAGAATGAGCAAGACCTGACGTAAATGTTCCTTATGAGTTTTGAAATCAGGAGAAAAAATCAAAATGTCATCCAAATACACTAATACAAATTTCCCCATCAAATGATAAAAAATGCTGTTTTTTACGAAATGCTGAAAAACGGCTGGGGCATTCATCAAACCAAAAGGCATAACCAAATTTTCAAAATGGCCCTCAGGGGTATTGAAGGCCGTCTTCCATTCGTCTCCTTCTCTGACCCTGACCAGGTTGTATGCCCCTCTTAGATCTAATTTGGAAAAGACTTTAGCCCCAACAACCTGGTTAAACAGGTCCGGGATCAGAGGAAGCGGATAAGGGTCACGAATAGTGATACTGTTCAGCTCCCTGAAATCCAGACAAGGTCTTAAAGAACCATCTTTTTTCTTAACAAAGAAAAAACCAGCGGCAACAGGTGACTTCGAGGGTCGTATGTGTCCTTTTCTCAGACTCTCAGAGATATAAGCACGCATAGCGATCCTTTCAGGTTGGGAAAGATTGTATAAACGAGATTTAGGCAGCTTGGCGCCTGGGATGAGATTAATAGGGCAATCGTACTCCCGGTGCGGGGGCAAATCCTGAACTCCACTCTCAGAGAAGACATCCGAAAATTCAGAGAGAAAAGATGGTACAGTCTTAGTAGCAACCTCAGAAACAGATGTCGTGAGGCAATTCTCTCTGCAAAAGTCACTCCAACCATTTATTTGCCTCGCTTGCCAATCAATGGTGGGATTATGTTTAGTGAGCCAGGGTAGCCCCAACACTAGAGGAGTAGGCAAACCGCTAAGGACGAAACATGACACATCCTCAACATGAGCATCACTCACAATTAAACGGATATTGTGAACTATGCCCTTTAATGATTTCTGAGAAAGTGGAGCGGAATCAATAGCAAAAACAGGAATATCCTTTCCCAAAGTGCACACCTGGAAACCATGAGTTATTGCAAATTGATTATCAATGAGATTGACCGCTGCTCCACTATCCACAAAAATCTCACAAAAAATGCTCTTGCTCTCTAGCGCCACCCTAGCCGGCAGGACAAAACGGGAACTACAAGCAAACGGAAAACCTTCAATTTCCGCCTCAACCCTGCCAATAGTAACAGGCGGAACATTTTTAAAAGATTTTTTCCTCTTTGTTTCTTTATTACTCCCAGAGAACTGCCTGAATCTCCTAGAGGGGCAGACATTTGCCAAATGATTTATACCTCCACAACAAAAACAAACCCTCCCATGCGGGCTGAATCTTCTATTGTCAGAAGCAATCAACCCCAGCTGCATGGGCTCCTGCTCAGAAGGGGCTGACAGCGACTGAGACCCCTGCGCACAGAATGGGACCGCTGCAGTGTCCTGGGACTGAGTATGACAGGAAGGAGAGATCTCTCCTCTCTCTCTAAGACGCCTGTCAATACGAACGGCCTGAGACATAGCTGAGTCTAAGGAAACAGGCCTTTCATGAAAGGAAAATGCATCTTTCAATCCCTCTGAAAGACCATGGCAAAATTGACTTCGGAGTGCAGCATCATTCCAACCAGTATCAGCTGCCCATCTCCGAAATTCTGAGCAATATATCTCTGCGGATTGTTTACCCTGGCATAATAGACGTAGTCTAGACTCAGCCAGAGTAACACGATCCGGATCATCATATATCTGACCCAGGGCTAAAAAGAATTCATCCACTGAACGGAGAGGCCGTGCCCCCTCCGGCAGCGAAAAGGCCCAGGACTGAGCGTTACCCCTGAGCAGCGATAAAATGATCCCCACCCTCCGTTCCTCATCACCAGAGGAATGGAGAAGAAGGCGAAAATGGAGTTTGCAAGCCTCTCTAAAACGCACAAAATTCTCACTACCCCCGGAGAACGTATCCGGGAGCGAGATCTTAGGCTCAGAACAAACTCCATGAATGCCAGCTGAACCGGTCACTTGAAGCTGGCATTCGGTCTCACACATGGATGCCGTCGGATTCACTGCTCACAAAGTTCCTCAGTGTCTCTCACAGCCTCACACTAAGATGGCTGCCTTCCTCTCCAGGCACTTTGTGTAACCCCCACCTCTCTCTTATGAAAATGGAGATATATGTGCAGTCTGTAGCTGTGCTTAGGAAACAGCGGCATCTTGTGGCCAAACAGCAGAATGTCAGTCCAGATCATTTAACTTCATTTAAACAAACACAATATTCAGACAATAAGAGCTGTTTCCCCATCTCATAGTAGTCAGGGGGGTCTGGCACTGCTGGACTACCCTGACTGCGGACTATAAAGCCTCATTCACATGTCAGTGTCCGTGCTCAAATACGTGATAAAGTTCTCAGTGATGCCGACGTGATGTCCTTGAAGGATCAGTGTGTGGTCCTTGTGTCAGCTTTTTGCTGTCCGTATGTCATCCATGTTTCATGAACACTGTGCAGCTGAAAATAATTTTCAAAGCATCTGTTCTTAATGATCCGTGAAACACAGATGGCATCCGTGTTGCGTGTTTTTCACGGACCCATAAACTATAATGGGCATGATGGATCTGTGAACATAGACAAAATAGAGCATGCATCTATGCTAAAACCATGGACCCACGGACCGTGGTAAAACACAGATGTGTGAATACACACATTCAAATGAATGGGTACGTGTGTTGTCAATGGAGAACATGAACAGCACATGTATGTGGAACACTGACCTGTGATTGAGGCTTAAAGGGGTTATTCAAAGTCTAACACATGCCCCCCAATGCCCAGGCCCCTCATATAAATTATGCTTACCCCGCTCCCCAAGGCCCGCGTCGTCAAAACATCCAGCGAGGGGGGAGCAGCCAATAGCAGGCTGCGACAGGGATGAGCCTCCCTAGAATCGTGGGTGACGCTAGGGAAGCTTGTCCCTGTCACGGCCTGCTATTGGCTGCTACCCCCATCGCTGCATGTTTTGATGCACTTTTTTAAACACTTGCTATGATCAAGTATTTTTTCAGGTATCTTTCTTATCAGCATGGCTGTATGCCTGGTTTAAAATGGTTGATCATGCTGACAGAGGCACTTTAAGGTGATGATGATCGGGGATGCCTGGCCCTGTCAATCAACTGGAGGGGGAGTGGCTAGCGAAGCAGAGTAGAGGAGTAGGTGACTTTCACATGACGATTTTTACAGCGGAATTTTGGCGCAGACAGTCGTGGCGAAATTCCTCCGAAAACTCACTGGCGGCCCACTCCTTTCTTCCTCCTATACATCTTAATGGGAGGCAGGAGTGGAGGCTAAAATCCTCTAAAAGCCTCTGCTCCACAATCCTCATTGCTGCCTCCCATTAAGATCTGTGGGAGGCAGAAAGGACGCAGATGTTTTTTGGCGCAGCTGCCCGCGCCACAATTACGCTGTAAAAGCTATCACGTGAACGTCCCCTTAGGGTGCACCAAGTGACTTGGTTCAGTCGTTGATGCACTTTAGACCTCATATGCATCTAAAGGTGAATTTATAAGACTTGATGCAGGAGATGATTGTTGGGGAAGGAAGTGTTTCTTCCCGACAGCTGCCTGCTCGTCAGTGGAGGTGAAGCACTGATCCCCTCCATTGTATGGAGATACTGCCAGATTTTTGGTCTTTCATCCCATGATCTGTGACACCTTTACACGTGAAGATTATGAGGAACAAGCATTTGTACGAATGTCTGTCCCTGATAATCTGCCTTTCAGAAAAAGCACCGTATCTTCAGAAAGCCGCCACAGGTTGGGATATAACAGGAAATGATGTAATCTGCTAAGGCAGACTGTCTGACTGGGATGCCTTGAGCCCATCAGAGGATATTCTTTGGTCCCAGCCCCGATATCCTCAGAGAAGCCTAATAGCTTTTGATTCAAAGAAATAGACCCCAATGGCAAGTTCTTGGCTCCAAAGGCTGCTCCAAATGTTGTTGTTTTTTTTGTCCTGGACCTTTGGGGACCCACTGAGGTATAAGAGCCAGGATCCTCTGGTGGGCCACTCAGGCACTGCTACCAGGAACTGTTTCTGTGACAGTTTCCCATTAACTTGACTTTTGTTGTGTCACGTATGAAATTAAAGTTTGCTGCATCTGTAGAATGTTAGTCTCGCTCATCGGTCACAATTATGATAAGTTAGCATCAAATGGAATTATTTTCTGCTGGGCCTTGTTGCGATTGCAGTTTCATGGACCTTGGCCACCAAAATGATCCATTGGTGCTCTGGTGGCATAGTCCAATCTCGGATATGTCAATTACATTGGTAATACAAATGAATTCAACATCCTTTGGGGGGGGGGGGGGAGTTCTTGGATCCTCTTGTGTTGTAGTTATCAGTAGAGAAATCCTTTCTGGTGGCTGCAGTGGTATAAGGGGCATTCCAAGCTTATACATTTATGACGTATCCAGAGAATGAAGGTCAAGGGGACCCCAACCCCTGTACCAACTGGTGAGGTGGAAAATGGGAGCTGGAGTAAGGTATGAGCATCTGATACCTTTTTTTTATTTAGACATTGCAGGAGTTGTGTGAGATTTGTAATGATCACAGACAAGCCCCATAAGAGCTCCTTTTTGTGGCTTTCAGTCATAGGTGAGTGTATAGATGGAATGCTCCAGCTGGGTGCACCCGGTAATGGGTAGTTATAACAACCGCTGTCGCTGCCTTCTCAGACATCATTAATTCACTGTGTTCTTCTTAAGCCAAGTTATTAATTTATGAAGTTATTGTTTTACAGGGCATCATAAATCTCAAGCTCAGCATTGATTATTATCTATTCACTTCAGTGATTCCTTATGTTTTCCAGGTGAATATAAGGCCACCTGTACACATTGCAGAATACGTGCGCTTTTTTCCACGCAGAAAAAACGCAGCATAGTACAGTACCGGTAAAATGTACACTACAGATTTTCAAATGTCAATTAGGTTTGCAGTTTTAGCTTCAACTAAGGCTTCAACTAAGTACTGAGGAAAGGGTTGGAATACTTATGTTAATGAGACATTTTAGTTTTTCCATTTCAATAAATTTGCAAACATTTCTAATATTCTGTTTTTACTTTCTCATTATGGGGTTCTGAGTGCAGATTGATGTAGGAAAACTAGATTTTAGGGTCTAAAGATGTTCCAAGAGGGCCTTGGTAAGAGGTGACCAAGAACCCAATGGTCCCTCTGGCTGAGCTCCAAAGATCCTGTGTGCAGATTGGAGAAACTACTGTAGCGTATTTATAACCAGGGAAGCAAATCCTCCGTTGCTGGCCTCCTCCGTTGTATGCATTTTTGCTGGGGATTGCTGTTAGCAACAGATCACATGAGGAGGATTTGCTCCCCCGGTTATAAATACGCCACAGTGTTTGGGGTTTTTGAGCATTTCCTCCCATTTAGGCCTTTATTCAGTGATTTGGTGTGTGGAAGAGCAGCCATATTGGATGGTGTGTGGAAGAGCAGCCATATTGGATGGTGTGTGGAAGAGTAGCCATATTGGATGGTGTGTGGGAGAGCAGCCATATTGGATGGTGTGTGGAAGAACAGCCATATTGGATGGTGTGTGGAAGAGCAGCCATATTGGATGGTGTGTGGAAGAGCAGCCATATTGGATGGTGTGTGGAAGAGTAGCCATACTGGATGGTGTGTGGAAGAGCAGCCATATTGGATGGTGTGTGGAAGACAGCCATATTGGATGGTGTGTGGAAGAGTAGCCATATTGGATGGTGTGTGGAAGAACAGCCATATTGGATGGTGTGTGAAAGAACAGCCATATTGGATGGTGTGTGGAAGAGCAGCCATATTGGATGGTGTGTGGAAGAGTAGCCATATTGTTTGGTGTGTGGAAGAGCAGCCATCTTGGATGCTGTGTGGAAGAGCAGCCATATTGGATGGAGTGTGGAAGAGCAGCCATATTGGATGGTGTGTGGAAGAGTAGCCATATTGGATGGTGTGTGGAAGAGCAGCCATATTGGATGGTGTGTGGAAGAACAGCCATATTGGATGGTGTGTGGAAGAGCCGCCATATTGGATGGTGTGTGGAAGAGCAGTCATATTGGATGGTGTGTGGAAGAGCAGCCATATTGGATGGTGTGTGGAAGAGTAGCCATATTGGATGGTGTGTGGAAGAGCAGTCACATTGGATGGTGTGTGGAAGAGCAGCCATATTGGATGGTGTGTGGAAGAGCCGCCATATTGGATGGTGTGTGGAAGAGCCGCCATATTGGATGGTGTGTGGAAGAGCAGTCATATTGGATGGTGTGTGGAAAAGCAGCCATATTGGATGGTGTGTGGAAGAGCAGTCATATTGGATGGTGTGTGGAAGAGCAGTCATATTGGATGGTGTGTGGAAGAGTAGCCATACTGGATGGTGTGTGGAAGAGCAGTCATATTGGATGGTGTGTGGAAGAGCAGCCATATTGGATGGTGTGTGGAAGAACAGCCATATTGGATGGTGTGTGGAAGAGCAGCCATATTGGATGGTGTGTGGAAGAGCAGTCACATTGGATGGTGTGTGGAAGAGCAGCCATATTGGATGGTGTGTGGAAGAGCCGCCATATTGGATGGTGTGTGGAAGAGCAGTCATATTGGATGGTGTGTGGAAGAGCAGCCATATTGGATGGTGTGTGGAAGAGCAGTCACATTGGATGGTGTGTGGAAGAGCAGCCATATTGGATGGTGTGTGGAAGAACAGCCATATTGGATGGTGTGTGGAAGAGCAGCCATATTGGATGGTGTGTGGAAGAGCAGTCACATTGGATGGTGTGTGGAAGAGCAGCCATATTGGATGGTGTGTGGAAGAGCCGCCATATTGGATGGTGTGTGGAAGAGCAGTCATATTGGATGGTGTGTGGAAGAGCAGCCATATTGGATGGTGTGTGGAAGAGCAGTCACATTGGATGGTGTGTGGAAGAGCAGCCATATTGGATGGTGTGTGGAAGAGTAGCCATACTGGATGGTGTGTGGAAGAGCAGTCATATTGGATGGTGTGTGGAAGAGCAGCCATATTGGATGGTGTGTGGAAGAACAGCCATATTGGATGGTGTGTGGAAGAACAGCCATATTGGATGGTGTGTGGAAGAGCAGCCATATTGGTGTGTGGAAGAGACGCCATATTGGATGGTGTGTAGAAGAGCCGCCATATTGGATGGTGTGTGGAAGAGACGCCATATTGGATGGTGTGGGGAAGAGCAGCCATATTTGATGGTGTGTAGAAGAGACGCCATATTGGATGGTGTGTAGAAGAGCCGCCATATTGGATGGTGTGTGGAAGAGACGCCATATTGGATGGTGTGTGGAAGAGACGCCATATTGGATGGTGTGTGGAAGAGCAGCCATATTGGATGGTGTGTGGAAGAGCAGCCATATTTGATGGTGTGTTGAGGTAAGAGCTAGGGTTGAGCGAACTTTGTGTTTCAAGTTTGGCATACAAGGTTCAGGTTATCTAAGAATTCCATTATGGATTACGCTACATTGGACCATAAGTTATGGTTTATGATAGCAGAGTCTATAGCGGAATTCTTAAGCCTCACACAGACGTCCGTGGAACACGGTCTGTGAGATACTGGACTGGCATTGCAGGAGCGCATGGCGTCATAGAAACCTGCAACCTACTCCTGCAATGCCAGTCCAGTATCTTACGGACCGTGTTCCACAGACGTCTGCATGAGGCTTTTAGATATCCCGAACCTTGCAAATAAGCTGAACTTGAAACACAAAGTTCGCTCAACCCTACAAAGAGCCGTTATTCTAGCAGGTCACTGACACACGTCCAGAAGGCAGTGTGAGTGTGTGGAATAATCAGCAGCTCGGTGCATGTACTTCATGTCCTGCAGATGGCGCTGCAGTATCACTTTCCCGTCAACTCCTGCTGCAGCACATAGGGCTGGACTGTGCTGCTGCTAGTGGCAGCCCCATGACAGGAGCCTTGTGTAGTGCTACTGCCGTCTCCTCCCCGGTGTTTCCGCTTCCTGCGGTCACACATGGCTGCAGACTTCGGGGACATGGAGGTGCCAGTCGGCTGTGAGCACTACAGCAGAGGCTGCGAGCTGAGGGTGAGGGCGCACGGGGCAGGGGATAAGCGGGAGAAGGTCCTCTCAGTCAGCCCTGCCTGCCATTACTGCTGCCTCCTGGGAGCTGGTGGGGTGAAAAAGGTCCTGACATTGTAACGTGAGCCCCCTGTTTCTCCAGTAGGACCTGAGCATTAGAATACGGGTGACCCCCAGTACTAATGTGTTCTGGGGACAGCTGACTCCTCAATGAACGTGTCTGCAAAGATCTGCTAAACGGCAGTGTCCTGGCACCAGGAAGAGCAGGATGAGCATCCAGTGCTGTACAGGAGCTGGCATTGAACATGTCTGATGGTTATTCCTATCGGTGTTACATGTGGAGTGACAGCAAAGTAATCACACATTGTATGTCATTTATAATACATGTCTATGCAGTGAGGTCTGACTTGGGAAATCCACCTCTGTACACTATGGCAGCCTGACGCTGGGTTTAATGACCCCCACGGCATCATTATATTCCTGGTTGGAGTCATTAGATCCAGGTTTGTTGCATCCGTTTTTGTTTTTTTTGCAGATCCATTGTAACAATGCCTATCCTGCAAAACAGACAATAATAGGAAACATTCTATCTTTTTTTGCAGGACTGTGGAATGGACATACGGATGCGGACAGCACATCGCATTTTTTGCGGGCTCACTGAAATGAATGGATCCACGTCCGATCCGCACCAAAAATACAGTAGTGCGAATGAGTCCTAAGGGTCCATTCACACGTCTGCCAAATGGATGCGCATCCGTTCCGCAATTTTGCAGAATAGGTGCTGTCCCATTTATTTTCAGTGGGGCCGGAATGTGCTGTCCACATCCGCACTTCCGTTCCGCAAAAAAATAGAACATGTCTTATTCTTGTCCCGCAATTGTGGACAAGAAAAGGCATTTTCGATGAGAGTGCTGGCGATGTGCGGTCCGCAAAATGCGGAACGCGCATTGCCGGTGACTGTGTTTTGCAAAACACATCCGGACGGGTGAATGGACCCTAAGAAGGGGATTTTTAGGTTAGGACTGCACGGCGAGATCACTGTGTAGCAGTGCAGCCATTGAAGGGGGTGGCAGTACAACTTGCAGGTTGCCACGACAGAATTTCACAAAATAAAGCCCTGTTGGGTTCAAATCCTTCCATAGTCTGGCTGTGGAATACGCATGGATCCCAGATGCTGTATTGTCCAGATTGTCATCAGTATTGCTTCAGTAATTCATCCAGATTCCAGTGCATATTCCTGTGCCCCCTAAGATGCCCAGGCACCTCATACCGGGTATACTTACCCCACTCCCCGGCCCCTGTGCCGCTCCTGATGCCCGCACGGCTGCCGCTGCATCTCCCCGTTGTGCAGATAAAAACATACAGGGCGGGGGGGGGAGCAGGGTAAGTATAACCTGTATGAAGTGCCCAGGCATACATGTTGCCGTAAGTTTCCCCAAATGTATTAAGCTGCACACATTGTTTGACAAATTTAGCACACCTTTAAATATGCCTAGAGATCGCACTCCCGTTTTTATGCCGCCCGCTTACTGGGCTGAAATGATAGCGTTTTTTATTCTCACCATGCTCGCTTGTGCGCACTTCTTGTTACATATGAATGCACACACAAGTGATATTTCTTCTTCCAGAATTAGGCTACGTCTACACGACAACATTTGTCGCACCAATGTCGCCCAACAATTTTTATGATAGTCTATGGTGTCGCACTGCGACAGTCGCAGAAAAATCCATCTCGAATGGATTTCTTGCGACTGTCGCAGCATGTCGCATTGCGACACCATAGACTATCATTATAAAAATTGTCGTGGTGTAGACCTAGCCTTAGGGTGAGAGTCCAGCTGTCTCCTATGTGTAGATGTGAGCAGAAGGCATTGGGGCTCGTCCATACGGTACAATCCTGTGTCACTGATGAAGTGAATTCCTGATCCTTCTGTCCTTCAGGCTCCGTGCTGTGGAAAGTTCTACACTTGTCGCCTCTGCCATGACAATCAGGAGACACATAAGATGGATCGCTTCAAGGTGACACAAGTCCAGTGTCTGAAGTGCAAGCGCGTTCAGAAGGTACGGTACTCTTCTGCCCCTTCAGCCTCGTACAGCCAGATTTACTAGACAGGCTGGTGTGTCACTCATATTAGGAAGTGACTGTTCGGCTCTAGCCAAATATTCACACGAGGGTTAACGGCTTCCCTTAAAAATGGGCTTGTTTCTGAATGGCTTCCAGCAAATCCTAATTGATCCAGTTGACTTAGGTTGCACACTAGCGCTGGACATCTCCAGCAGGGAGCAAAGTGCCGGAGATGTCTGGATCTGTCTGAAGGCCCGCCAGCTCCATTAACGATAATGGGGATCGGCAGAGATCCAGCAAATATGCAGAGAATCGGCCAGACTAAAACCAGCGTGCGCAGTTGTCGTATGCAACGCGGACGACAACTGTATTTTTTGTGGACCACAATATACGGTCGTGTGAGTGCACACCGACCCTCATAACAGAGTCCTACATCGCTCCTGTATGTTTCATGCCATGACTATCCTTGCAGACTATATTATTCTGGCGACCTGATAAACTGGAAATTAAAGAGGTTGTGCAGGCAGTATATATTGAAGACCTGCCCTCAGGATAGGTCATCCGTATCTGATCGGCAGGGGTCCGACACCGCCTATCAGCTGTTTGAAGAGGAGACGGTGCTGCAGAGAAGCGTGTGTCAGCAATTGCAGTCTCCAATCCATGGGCAACATCCGTGCAGCGGACATGTTATATTTTTTTAGCGGAACGGAGCCACGATGCGGACCCCATTGAAGTGAATCGGTCCACATCCGAGCCGCCAAAACGGCGGCTCGGATGCGGACCAAAACAACAACCATGTGCATGACAGAACTTGTTTGAGCGTCGGGCGTTTTACAGCGCGATCGTACGCGCTGTAAAACGCCCAGGTGAGAACCATTCCCATAGGGAATCATTGGTTTCTCCGTGTTGAGCGTTTTACAGCGCATAGGAACGCGCTGTAAAACGCTCAGGTCTGAACCCAGGGTTAGGCCTTACTACGATGAAATAAAGGATACATGAATTGAAGATTTAGCGCCCGCTGGGATTTCTTTGCTACAGTGCCAGCTAAGGACTAAGTCATCTGTAAATATTTACACTGCATGGATAAGTGTTGGTTCTACTTATGTAAATGTCAGAACATATCAATCATCACCTCTAAGGGGGCAGGTAACCTATGTGGGTACTGATGAGACTAACTTACAGTAGGGATATCTACAGTCGGGGCAAAAAGTTTTGAGTGACACAAATATTAGTTTTCACAAAGTTTGCTGCTAAACTGCTTTTAGATCTTTGTTTCAGTTGTTTCTGTGATGTAGTGAAATATAATTACACGCACTTCATACGTTTCAAAGGCTTTTATCGACAATTACATGACATTTATGCAAAGAGTCGGTATTTGCAGTGTTGGCCCTTCTTTTTCAGGACCTCTGCAATTCGACTGGGCATGCTCTCAATCAACTTCTGGGCCAATTCCTGACTGATAGCAACCCATTCTTTCATAATCACTTCTTGGAGTTTCTCAGAATTAGTGGGTTTTTGTTTGTCCACCCGCCTCTTGAGGATTGACCACAAGTTCTCAATGGGATTAAGATCTGGGGAGTTTCCAGGCCATGGACCCAAAATGTCAACATTTTGGTCCCCGAGCCACTTAGTTATCACTTTTGCCTTATGGCACGGTGCTCCATCGTGCTGGAAAATGCATTGTTCTTCACCAAACTGTTGTTGGATTGTTGGAAGAAGTTGCTGTTGGAGAGTGTTTTGGTACCATTCTTTATTCATGGCTGTGTTTTTGGGCAAAATTGTGAGTGAGCCCACTCCCTTGGATGAGAAGCAACCCCACACATGAATAGTCTCAGGATGCTTTACTGTTGGCATGACACAGGACTGATGGTAGCGCTCACCTTTTCATCTCCGGACAAGCTTTTTTCCTGATGCCCCAAACAATCGGAAAGAGGCTTCATCGGAGAATATGACTTTGCCCCAGTCCTCAGCAGTCCATTCACCATATTTTCTGCAGAAGATCATTCTGTCCCTCATGGTTTTTTTTGGAGAGAAGTGGCTTCTTTGCTGTCCTTCTTGATACCAGGCCATCTTCCAAAAGTCTTCGCCTCACTGTGCGCGCAGATGCGCTCACAACTGCCTGCTGCCATTCCTGAGCAAGCTCTGCACTGGTGGCACTCCGATCCCGCAGCTGAATCCTCTTTAGGAGACGATCCTGGCGCTTGCTGGACTTTCTTGGACGCCCTGAAGCCTTCTTCAGGGCTCCAGATGGCGACCAAAATGGTCGCCAATGCGACTTACAATTTACAAATGCGACTATACCCGCTGCCGCAGCTCTGCCGTTGAACAGCGGCGGGGCACAGGAGATGATAGTTCTCTGCCCCGCCGCCGATGTTCTCAGCAGCGCAGTGGAGAAGTCTCTCCCTCCCCCTGTGCTGCCGCCGCCTCCGCCGATAAGGAGAGAGACGGGAGGGGAAGGGGCTGTGACCACTGCGCCACCAATGAAGATAACTGACCTGTTAATACAAATACAGGAGGCGGGCGCCGGAATCAAATAGCCGGCACCCGACCTCTGACAGGGAGCTGCGATCAGCGGCAGTTGAGTTAACCCTTCAGGTGCGGTACCTGAGGGGTTAACTGCAGCGGATCGCAGCTCCCTGTCAGAGGCTGAGTGCCAGCTATTTGATTCCGGCGCCCGCCTCCTGTATTTGCATTAACAGGTCAGTTATCTTCATTGGCGGCGCAGTGCGCCCCCCCCCCGGTAAAAGAAACATTGGTGGCACAGTGCGCCCCCCCCAGTATAAGAAACATTGGTGGCACAGTGGGAAGTGCCAATGAGGGTTAAAAAAATAATAATTAACTCACCTCCTCCAATTGATCGCGTAGCTGCCGGTCTCCTGTTCTTTCTTTAGGACCTGTGGTGACGTCACTATGCTCATCACATGGTCCATTACCATGGTGATGGATCATGTGATGAGCACAGTGATGTCACCACAGGTCCTGAAGAAAGAACAGGAGACGATCAATTGGAGGAGGTGAGTTAATTATTTTTTAACCCTCATTGTCACTGCCCACTGCGCCACCAATGTTTATTATATTGAGGGGGTCGCACTGCGCCACCAATGTTTATTATATTGAGGGGGGGCACACTGCGCCACCAATGTTTATTATACTGGGGTGTTGGGGGGGCGCACTGCGCCACCAATGTTTATTATATTAAGGGGGGGCGCACTGCGCCACCAATGTTTATTATACTGGGGTGTTGGGGGGGCGCACTGCGCCACCAATGTTTATTATATTGAGGGGGGGCACACTGCGCCACCAATGTTTATTATACTGGGGTGTTGGGGGGGCGCACTGCGCCACCAATGTTTATTATATTAAGGGGGGGCGCACTGCGCCACCAATGTTTATTATACTGGGGTGTTGGGGGGGCGCACTGCGCCACCAATGTTTATTATATTAAGGGGGGGCGCACTGCGCCACCAATGTTTATTATACTGGGGTGTTGGGGGGCGCACTGCGCCACCAATGTTTATTATATCGGGGGGGGGCGCACTGCGCCACCAATGTTTATTATACTGGAGTGTATATAATGTTTATTATATTGACCTTCTACTTAGCATTCTGTATTAAGAATGCTATTATTTTCCCCTATAACCATGTTATAAGGGAAAATAATACAGTGAATAGACTTTCATCCTAGCAACCATGCGTGGAAATCGCTCTGCATCCGCACTTGCTTGTGGATGCTTGCGATTTTCATGCAGCCCTATTAACTTCTATGGGGCCTGCGTTGTGTGAAAAACGCACAAAATAGAGCATGCTGCGATTTTCACGCAACGCACAAGTGAAGAGTCCGGATTTAGTGCGGGTGCATTCCGGTATTTTGAATGGCCGGATCTGGCACTATAACATTCCTATGGGGAAAAATCCTGGATCCGGCATTCAGGCAAATCTTGCTGCGGTTTTATCTTTTGCCTGATCAGTCAAAATGACTGAACTGAAGACATCCTGATGCATCCTAAACGGATTGCTCTCCATTCAGAATGCATGGGGATAATCCTGATCAGTTATTTTCTGGTATTGAGCCCCTAGGACGGAACTCTATGCCGGAAAAGAAAAACGCTAGTGTGAAAGTACCCTAAAATATTAAGTTTAAATCCCCCCTTTCCCAATTTCACATATAAAATATATAAACAATAAATAAATAAACATATTATATAGCGCTGCTTCCGAAAAGTCCAAACTATTAAATTATTTAAAAATATCTCCTATGCGGTGAGCATTTGCCATTTTTTTTGTCACCTTGTCACCCCAAAAAATAGGATAGGACTGTTCTATTATGGGCCTGTTTCATAAAATGCGAAATGCACGCAGCTTTTTTTGGTGTTTTATTTTTTTTCACGGTATTGAGTATCGCAATACTTTTTTATCGTGGCGAAAGCGATCTGATCGGCGTAGCGTTGTCACGATACCAAAATTTTGATTCGGTTTCGATTTGGCGACTAAAAATTTTATTTGGCTCCTAAATTTTTCAGTTCAGGAGCCAAAGGCTACTAGGTATTTTTTTGTAGTCTAGAGCACTGTTCTTAACAAGAATTGAACCTCTTTCCTTGAAGTTCTTGATGATCCTATAAATTGTTGATTGAGGTGCAATCTTAGTAGCCACAATGCCCTTGCCTGTGAAGCCATTTTTATGTTACGCAATGATGGCTGCACGCGTTTCTTTGCAGGTCACCATGGTTAACAATGGAAGAACAATGATTTCAAGCATCACCCTCCTTTTAACCCAATCAGCCTGACATAATGATCTACAGCCTTCTGCTTGTCAACATTCTCACCTGAGTTAACAAGATGATTACTGAAATGATCTCAGCAGGTCCTTTATTAATGACAGCAATGAAATGCAGTGGAAAGTTTTTTGGGGGATTAAGTTAATTTTCATGGCAAAGAAGGACTTTGCAATTCATCTGATCACTCTTCATAACATTCTGGAGTATATGCAAATTGCTATTATAAAAACTTAAAGGGAACCTGTCACCAGTTTTATGGTGTCCTAACTAAGGGCAACATAAATAAGTGACTGATTCTTTTAGCAAAATGCTGGGTCACTTTCTTTAATTGACCCAGTCAATCTGCCAACATCTTGTATTATAAAGCTCCAGCTGATAATGAGGAGTCATGAATATTTATGAGCTCCTGACTCTCCCCGCCCACCTGCTGCTGAATGACAGTTTGTTTCCATAGGAATCAGCAGCAGGTGGGCAGGGGAGTGGCTATAGCTCTGAATTAAATATACGCCGGACTCGAATCAGCTCATTAGCACGCGGCATGCGGCATCTTTGTGTGTACAGTATATTATGAAGTAACCATCTGTCACACCAGTAAGTGAAAGTTAATGATTGTATATAATTAGTTAGATTATAATCAAATATCCACATGACAGGTTCCCTTTAAGCAGCAACTTTTCCAATTTCCTATATTTATGTAATTCTCAAAACTTTTGGCCACGACTGTACACAGGCTACATATACATGAAGCAGCCCTCCTCTCCCTGCATGCGGAGAAGCACACCTGACGTTTGCGGTCCACAAAACGGACATGGCCGTGTGAATGCACCCTAAATAGCCAGTGTTCTTGGAATGAAGCCTTAAAAAACTTGTCCTCGGCTAATGGCTATGGACAACCTATCAAAATGAAGTATGAAAACCGCATCCGCAAGGATGAGTCAGCACAATGTTCACATTGCGCAGAAGCACTGGGTGTACACATTTCACTTGCTTTTTGACCCTGGAGGATTTGTTAGTTGAACTGGTAGTAGTAGTAGTAGTTTACTACCCGCTAGTATTGCTTTGACTGGGCTGCTTTGCGGACAAGAATAGGCATTTATATTGAAGGCTGTCCATACTGTTCCGCAAATTGCGGAACGCGCATGAACGCCATCTGCGCTTTGCGGACCGCAAAACACATCACGGTCATGTGCATGCGGCCTAACAATGTAACAATGGACGCGTTCCGGCCCGTCCAGCCTTCGTCCGCACAGGTTAATACAATAGCTCAACATCTTAACCACCTCCGGACCGCCTAACGCACATGTGCGTTCCGGAGGTGGCAGCGCTGCGCACAGTCACGCATATACGCGAGATGACGCGAATATGCGCGCGCGCATGCGCAGTTCGCGCCGGCATTTCGCACAGCAGTATTTCGTCAGCAACCTGCCAGCCAATGATCGTGGCTGGCAGGTTGCTGATTTTTAAAAAATCCAATCAAAGTACCAGATAGCAGATCATATTAGTAAATATGATCTGTTATATGGCTGCCTGCTCCTCTGCTGGTTCTTTTCGTCGGTTGGATCCAGCAGAGGAGCAGGCTTCACAGTGAGTACACCAAACACTACACTATAGCCCCTGATCACCCCCCTGAACCCCAATTAACCCTTTGATCACCCCTTTGATCACCCCTGTCAATCACAAGTGAAAAGAAAAAAGTGATCAGTGCAAACTGTCACTTTTTTCTTTCACTGTTATTGACCGTTAGGCCTCTTTCACACGGGCGTTGCGGAAAAATGTGCGGGTGCGTTGCGGAAACACCCGCGATTTTTCCGCGCGAGTGCAAAACATTGTAATGCGTTTTGCACTCGCGTGAGAAAAAACGCGCATGTTTGGTACCCAAACCCGAACTTCTTCACAGAAGTTCGGGCTTGGGATTGATGTTCTGAAGATTGTATTATTTTCCCTTATAACATGGTTATAAGGGAAAATAATAGCATTCTGAATACAGAATGCTTAGTATAATAGCGCTGGAAGGGTTAAAAAAATAAAAAAGTTAACTCACCTTATCCCCATGATCGTGTAGATCCCGGTCTGTTCTTTAGCTGTCTGCTGAATGACCTTTGGTGATGTCAGATCACATGCTCCAATCACATGGTCCATCACCATGGTGATGGAGCATGTGATCTGACGTCATCAAAGGTCCTTTAGCCACAGCTAAAGAACAGACCGACCGGGAACTAGGCGATCATGGGGATAAGGTGAGTTAACTTTTTTTTATTTTTTTTAACCCTCCCAGCACTATTATACTCTGCATTCTGTAGTCAGAATGCTATTATTTTCCCTTATAACCATGTTATAAGGGAAAATAATACAGTGAATAGACTGTCACCTAGAACCCATGCGTGGAAATCGCACCGCATCCGCACTTGCTTGCGGATTCTTGCGATTTTCACGCAACCCCATTCATTTCTATGGGGCCTGCGTTACGTGAAAAACGCTGAATATAGAACATGCTGCGATTTTCACGCAACGCATAAGTGATGCGTGAAAATCACCGCTCATGTGAACAGCCCCATAGAAATGAATGGGTCAGGATTCAGTGCGGGTGCAATGCGTTCAACTCACGCATCGCACCCGCGCGGAAATCTCGCCCGTGTGAAAGGGGCCTTAGGTTTTAGGTATAGTTTAGGTCCCTTGGTTAGGTAGTTAGCGATCAGTTAGCGCCCAGCACACCGCACCGCAGTCCGTTATTCGCTGATTAGCGTATCGCTAATCAGCATTTGTACTTTTATAGTATCTGGAAGTGATCAAAACTGATCACGGTCAGATCTATAATTGTATTAGTGTCACTTTAGTTCGCCCTCCACCCAAAACGCAGTGTTTGCCCGATCAGGCCTGATCGGTCGCCCACACGTGCGTTCGCCCACACCCGCCCCACCGCAGTGACAAAAAAAAATTTTTTTTTGATCACTGCACATTCACTTTACACGCACTGCGGCGATAAAAAAATCAGTTTTGATATTTTTTATCAACCGCAGCGGCCTCCGGTACTTCGCTAGCCTCCCCTTTGTAAGACAGGCTTGTTTTTTTTTTCTTGGGTAGTCTCAGGGAATACCCCTAAATTTAGTTGCCCACATGTCTAACAGGGGGTATTCCTCTGAAGAGGCCTACAGGCTTCTGACCCAGTCGGATGAGGAGTGGGAACCCTCATCTGATGAATCCAGCGGGTCAGAATACGAACCTGTAGAAAGCAGTGGCTCTCTGACCCAAAGTTCGGACGAGGAGGCTGAGGTCCCTGATACCACCAGGCGTACCCGGCCCCGTGTCGCTAGACCGCAGGTTGCGCAGGATCCGCTTCAAGAGCAGCAGAGTGGGGCTGGTGCTGTCGGATTACGTGGTGAGGCATACACCAGCAGCCCAGCCCTCCCTGGACCTAGTACCAGCACTGCCGTACAACCTGGTGAAGTAGCGAGCACCAGAAGGGCAGTTGAAGCTGGTACGGTGGCACGTGCAGTAGTGACCCCGTCGCAGCCACCGCAAAGACGTGCCCGTAGAGCCCCTAGAATCCCAGAGGTGCTGGCAAACCCTGATTGGCAGTCCCCAACTTCAGCCGCACCTGTAGTTTTCCCTTTCACTGCCCAGTCTGGAGTTCGGGTTGAGACGGCTCAGATCGGTTCGGCCCTGGGATTTTTTGAGCTGTTCTTGACTGCGGAGCTTTTAGACATAGTTGTGGCCGAAACAAACAGGTATGCCACACAATTTATCACCGCTAACCCGGGAAGCTTTTATGCCCAGCCTTTCCGGTGGAAACCAGTCCAAGTTTCCGAACTTAAAACTTTTCTGGGCCTCCTCCTCAACATGGGCCTGACAAAAAAGCATGAATTGCGGTCATATTGGTCCATGAACCCGATTCATCACATGCCCATGTTCTCTGCTGTAATGTCCAGGGCACGTTTTGAGGCCATCCTGCGGTTCCTGCACTTTAGTGACAACACCGCCTCCCGTCCCAGGGGCCACCCTGCTTTTGACCGGCTCCACAAAATTCGGCCCCTCATAGACCATTTCAACCAGAAATTTGCAGATATTTATACCCCAGAGCAAAACATCTGCATAGACGAGTCCCTGATACATTTTACCGGGCGCCTTGGCTTCAAACAATACATCCCAAGCAAGCGCGCCCGGTATGGGGTCAAATTGTATAAGCTCTGTGAAAGGGCCACAGGCTATACCCACAAATTTTGGGTCTATGATGGAAAAGATCAGACCCTGGAGCCGGTCGGTTGCCCTGACTACCTGGGGAGCAGTGGGAAGACAGTTTGGGACTTGGTGTCACCCTTATTCGGCAAGGGGTACCATCTTTATGTGCACAATTTTTACACAAGTGTGGCCCTCTTTAGGCATTTGTTTCTAGAACGGATTGGCGCCTGTGGTACCGCGCGAACTAGTCGCGCGGGCTTCCCCCAACGGCTCGTTACCACCCATCTTGCAAGGGGGCAGAGGGCCTCACTGTGTAACGAAGAACTGCTCGCGGTGAAATGGAGAGACAAGCGTGACGTTTACATGCTCTCCTCCATTCACGCAGACACGACAATACAAATTGAGCGAGCAACCCGTGTCATTGAAAAGCCCCTCTCAGTCCACGACTATAACCTCCACATGGGAGGGGTCGACTTCAATGACCAGATGTTGTCTCCGTATTTAGTTTCCCGACGCACCAGACGCTGGTATAAGAAGGTGTCTGTATATTTAATTCAATTGGCTCTGTACAATAGTTTTGTTCTCTACAGTAAGGCTGGGAGAACTGGATCCTTCCTCAAATTTCAGGAAGAGATCATCGAGAACCTCCTGTACCCAGGAGGTTCCGTGGCCCCAACCACCAGTGTAGTTAGCCGTCTACACGAGCGACATTTCCCCAATGTCGTTCCTGGTACCTCAACCCAACAGTCACCCCGAAAAAGATGTTGTGTCTGTAGCAGGAGTGGAATAAGGCGTGACACCCGCTATTTCTGTCCTGACTGTCCGGACCACCCTGCCCTATGCTTTGGAGAGTGTTTCCGGAAGTACCACTCACAGGTACACTATTAGCATAGGGATCATCTCACCAGGACAGGCACACAGGGCTATTAGGGCCCATTCACTCACTGCTGCTGCAAACGTCTCCTTTCACATGGGACAAAGTGCATAACGCACTTCGCCACATCTTTGGGCGATTTGCGCTTTGCACATTGACCCATGGGGAAGGAGAGGTTTGTTCTATAAAGGTAAAAAAAAAAAAACACACCAGTAAGCAAACACGTTAATGTTCAGTTAAAAAAGTTAAAGTTACATGTTCTGTTGCAAAGTTAATAAAATTATTGCGTTGCGGCCTTGTTTTTTCTTTTTTTTTTTTTTTTTTTTCTTTTTTTTACCTTCCAGATGGACCAACCGATCTACTAGCTGCAGCACCGATGTGCATTCAGTCGGTGTATGCGGCGCTGCAAGACGGGATTTTCTCCTCTGCAGTGACAGATACGTTTGCCGAGGCATACGAGCTGAGGAGGAGGCGGCGTTCCTATGCTTTGGCAAGCACTTTGTATATATATATAAAAAAAAAAAAAAAAAAAAAAAAAAAATCCCGGCAATGATTTATTCATCCACATCGATTGATGTGAATGGAGAAATCTGGTTTGCCAGGGCATACGAGCTAAGTGGGTATGGATGTAGGGCGGAGCTCCTATGTCCTGGCAGACGCCTTTCCCCTCCATTTTTTTTTTTGGCAGAGATTTTTTCATCCACATTGATCGATGCGAATGAAGAAATCTGTGCCGTTCATCTTTTTCTTTCAGCCCAGAGGCTGAACGGAAAAAAAAATCTCATTACCTGTATGCTCAATATAAGGAGAATAGCAGAAACTCCTAATGCTGGCCATACATGTAATGATTGCAGAGACCCTCAAATGCCAGGGCAGTACAAACACCCCACAACTGACCCCATTTTGGAAAGAAGACACCCCAAGGTATTTGCTGAGGGGCATATTGAGTCCATGAAAGATTTAAATTTTTGTCCTAAGTTAGCGGAAAGTGAGACTTTGTGAGAAAAAAAAAAAATAATCAATTTCCGCTAACTTATGCAAAAAAAAAATAAAAAATTCTATGAACTTGCCAGGCCCCTCATTGGATACCTTGGGGTGTCTTCTTTCCAAAGTGGGGTCACATGTGGGGTATTTATACTGCCCTGGCTTTTTAGGGGCCCTAAAGCGTGAGAAGAAGTCTGGGATCCAAATGTCTAAAAATGCCCTCCTAAAAGGAATTTGGGCCCCTTTGCGCATCTAGGCTGCAAAAAAGTGTCACACATCTGGTATCGCCGTACTCAGGAGAAGTTGGGGAATGTGTTTCGGGGTGTCATTTTACATATACCCATGCTGGGTGAGATAAATATCTTGGTCAAATGCCAACTTTGTATAAAAAAATGGGAAAAGTTGTCTTTTGCCAAGATATTTCTCTCACCCAGCATGGGTATATGTAAAATGACACCCCAAAACACATTCCCCAACTTCTCCTGAGTACGGCGATACCAGATGTGTCACACTTTTTTGCTGCCAAGGTGGGCAAAGGGGCACATATTCCAAAGTGCACCTTTTGGATTTCACCGGTCATTTTTTACACATTTTGATTGCAAAGTTCTTCTCACACATTAGGGCCCCTAAATTGCCAGGGCAGTATAACTACCCCACAAGTGACCCCATTTTGGAAAGAAGACACCCCTAGGTATTCCGTGAGGGGCATGGCGAGTTCCTAGAATTTTTTATTTTTTGTCGCAAGTTAGTGGAATATGAGACTTTGTAAGAAAAAAAATAAAAATAAAAATCATCATCATTTTCCGCTAACTTGTGACAAAAAATAAAAAGTTCTATGAACTCACTATGCCCATCAGCGAATACCTTAGGGTGTCTACTTTCCGAAATGGGGTCATTTGTGGGGTTTTTCTACTGTCTGAGCATTGTAGAACCTCAGGAAACATGACAGGTGCTCAGAAAGTCAGAGCTGTATCAAAAAGCGGAAATTCACATTTTTGTACCATAGTTTGTAAATGCTATAACTTTTACCCAAACCATTTTTTTTTTGCCCAAACATTTTTTTTTTATCAAAGACATGTAGAACAATAAATTTGTCGAAAAATTTATATATGGATGTCGTTTTTTTTTGCAAAATTTTACAGCTGAAAGTGAAAAATGTCATTTTTTTGCAAAAAAATCGTTACATTTTGATTAATAACAAAAAAAGTAAAAATGCCAGCAGCAATGAAATACCACCAAATGAAAGCTCTATTAGTGAGAAGAAAAGGAGGTCAAATTCATTTGTATGATAAGTTGCATGACCGAGCGATAAACGGTGAAAGTAGTGTAGTGCCGAAGTGTAAAAAGTGCTCTGGTCATGAAGGGGGTTTCACCTAGCGGGGCTGAAGTGGTTAAATAGCAGTAAAAATAATCACCTGTGGTGACGTCAGACGCCCACAAAAAAGTGGGCGGTAACCAAATCGATGTCATCCAATGATCTCACACAGTATAACCTTACTATAAATAAATGATTAAAACAATACCGCTCAGCTTGCAGCGTCTGCAAAAAGATTTAATGGCAACATAATTTACATATGCGTAATCTCATATTCCCTGTTCAGTCCTCTGGGCTGTAATGTGCCCAGCGTATGGATCCAATAGGCTTCTCTCCGTAACAATTGTGCCTTAATGTCACCCCCTCTCCTGTGTCGCTTCACTTGTTCCAGCACCTGGAATCTCAGTGTGCATTCGGCTTTACCCAACAATGGCCAATGTTTGCGTATAACGCCATCAAATTTTCCATTATAAGGCCTCATGCACACGGCCGTGTTCCGCTGCCGAGAGCGGTCCGTGGTAACACAGCCTGGATTCCCGTTGAGAGCAGGAGCGCACGGCGTCACTATAAAAGTGTATTAATGTAGTGTAGAGGCGCACAGCGTCATAGCAACCAATGATGCTGTGCGCTCCTGCTCTCAACAGGAATCCAGGCCGTGTTACCACAGACCGCTCTCGGCCACGGAACACGGCCGTGTGCATGAGGCCTAAGGATGATATTTATGGATAAATGCGATACGTGAATCTCCCATGTTCTTCTCTGTTCGTACTGAAGTGGTAGCCTCTGATAATATCTGAGGTGGGTAACCCCCTCATCCTAAATCTTTGCAACACCTCATCTATCCTCTGTTCCTGCAGTTGGGGGTGAGAGACAATTCTTTTCACCCTTTGCACCTGCGATTTAGGAATAACTTTCTTTAAAAGAGATGGATGTGCAGTCGTGTAATGCAGCACACTGTTCTTATGTGTCTCCTTCCTATACAGATCTGTATGCAGATTACCCTCCTCATCCTTGGTAATCAATGTGTCCAAAAAGCTCACCTCAATCTGATCATATGTGAATGTAAATTTTAACTCAGTAAATACTCCATTCAGCCTATCCAAGAAGGCCGCTAGGGGCTCGAGAGGCCCCACCCACACGCAAAACACGCTATCAATGTATCTTTTCCACACCAGGACATAATTCTCTTAACTTGGATCTTTGTATACGTGGTTATCTTCGACTAATGACATGAAAGCATTTGCATAGGGGGGGGGGTCACATTCAAGGCCATTGCGGTCCCCCACCGCTGAAGTTAATAAATATCACCGAACATAAAGTAATTTTCGAACAGCACCAAACGCAACAATTCCATAAAAAATTCTCTCTGCATGTTACTATAAGTACTTGACTGCCACGAGCGTGATGCCGCCTCCATTCAGGTGTAGAGGCTGACCACTTCTATAGTGACAAGCCAACTTTCCCTAGGAACCGTTCGTATCTCTCTAATAATGCTCAGAAAATGTGATGTATCTAAAAGGAAAGATGCTTTTTTTTACCAGTGGTGTCAAAACCTTTTCCAAAACAATGGCTAAAGGAGATAAAATAGAATTGACCGATGCCACTATCGGGCGTCCTGGGAGGTCCACTAATGCTTTATGCACCTTTGGGAGTATATAGAACTTTTGTTTATAGTAAGATTATACTGTGTGAGATCATCGGATGACATCGATTTGGTTACCGCCCACTTTTTTGTGGGCGTCTGACGTCACCACAGGTGATTGTTTTTACTGCTATTTAAGATGTTGAGCTATTGTATTAACCTGAGCTGATGAAGGCTGGACGGGCAAAACGCGTCCATTGTTACATTGTTACTAAGATGAAATAAAGGATACATTAATTAAAGATTTAACGCCCCCTGGGATTTCTTTGCTACATTGTGGATTTCTTCCTTCCCGTGTGGGCGTCCCACGAGGTTGAAAGTGCTGACCGCTCCTGACTACATAGCTGGCACTGGTCTGGCTCTGGCCTCTATATGAGAAATCCAGAAGACTGTGACTGAAGTGCCTGGTCCTATAGAAGTCCTCATAGCCTTCTGATTCTAAGAGGACCTCATACATTTACTCTGGGGATCACATACTCTATAGGACTAAACACTGTGCAGTATACATTGTGAAGGGTACCTACACAAATTGCAGAATACGCAAGTTTTTTCTGTACCGATTCCGAAGAACCAAAGCGTAATACAGCACAATGTATGAGAATAGACAGTTCTCATGTCCATTTTGCGGATTTGCCGTGCGGATTTCCAAGTCTGTCAATTATGTTTGCGGTCTTAGCTGCAGATTTAATTGTTTTCAAAAACTTGTCACGAAATGCAAAATTGTTTTGGTTTTACGAACTGAGGCGTTGATAGCTTTAATCAATGACTAGGGATAAGTGAACGTGATGTTTTCAAGTTCGGGTTCGGTGGCAATGCCGTTATCACGAAACATGACAGAATGCACCATGGAAGCCTTTAAGGGGCATTCCATCATAATAGAAGTCTATGGGCAGCAGAGCGGATCCGGACGGTTTCCGTTATGCAGGGATTCTGTCCAGCCAAGTGGTCTGTTTCCAGTGCTCCCATTAAAGTCAATGGAAGCTACACAAACTATAGAAGAACAACATATGCTATTATGACGTATGTTCTGAATGAGTAATGCAGGCCTGTTTATGATGTACAGTTACATCATAGTATCTTAAGTAGTTAACAACCCTGAAATTTTTCATATTTAACCACCTCAGCTCCCCTAGCTTAAACCCCCTTAATGACCAGACCAGTTAGCGGAAAATGAATATTTTTATTTTTTTATTTTTTACAAAGTCTCATATTCTACTAACTTGTGACAAAAAATAAAATTTTACATTAACTAACTATACTCCTCACGGAATACCTTGGGGTGTTTTCTTTCCAAAATGGGGTCACATGTGGGGTAGTTATACTGCCCTGGCATTTTAGGGACCCTAAAGCGTGAGAAGTAGTTTGGAATCCAAATTCGTAAAAATGCCCTGTGAAATCCTGAAAGTACTCATTGGAAATTGGGCCCCTTTGCGCATCTTGGCTGCAAAAAAGTGTCCCACATGTGGTATCGCCGTATTTAGAAGAAGTAGGGCAATGTGTTTTGGGGTGTCTTTTTACATACACCCATGCTGGGTGAGAGAAATATCTCTCTAAAAGACAACTTTTCCCATTTTATTATACAAAGTTGTCATTTGACAGAGATATTTCTCACACAAAGTTTGGGTATATGTAAAAATACACCCCAAAACACATTGCCCTACTTCTTCTGAGTACGGCGATGCCACATGTGACATTTTTTGCAGCCAAGATGCGCAAAGGGGCCCAAATTCCAATGAGTACCTTTTAGGAGGGCATTTTTAGGCATTTGGATTCCCGACTTCTCACGCTTTAGGGCCTCTAAAATGCCAGGGCAGTATAAATACCCCACAAGTGACCCCATTTTGGAAAGAAGACACCCCAAGGTATTCCGTGAGGGGTATGGCGAGTTCCTAGAATATTATTTTTTTTTTGGCACAAGTTAGCGGAAAATGATTTTGTAAGAGAAAGAAAATGAATAAAATAATCATTTTCCCCTAACTTGTGCCCAAAAAAAAAATTCTAGGAACTCACCATGCCCCTCATGGAATACCTTGGGGTAGGGGTGGGCGATATGGCCTAAAATCTATATTGCGATATAATTTTAAGCATGTGCGATATGCGATATATATTGCGATATATTGTTTTCTATATTGGGGGGGGGGGGGGTTTAAATTTTATTTATTTTTTACTTTTTATTTATTAACTATTGGCCTCCTTAAGGGCCAGAACCCTTGTCATATTCACCCTAATAGAGCTCTATTAGGGTGAATAGGACTTTACACTCTCCCTGCTGCCCTGTGCATAGTGCACACAACAGCAGGGAGCTGACCATGGCGGCAGCCTCTGATCTGCCCCCCCGCAGCCTCTGATCTGCCCCCCCCAGCCTCTGATCTGCCCCCCCCCAGCCTCTGATCTGCCCCCCCCAGCCTCTGATCTGCCCCCCCCAGCCTCTGATCTGCCCCCCCAGCCTCTGATCTGCCCCCCCCAGCCTCTGATCTGCCCCCCCAGCCTCTGATCTGCCCCCCCCAGCCTCTGATCTGCCCCCCCAGCCTCTGATCTGCCCCCCCCAGCCTCTGATCTGCCCCCCCCAGCCTCTGATCTGCCCCCCCCAGCCTCTGATCTGCCCCCCCAGCCTCTGATCTGCCCCCCTTCCCCAGCCTCTGATCTTCTCCCCAGCCTCTGATCTGCCCCCCTTCCCCAGCCTCTGATCTTCTCCCCAGCCTCTGATCTGCCCCCCTTCCCCAGCCTCTGATCTTCTCCCCAGCCTCTGATCTGCCTCCCTTCCCCAACCTCTGATCTGCCCCCTCTGGTAACGCAAACCCCCCCTCCCTCCCTCGACAGTATTAATCATTGGTGGCAGTGGCCACAGGGTCCCTCCCCCCCATTGGTGGCAGTTTGCAGTTCCGATCGGAGCCCCAGCAGTGTAATGCTGGGGCTCCGATCGGTTACCATGGCAGCCAGGAGTCACGCTGCTGAAGTCCTGGCTGCCATGGTATGTTAGTGAGCAGAGAGCAGCGCATTATACTCACGTGCGCTGTGGCCGCCGGTCGCTCCTTCTTCTCATAGGTCTGTGCGGCGCATTGCTAATGCTGTAAGCATTAGCTATCCGCCGCACAGACAGAAAAAGGAGCGACCGCCGGCCACAGCGCACGTGAGTATAATGCGCTGCTCTCTGCTCACTAACATACCATGGCAGCCAGGACTTCAGCAGCGTGACTCCTGGCTGCCATGGTAACCGATCGGAGCCCCAGCATTACACTGCTGGGGCTCCGATCGGAACTGCAAACTGCCACCAATGATGGGGGGGAGGAGGGGGACCCTGAGGGATATGGCCGGCACATTCATTGGTAGTGCAGTGGCCACAGTCCCTCCCCTCCTCCTCCTCGGTCCTCATTGGTGTTCAGCGGCAGCCGCGCACAGTGGGGAGGGAGGGACTCCCTCCTCCTTCCTCCTCCCTCCGCTGTGCCGGCCGGCTCAGAACATGGTGCGCGCGATCATATCGCGGTCCGGCGATATAGGCGATATGGCGAAAATCCATATCGTGGCCCAAATTCATATCGCATATCGCCTATATCGCCCACCCCTACCTTGGGGTGTCTTATTTCCAAAATGGGGTCACTTGTGGGGTATTTATACTGCCCTAGCATTTTAGGGGCCCTAAAGCGTGAGAAGAAGTCTGGAATATAAATGTCAAAAAATGTTTACGCATTTGGATCCCGTGAGAGGTATGGTGAGTTCATGTGAGATTTTATTTTTTGGCACAAGTTAGTGGAATATGAGACTTTGTAAGAAAAAAAAATATATATATCAATTTCCGCTAACTTGTGCCCCAAAAAACGCAGCGCCGCAGCGATTTTACGGTGTTTTTGCAGTGATCAGAAAAAAAAAATTCTGTCACTGCAGTGGGGCGGACTAAACGCAAGTGTGCGCACAAGATCAGGCTAATCGGGCGAACGCTGCGTTTTTTGTAGAGCCTATAGAACATGTCCTATTCTTGTCCGCAATTGCGGACAAGAAAAGGCATTTTCTATATAGTTCTGGCATTGTGCGGATCCTTAAAAAAAACCACATACGAACGTCTGAATGGAGGCTTAGGGCTGTTTCACACGAGCGAGTCCATTGCTGCAATCACGCTCCGTGTGTGAGTGTGATCCTCGACTCTGGACTTGCAGGAGCGCACGGCATTATCATGATGTGCCTCTGCTTGACCTTATTTCTACAGAATCATAGTGACAGCTTTATGTCACTATGATTCTGTGAAAAAGGCCATGCAGAGACACATAGCATTTTAAATCATGATAATGCCGTGCGCTCCTGCAAGTCCAGAGCGGAGGATCACACTCGCACACGGAGCGTGATTCCAGCAATGGACTCGCTCGTGTGAAACAGCCCTAAGCCTCCATTCAGACGTCCGTATGTGTTTTGCGGATCCGCAAAACACATACGGATGTCTGAATGGAGCCTTACAGGGGGGTGATCAATGACGGGGTGATCAGGGAGTCTATATGGGGTGATCAGGGGTTAGTAAGTGACGGGGGGTGTAGTGTAGTGGTGTTTGGTGCTACTTACAGAGCTGCCTGTGTCCTCTGGTGGTCGATCCAAGCAAAAGGGACCCCAGAGGACCAGGTAGCAGGTATATCAGACTCTGTTAACAAAACAGCATCTGATATACCTTTTAAGGGTTAAAAAATCGCATCTACAGCCTGCCAGCGAACGATCGCCGCTGGAAGGCTGTAGATGCACTCGTTTACCTGCCGTTTCCTGTGAACGCGCGCTCCTGTGTGTGCGCGTTCACAGGAAATCTCGCGTCTTGCGAGATGACACGCCGGCGCGTCGAAAAGCAACAAACAGGCCGCCTCCGGACCGCAATCCTGCGTTAGGCGGTCCGGAGGCGGTTAAAGGGGTGGTGCCACTGATATAAATGTATACCACCCAACAGATGTCACTGTTATATCGCTCTACCCAAATACCACCATTTATCAAAGCTACCATTTGATGTTCAGTTGCTGTAGGTTACATTGGAGCGTCATTGGTAAGAACAAGAGGCGTAGTTAGTGTCACATGTCCTGCTAATGTCAGGCCATATATCACCGCCCTAAGGCATGATGGGACACCAGTCACATGACAAACTAGGAAGCAGGAATCAAGCATGGGGGATAAGCGAAAACAGCATATGAGGTCAATCTGAAAAAGAAAATCCAAGGAGGAGCAGTAGCTAGAGAGAATCCAAGGAGGAGCAGGAGCTAGAGAGAATCCAAGCAGGAGCTAGAGACAATCCAAGGAGGAGCAGGAGCTAGAGACAATCCAAGGAGGAGCAGTAGCTAGAGAGAATCCAAGGAGGAGCAGTAGCTAGAGACAATCCAAGGAGGAGCAGTAGCTAGAGACAATCCAAGGAGGAGCAGGAGCTAGAGACAATCCAAGGAGGAGCAGGAGCTAGAGACAATCCAAGGATGAGCAGGAGCTAGAGACAATCCAAGGAGGAGCAGGAGCTAGAGACAATACACTTCAGAGCAGGGGTGCACAACCTTTTCTGGTTGGGGGCCACATTGTCAAACTGAAGGAATCCCAAGGGGTATTACCAGCTGAAATACTGTATTTATGAAGTATTGTACCTACGGTATATACTATAACTGTCTAGTTACACTTCTAGTACTCCCATCTAATGGCAGAATACATGAAGTAAAAGAGGTTTGTTAAAGAAGATATGACCTTTTGGCTTCACCAATTGATTTCTTTCTCCATGCTTCTTTTCAGGCTCAGCAGACGTGTGAACACTGTGACAGTATTTTTGGGGACTATTACTGCGATGTATGTCATCTCTATGATAAGGATAAGAAGCAGTATCACTGTGATGGCTGTGGGATTTGCAGGTATGACCCTAAAGAAGTACATGGCGCCGAAAATGAAACCCCAAGACCAGAGAGAACTCTCATGAGGTTTTCTTGTCTAGGTAGAGCTCTATTTTAGGGCTCATGCACACAACCATATTTTCTTTCCACGTCCGTTCCGTTTTTTGGGGGGTTTTTTGCAGACCATATGCGTAACCATTCTTTTCAATGGGTCTCCAAAGAAAACGGAAATTACGCATTCTGTTTCCATATGTCCGTTAAGCAAAAAAAATGGAACATCTCCTATTATTGTCCACATTACGGACAAGGATAGTACTGTTCTGTAAGTGGCCAGCTGTTTTGTTCCGTCATTCGTATTTTTTTGTGGATCCGTGTTTTGTCACACAGTTATGTGCATGAGCCCTTAGACATGGTTTCTGTGCTGACATTGCCACACGTTAAAGGGTAACCCATTTTGAGATGAATGAAAATAGGAATTGGCTGTTATCACTGGGGAAGCTGCATCTGCTCACGTTTTGGGTGCTGTAGGAGCTTAGTAGTATTGCAGGCAGGCTTTTCCAGGGATTGGCTATTTGCATCTAGCCTGTCAATGGAGCTTGGTGGAGACAAACTGAAGGGAGCCGGCCAGTGGCCACTTCTCACAGTGCCTGGCATTTCAGAGTAAAGTGTAGTTTGATGTAATGTTTGAGCACCATGAAAAGAAGCAGTTGGGCGAGTGTGCATCAGACTAGATAGCAGGGCAGTCATGTTTGTCATGTGACATGGCTCCTTTGTCCTGTAACTGGGGCATCAGCAGTTACAGGTGGAAGATGACAGCCGCAGTCAATGCCCTGGCCTCGATCCTAACTAGGCCATGTTAAAATATCAAAATAAGCAATGGGCAGAAATATAGATTCTCTTTTAGAAATTATGTTTCACTGTGCGGTTATGAAAAATAATTAGTTTGACCTTGAAATTTCAATATTTTTTTTTGTCATTTTTCACATACTGAAGACTAGGAAAAAAGACAACTCTACAGTATATAGTATTCTCAAAAAAAATCTATGGGCATTTAGCCAACTCAAGCGGAAAATTGCGAAAAAGTGAATTAAAGGGTAGAGATGGCCTTGCGGTTCGCCCGGCGGTCGTTTCACGGCGAACTTTGCTCATTCGCGGTTCGCCGAACATATGGCGATATTCGCGCCCGCCATATTCTTTTACATTGTGAAGAACTTTGACCCATGACACATCCATCAGGTGGTACAGGACAGTCAATTTAGACGTTTCAGCACATGGACATACCCCCTACCTTATGAATAGACCTGATCTGGTTGCCATTTTACATTCAGTCTTTTGCCAGTGTAGGGAGAGGTTGCTGTGTGGAGCAGGGACAGACTGTTAGGGACACCAAATGCCACAAAAGTCTTTCTAAGGACCGGTATAGGTGTTCTATCGATAGGTGTGATACACAGAGGGGTGCGATATACTTATAATATACTTTTATAATGAGTCATAAACACATAGATCTATATAGTGATCACCTGGAAGTCAGGGGGCTAGGGGCTTAGGGCCATTTTTATATAGGGTAAGGTTCCGGACGCGGTCTCTCTTATCAGGGCGGGTGGTCTGTGGTTAGGCTATCAGGGCCAGAATAGCACCCCCCTGTAGGGCAATATCAGGGACAGTTCTTTGCCCACCCTGTCCTTCAATACCACATCATTATCTAGCCCAGGGATAGATGGTTTTTGCTTTCCCTCCGGGATTCATGGATGTGCACTGGAACCCCCCAGATTGTGGTAGGACATATGGTTTCTGATTTGGTGCCGCCGAGCACTTGTTATTGCCGACCACATCTATGCTTTTTGCTTAACTTTAATAATTTGATTTATTTTCATTTTGAGGGATATCTTTTAATAGTAACATTATTAAAGGTTACGTTTTATCTTTATGTATATTCTAATGGATTGCCTTCCTTGTACAATGTTATAATATACTTTCTATGTTAGAAAGTATATTATAGTGCATTTGTATTGTGCATTAGTTGTGTGCGGTTCTGCTGTGATACCGCAGCTATACAGAGGGTAAAACGCTATTGGAACAAATACCGTATTTTTCTCTTTATAAGACGCACCTGTTGATAAGATGCACCTAGGTTTTTGAGGAGGAAAATAAGAAAAAAATATTTTGAACCAAAAGGTGTGCTTTGGGTAGGTTTTGAATTAATGGTGATCTGTGGATGACGCACTGTTATAGGGGATCTGTGGATGACGCACTGTCATGGGGGATCTGTGGATGACGCACTGTTATGGGGGGATCTGTGGATGAGCTACCTCCTCATGCGCCGCCTGCCTGCTTATTTCACTTTATGAATGAACAGGCAGGCGGGGCAGGTGGCACATGACCGAGTGAGCTGCGGCAGGCGGCGCATTACCGAGGGAGCTGCGGCAAGCTGGGCAGGCGGCGCATTACCGAGGGAGCTGCGGCAGGCTGGGCAGGCGGCGCATGACCGAGGGAGCTGCCGGTCTGCGCCGTCTTAATGCTATACTTACGGTACTACAGTAAGTAACGAACAGTGCGGTATACATTTAGATATAGATCGGATTGAATGTATTTAACAGTTGCGGGGCCTGGTGTATTAGAGTAGAGTCACTGCACCGGCCCCGCCATGAGTGTCCCCGCCTCCTCCCTCCACGCAGCTGGCCAGCGAAGCATCCGCTTTATAAGACGCACAGCCATTTTCCCCCCACTTTTGGGGGGAAAAAGTGCGTCTTATAAATAAAAAATACTGGTGTGATATACCAGTTGCCCCCGCCAAAACGGATTGAAGGTGTTATATACCAATAATATACTTTCTATATAGTGCATTTATAGATACATATTTTTGATGGAATTTTGTATGTCACTGTCCATGTTGTGGGACTGTTTGTACACTTCTACTAAGTATTTGGTGGCTGCAAATATGAGCTGAAGGTTTTTTAGGTTCGCCTGCCATTAAAGTGAATTGGGGCCCACCGTGAACTTGCGGTTCGCGAACATTTGATCACGTTCGCGAATCGTCCCGGCCGATGTTCATCCATCACTATCAAAGGGTACATTCGCACACACAGCTAATTTGCTGCAGAAATTTCTGCAACTGCCTCATTTATCTGAATGGGTTTTGCAGAAATTTAGGACCAGCCCCATTCAGATGAATATAACTGCTTTTTCACCGTCACTTGTGGATTGATGGTCATCACAGGTAGGGTCGTCACTTTAACAATGCTCCGGATGCTTTAAAATAAAAGGAATAATTACATCTCACCTCTTTCTCCAGCACTGTTCTCGACGCCGCTGGTCCAGTCATTCTCCCACTGTTTGTCCACATGCTGCGGCAGGGTGATGTACAGGTATATGGCACATTGGCACATGATCAATGCAGCAAGGCACTGTTTTCAGCGTTATATGGCACAAGACCGCTGAGGACAGTGAATGTCTGCAGCGGTCATGTGTTGTATACAAAGCAAAAAGTCTGACACGGTCAGAGCCCAAGTTCAAAAATAAACCTATACGTTGAGTGCATCCATGTAACTTATGTCAATGTCTACATGATCATGAGAGTCCAAAAATGTCGGCAATCCAGATGAAGGCAATTATTTGAATCATGGTGTCAAGAAATAGCAGAGGAGGTGATTATATGTGAGGCAGCTCATCTTCCACACGTGACAATTTCAGAGAGCATTAAATGTTTGGTTAGGGCAGGGGTAGGCAACCTCTGTCTCCCAGCTGTTGTGAAACTACAATTCCCAGCATGCTCCATTAATTTCTATGAGAGTTCTTAGAAGAGCAGAGCAAGTATGCATACTGGGAGTTGTAGTTTCACAACAGCTGGGAGCCGGAGGTTGCCTACCCCTGGGTTAGGGGGTGATAACATGAAGAAATGTTCCTGTATTGGATGCCTGTGGTCACTGGAGGCAGTACAGGAGGAGAGACAGTAACAGACCCTGTTCCTTCTTCCTGCCATCACTTACAAAGAACCAGGAAATAAAACTTTAAATTCTGCTCCCCGCCCCAACGTCAATTAAGTGCTTACTGCTCCCAGAATATTGTACTAAGATATTTTGTATCATTTGAAAGCTAAGATAATACCAAGCTATAATCTAAGGATGAGCAAAATGGTTCTACCGATTCAGTCTGAACTTCTCAAAAAGTTAGGATTAAGGGTCCATTTACACGACCGTATGAATGGGTCCACATCCTTTCTGCGATTTTGCGGAACGGGTGCAGACCTATTCATTTCAATGGATCTGCAAAAGATGCGGACGGCACACAGTGTGCTGTCCACATCCGTGGTTCTGTCTACGGGCCCACAAAAATATAGGGCATGTCCTATTCTTGTGTATTTTCAATATAGCGCCGCCCATGTGCAGTCCGTGCAGTGGCCAGTATCCGTGTTTTGCGGATCCTCAATTTGCAGACCACAAAACACTTACGGTTGTGTGAATATAGCCTAAGTCGAAACTACATTTTTTGTGATTCCTTTTGGGCGAACCAGAGAGAGAGAGAGATTCACCCTAAGGCCTTGCAACTAGAAATGTTGTTCTCTTCTGCTTTTCTCTAATTATGGGTTTTTGTCCTGAAAGAACTAGCTGCAGATATGAGGCTGGCTTAGCTATTTTTCTATCCTCGCTTCAGAAGCCTGTTTTAACCCCTTAAGGACCGGGCTCATTTTCACCTTAAGGACCAGGCCATTTTTTGCAAATCTGACCAGTGTCACTTTAAGTGCTGATAACTTTAAAACACTTTGACTTATCCAGGCCATTCTGAGATTGTTTTTTCGTCACATATTGTACTTCATGACACTGGTAAAATGAAGTAAAAAAAAATCATTTTTTTTGCATAATAAAATACCTAATTTACCAAAAATTTTGAAAAATTAGCAAATTTCAAAGTTTCCGTTTCTCTACTTCTGTAATACATAGTAATACCCCCAAAAATTGTGATGACTTAACATTCCCCATATGTCTACTTCATGTTTGAATTATTTTGGGAATGATATTTTATTTTTTGGGGATGTTACAAGGCTTAGAAGTTTAGAAGCAAATCTTGAAATTTTTCAGAAATTTACAAAAACCCAATTTTTAGGGACCACTACAGCTCTGAAGTCACTTTGCGAGGCTTACATAATAGAAACCGCCCAAAGATGACCCCATTCTATAAACTACACCCCTCAAGGTATTCAAAACTGATTTTACAAACTCTGTTAACCCTTTAGGTGTTGCACAAGAGTTATTGGCAAATGGGGATGAAATTTGAGAATTTAATTTTTTTGCCTAATTTTCCATTTTAACCCATTTTTTCCACTAACAAAGCAAGGGTTAACAGCCAAACAAGACTGTATCTTTATTGCCCTGACTCTGCTGTTTACAGAAACACCCAATATGTGTCTGTAAACTACTGTACGGCCAGACAGCGGGGCGTAGAGTGAAAGGGGCGCCGTATGGTTTTTGGAAGCCAGATTTTGCTGGACAGTTTTTTTTGACACCATGTCCCATTTGAAGCCCCCTGATGCACCCCTAGAGTAGAAACTCCATAAAAGTGACCCCATCTAAGAAACTACACCCCTCAAGGTATTCAAAACTGATTTTACAAACTTCGTTAACCCTTTAGGTGTTGCACAAGAGTTATTGGCAGATGGGAATGAAATTTGAGAATTTCATTTTTTTGCCTAATTTTCCATTTTAACCAATTTTTTCCACTAACAAAGCAAGGGTTAGCAGCCAAACAAGACTGTATCTTTATTGCCCTGACTCTGCTGTTTACAGAAACACCCAATATGTGTCTGTAAACTACTGTACGGCCAGACAGCGGGGCGTAGAGTGAAAGGTGCGCCGTATGGTTTTTGGAAGCCAGATTTTGCTGGACAGTTTTTTTGACACCATGTCCCATTTGAAGCCCCCTGATGCACCCCTAGAGTAGAAACTCCATAAAAGTGACCCCATCTAAGAAACTACACCCCTCAAGGTATTCAAAACTGATTTTACAAACTTCGTTAACCCTTTAGGTGTTGCACAAGATTTAATGGAAAATAGAGATACAATTTCAAAATTTCACTTTTTTGGCAGATTTTCCATTTTTATATTTTTTTTCCAGTTACAAAGCAAGGGTTAACAGCCAAACAAAACTCATTATTTATGGCCTTGATTCGGTAGTTTACAGAAACACCCCATATGTGGTCGTAAACTGCTGTACGGGCACACGGCAGGGCGCAGAAGGAAAGGAATGCCATACGGTTTTTGGAAGGCAGATTTTGCTGGACTGTTTTTTTGACACCATGTCCCATTTGAAGCCCCCCTGATGCACCCCTAGAGTAGAAACTCCAAAAAAGTGACCCCATTTTAGAAAGTACGGAATAGGGTGGCAGTATTGTTGGTACTAGTTTAGGGTACATATGATTTTTTATTGCTCTATATTACACTTTTTGTGCGGCAAGGTAACAAGAAATAGCTTTTTTGGCACGTGTTTTTTTTTTGTTATTTACAACATTCATCTGACAGGTTAGATCATGTGGTAATTTTATAGAGCAGGTTGTCACGGACGCGGCGATACCGACTATGTATACAATTTTTTTTTATTTATGTAAGTTTTATACAATAACTTTTTTTTAAAACCCAAAAATTGTTTAGTGTCTCCATAGTCTAAGAGCCATAGTTTTTTCAGTTTTTGGGCGATTATCTTGAGTAGGGTCTAATTTTTGGCGGGATGAGATGACGGTTTGATTGGCACTATTTTGGGGTGCATATGACTTTTTGATCGCCTGCTATTACACTTTTTGTGACGTAAGATGTCAAAAAATTGAAATTTTTTTACACCTTTTTTTTTTTTTTTTTTACGGTGGTCATCTGAGGGGTTAGGTCATGTGATATTTTTATAGACCCGGTCGATACGGACGTGGCGATACCTAATATGTATACTTTATTTTTATTTATGTAAGTTTTACACAATGATTTTATTTTTGAAACAAAAAAAAATCATGTTTTAGTGTTTCCATAGTCTAAGAGCCATAGTTTTTTCAGTTTTTGGGCGATTATCTTGAGTAGGGTCTTATTTTTTGCGGGATAAGATGACGGTTTGATTGGTACTATTTTGGCGTACATTTGACTTTTTTGATCACTTTTATTACCTTTTTTGGGAAGTAAGGTGGGCAAAATTTCAATTTTCTCATAGTTTTTATTTTTTTATTTTTATGGCGTTCACCGTGCGGGGAAAGTAACATGACCGTTTTATAGATCAGGTCGTTACGGACGCGGCGATACCTAATATGTGTAGTGTATTTTATTTTTTTAATTTTTATTCAGTGATAAATGTTTTTTTTTTTTAATCTTAACTTTTTTCACTTTTTTTTTTTTTTTTTGACCCAGACCCACTTGGTTCTTGAAGATCCAGTGGGTCTGATGTCTGTATAATACAGTACAGAACCTATATAGGGTTCTGCACTGTATTTTACTTACACTGAACAGATCTATGCTTTCAGCACAGATCTGTTCAGCACCATGGACAGCAGGACGCCTGAGCAGGCGTCCTGTTGCCATGGGAACCTTCCCCGTCTGCCACAACTTCGCAGACGGGGAAGGGTGAGGACGGGGCTTCGGGGGGCTGTCTGGGGGCTCTCTCCCTCTCCCATCGGGGGGCTGCAAAGGCACAGCAACCCCCCGATCGGAGAGGGAGGGAGCTCCTTCTTACTGTTAACTCTTTCCATACAGCGGTCCGTACGATGTCAGCCGTTTATACCAGGGTGCCAGCAATGTGCTGGCACCCTGGTATACCCACTGTACACCAACGATTACGCAATAGGAGGCGGGCGGGGGATCGCGATCCCGCCTGCCGCACCGCCCGCCTCCCGCAACGCCCCCACCGCCTGCGACACCCCCCCTGCACCACCCGCCGCCATCAAATCGTGCAGGGGTGCAGGGGGAAGGTGAAATCTTGATTTTAGGCACTCTGAAGTTTCTGATCCCCGCGGTCAGGGACCGCGGGGATCAGAAACTGCAAAAAGCGCAGCAAACCGCAGGTCTGAATTGACCTGCGATTTGCTGCGATCGCCGACACGGGGGGGGGGTCAAATGACCCCCCCCCCTGCGTTGTTACGGGATGCCGGCTGAATGATTTCAGCCGAAATCCCGTTCCGATTAACCCCCGCGGCGCAGGAATTCTGATTTTAAGTCAGGACGTACCGGTACGTCCTCGGTCCTTAAGGACTCGGGAAATAGGGCGTACCGGTACGTCCTCGGTCCTTAAGGGGTTAAAGGCAGAAAAGCATCTCTGCCAGTCCACTGTATGAAAGTAATGCAGCACTCACATTGCTGCTGTGTTCTCCTTACTGTTTACCTACTTGCTGTGCAGCAGTAAGTAAGTATAATTATAACTCTCTGCTTTGTCACTTCAATGTGACAGCTCCTTCCTATTCACCTGAGGAAAGATCAGGTGAACGCTGTAAAAATAAATAAAGACTGTGCTAAAACAACCCATTTTTTTGGTCACCTTGCCCCATAAAGTGTAATAATGAATGATCAAAAAATCATATGTACCCAAAAATGGTACCAATAAAAACATTAACTCTTCCTGCAAAAAACAAGCCCCTGCACAAGACGATTGGCAGAAAATTTAAAAAAAGGGCATTCAGAAAATGGACACACAAAAACATAATTTCTTTTAAAAAATGCTTTAGTATGTAAAACTGAAACAAACAAAGTAGACCTATTTGATACTGTTGTGCCCTTACATCAGTTTACAACCACATGTGGGGTGTTTCTGTAAGGCCTCATGCACACGACAGTTTTTTTTCACGGTCCGCAAAAACGGGGTCCGTGGGTCCGTGATCCGTGACCGTTTTTTCGTCTGTGGGTCTTCCTTGATTTTTGGAGGATCCATGGACATGAAAAAAAATGTCGTTTTGGCGTCCGCCTGGCCGTGCGGAGCCAAACGGATCCGTCCTGAATTACAATGCAAGTCAATGGGGACGGATCCGTTTGACGTTGACACAATATGGTGCAATTGCAAACGGATCCGTCCTCATTGACTTTCAATGTAAAGTCAGGAGTCCCTTTACTTTCACACTTGTGTTCATAATGCAGACGGTGGCTCCGTTCAGAGCGGATCCGTCTGCATTATATTGTTAAAACAGTTCTAAAGTGTGAAAATAGCCTCAGACGGATCCGTCCAGACTTTACATTGAAAGTCAATGGGGGACGGATCCGTTTGAAAATTGAGCCACAGTGTGTCATCTTCAAACGGATCCGTCCCCATTGACTTACATTATAAGTCTGGACGGATCCGCTTGCCTCCGCACGGCCAGGCGGACACCCGAACATAACTTGAAGCGTCCCCATCACCATGGGAACTCCTCTATGTTAGAATATACTGTCGGATATGAGCTACATCGTGAAACTCATTTCCGACAGTATATTCTAACACAGAGGCGTTCCCATGGTGATGGGGACGCTTCAGGTTAGAATACACTGAAAAACTGTGTACATGACTGCCCCCTGCTGCCTGGCAGCACCCGATCTCTTACAGGGGGCCGCGATCAGCACAATTAACTCCTCAGGTGCCGCACTGTAAGAGATCAGGGCTGCCAGGCAGCAGGGGGCAGCCCCCCCCCCCCCTCCCCAGTTTGAATATCGTTGGTGGCACAGTGTGCGCCCACCATCGCCCCCCCCCCTTCCTCCCTCTATAGTTAAAAATCGTTGGTGGCACAGTGTGCGCCCACCATCGCCCCCCCCCTTCCTCCCTGTATAGTTAAAAATCGTTGGTGGCACAGTGTGCGCCCACAATCGGCCCCCCCCCCTCTCCCTATAGTAGTAACAACCATTGGTGGCAGTGTGCGGCCTCCCATCCCCCCCCCCCCCCATCATTGGTGGCAGCGGAGTTCCGATCGGAGTCCCAGTTTAATCGCTGGGCCTCCGATCGGTAACCATGGCAACCAGGAAGCTACTGCATCCCTGGTTGCCATGGTTACTTAGCAATAGTACAATTGTAGAAGATTCATACTTACCTGCTTGCTGCTGCGATGACTGTGACCGGCCGGGAGCTCCACCTACTGGTAAGTGAAAGGTCTGTGCGGCGCATTGCTAAAGAACTGTCACTTACCAGTAGGAGGAGCTCCCGGCCGGTCACAGACATCGCAGCAGCAAGCAGGTAAGTATGAATCTTCTACTGTGGTGGTGGGGGGGGGGAATGGGAGGCCGCACACTGCCACCAATGGTTGTTACTACTATAGAGAGAGGGGGGGCCGGTGGTGGGCGCACACTGTGCCACCAACGATTTTTAACTATAGAGGGAGGAAGGGGGGGGCGATGGTGGGCGCACACTGTGCCACCAACGATTTTTAACTATAGAGGGAGGAAGGGGGGGCGATGGTGGACGCACACTGTGCCACCAACGATTTTTAACTATAGAGGGAGGAAGGGGGGGGGGGGGATGGTGGGCGCACACTGTGCCACCAACGATATTCAAACTGGGGAGGGGGGGGGGGGTCTGCCCCCTGCTGCCGGGCAGCCCTGATCTCTTACAGGGGAATATGATAGTACAATTAACCCCTTTAGGTGCCGCACCTGAAGGGGTTAATTGTGCTATCATATCCCCCTGTAAGAGATCGGGTGCTGCCAGGGAGCAGGGGGCAGTCTTGTACAAAGTTTGCAGTGTATTCTAACTAGAAGCGTCCCCATCACCATGGGAACGCTTCTGTGTTAGAATATACTGTCGGAAATGAGTTTTCACGAAGTGAAAACTTAGATCAGAAAAAGCTTTTATGCAGACGGATCTTCGGATCCGTCTGTATGAAAGCAACCTACGGCCACGGATCACGGACACGGATGCCAATCTTGTGTGCATCCGTGTTCTTTCACGGACCCATTGACTTCAATGGGTCCGTGAACTGTTGTCCGTCAAAAAAATAGGACAGGTCATATTTTTTTGACGGACAAAAAACGGTGCATTTTCCGATTTTTCCACGGACCCATTGAAAGTCAATGGGTCCGCGAAAAAAAACGGGAAACGGCACAACGGCCACGGATGCACACAACAGTTTTTTTTCACGGCCCGCAAAAACGGGGTCCGTGGGTCCGTGATCCGTGACCGTTTTTTCGTCCGTGGGTCTTCCTTGATTTTTGGAGGATCCACGGACATGAAAAAAAAAGTCGTTTTGGCGTCCGCCTGGCCGTGCGGAGCCAAACGGATCCGTCCTGAATTACAATGGAAGTCAATGGGGACGGATCCGTTTGACGTTGACACAATATGGTGCAATTGCAAACGGATCCGTCCTCATTGACTTTCAATGTAAAGTCAGGAGTCCCTTTACTTTCACACTTGTGTTCATAATGCAGACGGTGGCTCCGTTCAGAGCGGATCCGTCTGCATTATATTGTTAAAACATTTCTAAAGTGTGAAAATAGCCTCAGACGGATCCGTCCAGACTTTACATTGAAAGTCAATGGGGGACGGATCCGTTTGAAAATTGAGCCACAGTGTGTCATCTTCATTCGGATCCGTCCCCATTGACTTACATTATAAGTCTGGACGGATCCGCTTGCCTCCGCACGGCCAGGCGGACACCCGAACATAACTTGAAGCGTCCCCATCACCATGGGAACTCCTCTATGTTAGAATATACTGTCGGATATGAGCTACATCGTGAAACTCATTTCCGACAGTATATTCTAACACAGAGGCGTTCCCATGGTGATGGGGACGCTTCAGGTTAGAATACACTGAAAAACTGTGTACATGACTGCCCCCTGCTGCCTGGCAGCACCCGATCTCTTACAGGGGGCCGCGATCAGCACAATTAACTCCTCAGGTGCCGCACTGTAAGAGATCAGGGCTGCCAGGCAGCAGGGGGCAGCCCCCCCCCCACCCCCCAGTTTGAATATCGTTGGTGGCACAGTGTGCGCCCACCATCCGGCCCCCCCCTTCCTCCCTCTATAGTTAAAAATCATTGGTGGCACAGTCCAACTTATGGACTGTGCAACATATCAAAAGCTAAAACACGACCCTACAGAAGAATATCAAAAGAAATTGGTAGAATATTGCACCACAGGTTTAAATAATGACATCCTATTAGAACGAGAACACAAATTCATCATATCCACACAAAAACGACTACCAGCCTTTTATTGTATACCAAAAATACACAAAAATCCAACTGCTCCCCCCGGAAGACCTATTATCTCAGGGATAGGATCAATAACATCCAACCTGTCAGAATACATAGATAAAATGATACAACCATATGTGAAAATAATTCCCTCCTATATAAAAGATACCACGGCCATCATTACAACACTAGAAGCAATAGAGTATAATGATAACTGGACACTTGGGACACTGGACGTAAATTCCTTATATACAATAATTGATCACACACAGGGTATATCAGCACTCAAGAAACACCTAACTGATCATTCGCCCCTCAAAACAGACCAAATAAATTTCATCACAACTGGAGTCCATTTTATATTAACTCACAACTATTTCATTTATAACTCTGTATTTTACCAACAACAAATTGGCACAGCAATGGGCACCAGATTTGCCCCGAGCTACGCCAATATCTTCATGTCCGAATGGGAACGGGAGGTGATTGGTCCTAGGCTCGGGGCAAGCCTGGCTCTGTGGAGAAGATATATTGACGATGTGATATTCATATGGCAAGATACTGAAAGCTCCTTACAATCATTTCTAAACGAAATTAACACCAACAATCTCAATTTAAAATTCACATCTAACACAACTAAAACCCAAATAGAATTCCTCGACTTAAAAATCCAAATAGAAAACACCAAACTAATATGTAGCACCTACGAAAAACCGGTAATGAAAAACAACCATATTCTATTCTCCAGTTGCCATCTTCCACAATGGTTAAACAATATCCCAACAAACCAATTCAGAAGACTAAAAAGGAACTGCACTCTTAACACCAAATTCGAAGAAGAAGCCACCGAAATGAAAAATAAATTTATAAATAAAAAATACCCAGCCAAATTACTTGACAACGCACTAAATAAAGTTAAAAAAATGGATAGACAGGAATTCTTTAAAGAAAAAGAAGAAATTCTCATACAACAAAAAGAAGAAGCCAGACTAATCCTGCCCTACAATGCCCAACATAAAAATATCGCCAAAATCATTAATAAACACTGGCATCACTTACTCAAAGACAAAACCATAGGTCCAATACTCAATACTATACCACCAATAGTTTACACCAAAGCTCCCAATCTAGGACTAAAAATAGCTCCCACGATAAAACAAAAAGCAAAAAAAGTACATAACAACTGGCTATCTATGAAAGGCTTTTTCAGATGTGGGCAATGCAATAATTGCAAAGTGACAAATTTTCCTAAAAAAAACTCTACAAGTGTGCTCCACTCACAATTCATTCAAATTAGAAATAGAAGAATGTCTAACATGCAATACCACAGACGTCATTTATTTACTGGAATGCCCATGCCGCAAACAATACATTGGTAGAACAAAAAGACAACTGAAAAAAAGAATATCAGAACACATAGCAAACATCAAAAAAGGATACGAACAACACACACTATCCAAACATTACAAAACATACCATAACAGCGACCCATCATCTCTCAAATTCACAGCTTTCGAAAAGATTGCCAAACCATGGAGAGGAGGTAATCATATAAGCAATATGTCACGCAATGAATCCAAAAGAATCTATGAATTTGACACCCTAGTACCTGCAGGGCTAAACGCGGAATTGGAAATTTTTGGATTCCTGTGACCCTGGGGAGGTGCCTCCCTGGGAAAGTGAAATAGAGGTCAGGCTGTTACCAGCACCCCTATCTCCTCTCCCATCTAGGCCCCTCTCTCCCCACACGCATCATTAACTATCTCTTCCAAACACTCATCAGATGCACAAAATAGCAAAAACCACCAAAGAAATTGAAAAAATGAAGTCCACTTTATTAACAATTATTAAAATCAAACCAAGTAACAGCAGGAATCCATCTAATTATCTACATGAAAAGGACAAGTAATCCCGATTTCAAAATAATCTTGAAAAATCTCATAAATACAAATATTTCGAAAAAACGCACACTAACCGCATCAAAACCGTAATGGACATAGGAATACCAACAAAGGTATAACATTCTTTCTAGACACAGATACAAATAAGAAAGCCAACCAGCTCAAGATTACGCAGATCAGAATATACAAAACACCTACCAAACTATAATTGTAAGTACAAGACAACTTAAGATAATGAAGCTACAATAAATACCATTCACAAATGACCCAAATAATAAAGCTGCGACTAAATATGACTCAAATAATTTGATTTCAAGTAACAAATAACACTTGATAAAAAAAAAGGGGGGGGGAAAAAACGCACTGTAACCGCATATTTGCAAAAGAACCGCAAGCACTAAATAGCGGAAGAACATTGAGCATAAATCTAGGGATGAGATCCAAGATATACATGGATCTTTTACAATAGTAATACAAATTACTCCTAACAAGAAATATAGAACAACACAAATAATGTGAACAAACATCAGTTCATTTTTATTTCTATTTTCATTTTTATTCATTTTTATCTATTTTTACTTTTATATGCATCCCAGTCTCATTGCATTTTTTCTACATAATAAATCCAGACCAGGATTTAAACAAACCAAATCCAAACCAGGATTTACAAGCAACTCAATCAAATTGAAGGCAACGCCCCTTAAAGCAAACAGCATTTAAATCCTCACTCGCTCCTGATACAACACAAACCACTGAGGAAGGGACCAAAAGTGTCCCGAAACGCGTCTGGTCTAAGGAAGCAGTGAGGACGAAAGGATATTCACCACTTGGAATTATTAAACTTCCGCAAAGAACATATTCTTCTCAGCGAGAATCTTTTCAAATACCCCGCAGCAAAAGAGATTGGCCAATCAGGAACCACATCACCGTGTGACGTTGACCCGCATCATCATCACGTGCAGCATCACATGGTAAGGCGAGAGATCACGTGGGACGCCACGCAGGTCCTTGCACAAAGGAGTACACCGTAACGGAAGAAGAGGGGTAAAGTACAACCTTCTAATTACTAAGTATTCCATTAAACACGACGAATATATGAATAGACTGCACCGGGAAACTATATAATATATAAAAGACTACTTCTATATATATTCTATATATATTACCAGCAAGGTACCGGCTCTACCATTAAAGGGCGGATGTTCCAATATTGATAAATCCAACGAGTAGAAGAACAAGCAATGCAGATTCCCTACCAGCAAATATCTGACATTGTTCTTAATATCACTCACACCATTTGATTCTATAATCAGTACTGATTATCCAATTTTTTATTTTTTTATCGTGCACAAAATATATATTTGAGTGAACCAGCACCAATTTTGCACTAATTTCTTACCTTATTTCCTTTTTTTCACGTTTTTCTACTATTTTCACGATTATTTTTTGATCAAAATCAAAATCATACTGGATTACCTTTTACTTACAAGGTCACTGTACATGTACTGAAGATTACAAATACTCCAGAAAAACATCCCAACTATATGACTCTATATTCCAGGACTCATTGAATAGACTCTTTCAATATTTTGAACACCAGATACAACTTTATTTAAAACCTTTTATTTTTATTTATTTTTTCTTTTACCTATTTCTTTCATTTTTATTATATCTTTTAACATATGTCCAGATAATTTTTTATACATATAAACAATTAAAAATTAAAAATTAAATAAGCCAATCGAATACCCAACTGAAACTAATAAATACTATTTATCCAACCAAATGTGAGTGTGCCATCACAATTCTGTTTTCCAATACAATTCATTGGTGGCACAGTGTGCGCCCACCATCGCCCCCCCCCTCCTCCCTCTATAGTTAAAAATCGTTGGTGGCACAGTGTGCGCCCACCATCGCCCCCCCCCTTCCTCCCTGTATAGTTAAAAATCGTTGGTGGCACAGTGTGCGCCCACAATCGGCCCCCCCTCTCCCTATAGTAGTAACAACCATTGGTGGCAGTGTGCGGCCTCCCATCCCCCCCCCCCCCATCATTGGTGGCAGCGGAGTTCCGATCGGAGTCCCAGTTTAATCGCTGGGGCTCCGATCGGTAACCATGGCAACCAGGAAGCTACTGCACCCCTGGTTGCCATGGTTACTTAGCAATAGTACAATTGTAGAAGATTCATACTTACCTGCTTGCTGCTGCGATGTCTGTGACCGGCCGGGAGCTCCACCTACTGGTAAGTGAAAGGTCTGTGCGGCGCATTGCTAAAGAACTGTCACTTACCAGTAGGAGGAGCTCCCGGCCGGTCACAGACATCGCAGCAGCAAGCAGGTAAGTATGAATCTTCTACTGTGGTGGGGGCGGGGGGGGGGGGGGGGAATGGGAGGCCGCACACTGCCACCAATGGTTGTTACTACTATAGAGAGAGGGGGGCCGATGGTGGGTGCACACTGTGCCACCAACGATTTTTAACTATAGAGGCAGGAAGGGGGGGGGCGATGGTGGGCGCACACTGTGCCACCAACGCAACGATTTTTAACTATAGAGGGAGGAAGGCGGGGGGGGGGATGGTGGGCGCACACTGTGCCACCAACGATATTCAAACTGGGGAGGGGGGGGGGGGTCTGCCCCCTGCTGCCGGGCAGCCCTGATCTCTTACAGGGGAATATGATAGTACAATTAACCCCTTTAGGTGCCGCACCTGAAGGGGTTAATTGTGCTATCATATCCCCCTGTAAGAGATCGGGTGCTGCCAGGCAGCAGGGGGCAGTCTTGTACAAAGTTTGCAGTGTATTCTAACTAGAAGCGTCCCCATCACCATGGGAACGCTTCTGTGTTAGAATATACTGTCGGAAATTAGTTTTCACGAAGTGAAAACTTAGATCAGAAAAAGCTTTTATGCAGACGGATCTTCGGATCCGTCTGTATGAAAGCAACCTACGGCCATGGATCACGGACACGGATGCCAATCTTGTGTGCATCCGTGTTCTTTCACGGACCCATTGACTTGAATGGGTCCGTGAACCGTTGTCCGTCAAAAAAATAGGACAGGTCATATTTTTTTGACGGACAGGATACACGGATCACGGCCTCGGCTGCAAAACGGTGCATTTTCCGATTTTTCCACGGACCCATTGAAAGTCAATGGGTCCGCGAAAAAAAACGGAAAACGGCACAACGGCCACGGATGCACACAACGGTCATGTGCATGAGGCCTAAACCGCAGAATCAGGGTAATAAATATTGAGTTTTGTTTGACTGTTAACCCTCGATTAAAAAGTGAAAATCTGCCAAAAAAGTGAAATTTTGAAATTTGATCGTCATTTTCCTTTAATTCTTGTGGAACACCTAGAGGGTGAACAAAGTTTGTAAAATCATTTTTGAGTAACTTGAGAGATTTAGTTTCTACAATGAGGTCATTTATGGGGGGTTTCCACTATGTAAGCCTCACAAAGTGACTTCAGACCTGAAATGGTCCTTGAAAAGTGGGTTTTGGAAATTTTCTTAAAAATTTGAAGAATTGCTTCTAAACTTCTAAGCCTTCTAACGTCTTAAAAAAATGAAATGACATTTACAAAATGATGCCAACATAGTAGACATATGGGGAATGTTAAGTAATAAATATATATATATTTTTTTCAATTAATGGTTTTTATTTTCATAAAAAACACACATGTAGAAAAAACATGTAACATTACAGGTACATATATCTCATTATACAAAATATTTTTAAAGAGAACACAGTGAAGTAAGGACGTTATCGTCAGTATATTACACCAGAAGTGCTGTTAGGCCAGATATTGCGGATATATCTCAACGCATATGAATCAGGTATCTTAGTAATCAAGAGGGGGGAGGTGAGGGAAAAAGGGAAGGAGAGGGGGGGAAGGTAAGGAAAGCAGACAAGGGGTCGGGGGTAGGTAATTCCCTATCATGATGTACATATGTTCAATTGAAAGACATCATGAGAAATGCCTGAATTCTTTCCACGGGTTCCAGATTTTTAGAAAAACTGATCTGGTTCTCAGTTCCCAATGGGAGATTTCCTCCATTCTATATATTTGGTCTATCTTATTATACCAACACTCAAGGCTGGGAGTATCCCGAGTAAGCCATAGCTTCGGGAGAAGTAGTCTAGCAGCGCTTAGCATAAGTAAGAAGAGAGAAGCAGTGTGTTTAGGGATTTTCTGAACTCCTAGGGAGAGAAGGGATAGTTCCGGGGTACAGGAGATATTAGTCTGGCATATTCTGTTGATGGTCTTCAGTATCTCCTCCCACCACCCCCTGATCACACTACAAGACCACCATATGTGAAAATAAGAACCCTTCTCTGTTTGACATCTCCAACAGAGATCTGAAGAGTCTCTGCTGTATAGGCAGGTTTTGTTCGGGGTTTTAAGTAATAAATATTTTATGACGTATCACTTTCTGTTTTAAAAGCAGAGAAATTGAAATTTAGTTTTTGGTAAATTTGGGATTTTTTCATATTGACACAAATTTATGACTATCATGAAGTACAATGTGTCATGAGAAAACAATCTCAGAATGGCTTGGATAAGTAAAAGAGTTCCAAAATTATTACCACATAAAGTGACACATGTCAGATTTGCAAAATTAGGCCTGGTCCGGTGTGGAAGTGGTTAAGATATGCAATATGATAGGTTGCTATGGCAACAAAGACTGTTTTTCTTTTGGACCGCTTCTTAAATCTCCCCCAGCTGTGCAGAGTCATGAACCGGTTAAACGCGATGTGCAATAGAAATATTGAAGTGAGTTTGCAAATAACCTTTATTAAAACAATCAATTTGGGCATCCCTTTCCAATGCAGGCCTATGTGTTTCCATGGTTACAAAACTGGCAAACCCTGTGTAATTTCATTCTCCTAATGTCTATATGGTGGCCAGAAGAAAGGGCTGTAAGGGTACACTGCACTAGTTTTGTTTGTAGTCTGTAACCATGGAGACACATAGGTCTGCAGAGCAGCTGGAAACACATGGAATGGTAGGATGTTTGTAATACTGCTCTAGTCTAATACAATTTGCATAGTTGTTGCATTCATTTTTATTGTGGATGCAATGGAACGACAAAAGGAGGGAAATGTCCACCAACCTTGTTCCTGTGGAGTGCTATGAGACTCTTCCATCTGAATTGTATGTTAGGTGTTATATATATGTATATATCCAGTGTAACGCTTTTGTGTTGTTTCATATATTGTTTTCTTCTTTTTTTTAGGATAGGCCCAAAGGAACAGTTTGCACACTGTACAAAGTGTAATTTATGCTTGCCGTTAAGCTTCACAGGAAACCATAAGGCAAGAGATCAATTCCCGCTGCTGTTTAGTGTGTAATACATATGTTAGATTCATGTGACACTATAATGCGCGGAGTTCTGCGTGTCTACAAGAGTTAACACCAGGTGGCGACACTTATTAACCCTTGGAGTACAGAGTATCCTTACTGATCATCTTTATTTGTGACCTCCAGTCTGTGCATTGAACACAAATATGACATGAATGTTCTGAAATTTGTTTTAATACGCTGTGCCGAATACAGCCACAATCTTTAGTTATTCCTCCATATTCTTTATCAAATCTAGAGCAGCCTGACTTCAGTCATCCTGAAGCAGAAGAAATATACTTTGTTGCCCTTCCATAGCCAACTACAGATGGCTAGGTACAAATCAACGTGGCCTGTAATTAAAGGGGTTGGCCACTTTCTGGAGGATTGGACGGCACTTGCTAATACAGCCTTTGTTGAAATTCTGTGCCATTTTCTATATTTCATCAGGTATGCCCACTTGCTTGCCAACACTTTTGTGCTATCCACACAGAGGTCTTGTCCGGCTGCTGATGGAGGGTCATGTGACCAGGCAAATCCCTCAGTCTCCTTCATTCACATATGAATGCACTGGCACTTTTGGGAGTTTAGTGCAGGTGCAGTGTTTTTGAACAGAAAAGACTGATGGGACATGACCCTCGATCATTAGCCATCTTGTGGACAGAACCTCTATGCCGACAGCATAGAAGATTTATCTAACAATGGGACACTGCTTATGAAATCTAGCAACTGACACAGAATGTCAAAAAAGGCTGTATTAGTAAGTGCCATATGTAGTCATCCTACTTATACATTGGTCAACAGTAACCAGCAGGGCTGTGGAGTCGGTAGATAAATGCTCCGACTCCTCCTCCTCAGTTTTTTGTACTTCCGACTCCGACTCCTCTGTATTTAATATGCAAATGTATTTTATACATTCCTTGAAGGAAAGAAAGAAGTTCTTCTAAGCTCTTCTAGCACAGAGAGGTAGTTGGGCAGAAGCTGCTGCCTTCTCCTTTGTGTGCTGATCTTCTGCTGAAGACAGGGCAGTGGGAGGATCCAAGAAGGGACATTTATTTTAAAACATGATTTCCCTAGAAGAATCCCATAGTCATGTTTAAAGTTTAAGATAACATTCTGAGTTTACACGTTTTATAGCCTTAGCTGAATGACAGCAGTTTTTCCAATGGTTTACAGCAGGGATGTCAAACTCGTGGCCCTCCAGCTGTTGCAAAACTACAACTCCCATCATGCCTGGGCATACTACAGCTATCAGGGAATGATGGGAGTTGTAGTTTTGCAACATCTGGAGGGCCATGAGTTTGACATCCATGGTTTACAGCTTCAGTCTTGAACTATTGACCCTCCATTCCCTTCACTTATACAAGTGTCTCTAGTCCTGCAAAACACATATTTACTTAATCCCTTATCAGTGAGAGGCTAGGTAAACCATGGGCATTGTGTTCCCTGTAACATCAGAACACAACACAATGGAAAGTATATGTATTGCCACTCCTAATTGTGCATTGCGTGCCATATAGTGAAGCATATGAAAAGCATGCTTCTTCACATCACTGAACGCGTTTGTTTTGCGGTTACGTGAGGCACTGCATGCATTGGCCTTTATTCTTACAGTAGAGAAGTCATTAATTATAACTGTTTATGAATTCGGACATTTAAACTTGCTTTTTTATTTTTTTATTCCAATTTAAATTTAGTAGGAGTCGGAGTCGGTTCATTTTTTGCCGACTCCGACTCCGACTCCAGGTACCCAAAATTGACTCCGACTCCTCGACTCCGACTCCGACTCCACAGCCCTGGTAACCAGGCCAACCCCTTAAAAATAAAAAATAAATGGTATTTCCCACCACCAGTCCCCCATTGCTCCCATTTCAGCACTCGCCAGATCTCTACTGGGCCTTTATTTCTGATGCCTCTTGACACACAGGAAATGCCTCAGCCAATCACAATGGTGATTGGCTGAGCAGGCATTTCTAGAAGGGTGTCAAGAGGCACCAGCAGAGGTGAGAGTCAGAATGGGGAAGAGCATGACTTTGATAGGTTTTTTTTTTTCTTCTGCCACTTAAAGTGTAACTGTAGTTTTGGTTTAAACAGTCTTCTTGGCAAAGCTGTAAGGCTGCTGCCACACGTTCAGGTTTTTTTTATGCAGTTTTAAAGCCAAAATCAGGTGTGGCTCATAGGAGGAGAGAAGGTGTTAAGGACAGATACAGCTTCTACACTTGTTTCAATCTGCTCCTGGTTTTGGCTTCAAAAACTGCATCAAAAAAGTTGAACGTGTGCCAGCCCCCTAACTGAATGTTGCTAAGGAGTGCCTGTCTTCAGTCTAAGAAATCAGATAGGCAGGGTGATGGGCAGTGAAAGTCAGGGACTGGGATAGTGACAAAAGGTGGCTGGAAGCCTCTGTATGTTGCACACAAGTAAAACGCTGAAGACCCTTGTCCTCAGAAGACTCTTTACATCCTGTTTTCTAGAACAAAGAAACATCTTTCCCTAATGAAGTGTTATACAAAAGTGGTTAACACTCCTGTCCTTACACTTTATTAAAAAGAAACAAAATAACATTTATGCTTTAAAAGATTGCCGACTGGACAACCCATGTTACTAATGAGTTTTGACTGCAGAAAGCCATAATATCATTTGTGCTCAGAGGGGAAGGTCTATGTGGAAAAAATAAAGTTCTGCAGCTAGTGGGTGACACACTGCTCTGTTACTGAAATGGAGACTTTTCAGTGATAACAGGTGAAGGCATTAACCACTTAAGGACCACAGGTTTATACCCCCCTAGTGACCAGGCCCTTTTTTACAAATCGCCACTCCACAACTTTAGCGGTTTATTGCTCGGTCATGCAACTTACCACCCAAATGAATTTTACCTCCTTTTCTTCTCACTAATAGAGCTTTCATTTGCTGCTGAAATTTTTACTTTTTTTGTTATTAATCGAAATTTACCGATTTTTTTTTTTTGCAAAAAAATTACATTTTTCACTTTCAGTTGTATTTTTTTTTTTTAAAAACGACATCCATATATAAATTTTCCTCAAAATTTATTGTTCTACATGTCTTTGATAATAAAAAAAAATGTTTGGGTAAAAAAAAATGGTTTGGGTAAAAGCTATAGCGTTTACAAACTATGGTACAAAAATGTGAATTTCCGCTTTTTAGAAGCAGCTCTGACTTTCTGAGCACCTGTCATGTTTCCTGAGGTTCTACAATCCCCAGACAGTAAAAAAACCCACAAATGACCCTATTTCGGAAAGTAGACACCCTAAGGTATTTGCTGATGGGCAAAGTGAGTTCATAGAACTTTTTCTTTTTTGTCACAAGTTAGCGGAAAAAAAATGATGATTTTTTTTCTTTTATTTTTTTCTTACAAAGTCTCATATTACACTAACTTGTGACAAAAAATAAAAACTTCCATGAACTCACTATGCCCAACACAAAATACCTTGGGGGGGTCTTCTTTCCAAAATGGGGTCACTTGTGGGGTAGTTATACTGCCCTGGCATTTTAGGGGCCCAGATGCGTGAGAAGTAGTTTGAAATCAAAATCTGTAAAAAATGACCGGTGAAATCCTAAAGGTGCTCTTTGGAATGTGGGCCCCTTTGGAATAGGGGCCCTAAAGCGTGAGAAGAAGTCTGTCAAAAAATGCCCTTCTAAAAGGAATTTGGGCCCCTTTGCGCATCTAGGCTGCAAAAAAGTGTCACACATCTGGTATCGCCGTACTCAGGAGAAGTTGGGCAATGTGTTTTGGGGTGTCATTTTACATATACCCATGCTGGGTGAGATAAATATCTCGGTCAAATGCCAACTTTGTATAAAAAATGGGAAAAGTTGTCTTTTGACGAGATATTTATCTCACCCAGCATGGGTATATGTAAAATGACACCCCAAAACACATTGCCCAACTTCTCCTGAGTACGGCGATACCAGATGTGTGACACTTTCTTGCAGCCTAGGTGGGCAAATGGGCCCACATTCCAAAGAGCACCTTTAGGATTTCACCGGCCATTTTTTACAGATTTTGATTTCAAACTACTTACCACACATTTGGGCCCCTAGAATGCCAGGGCAGTATAACTACCCCACAAGTGACCCCATTTTGGAAAGAAGACACCCTAAGGTATTTCGTGAGGGGTATGGTGAGTTTATGGAATTTTTTATTTTTTGTCACAAGTTAGTGGAATACAAGACTTTGTAAGAAGAAAAAAATAAATAAAAAATCATCAGTTTCCGCTAACTTGGTAATCAATGAGGGGCATGGCGGTAATCAATGAGGGGCATGGCGAGTTTATCTTTTTTTTTTTTTTTTTTGGCACAAGTTAGCGGAAATTGATATATATATATTTTTTTCTCACAAAGTCTCCCTTTCCGCTAACTTGGGAGAAAAATGTCAATATAAATGTCTAAAAAATGTTACGCATTTGGATTCCGTGAGGGGTATGGTGAGTTCATGTGAGATTTTATTTTTTGACACAAGTTAGTGGAATATGAGACTTTGTAAGAAAAAAAAAAAAAATACTATTTCCGCTAACTTGGGCCAAAAAAATGTCTGAATGGAGCCTTACAGGGAGGTGATCAATGACAGCGGGGTGATCACCCCCCTGTCACTGATCACCCCTCTGTCATTGATCACCCCCCTGAAAGGCTCCATTCAGACGTCCATATGTTTTTTACGGATCCACGGATACATGGATCGGATCCGGAAAACACATACGGACGTCTGAATGGAGCCTTACAGGGGGGTGATCAATGACAGGGGGTGATCAGGGAGTGTATATGGGGTGATCACCCCCCTGTCACTGATCACCCCCCTGTAAGGCTCCATTCAGACGTCCGTATGTGTTTTGCGGATCCGATCCATGGATGCGTGGATCCGTAAAACACATACGGACATCTGAATGGAGCCTTACAGGGGGGTGATCATCCCATAAAGACTTCCTGTAAGGCTCCATTCAGACGTCCGTATGCGTTTTGCGGATCCGATCCATGGATGCGTGGATCCGTAAAACACATACGGGCGTCTGAATGGAGCCTTACAGGGGGGTGATCAATGACAGGGAAGTGATCAGGGAGTCTATATGGGCTGATCACCCCCCTGTCATTGATCACCCCCCAGTCACTGATCACCCCCCTGTAAGGCTCCATTCAGACGTCCGTATGTGTTTTGCAGATCCGATCCATAGATGCATGGATCCGTAAAACACATACGGACGTCTGAATGGAGCATTACAGGGGGGTGATCAATGACAGGGGGTGATCAGGGAGTGTATATGGGGTGATCACCCCCCTGTCATTGATCACCCCCCTGTAAGGCTCCATTCAGACGTCCGTATGTGTTTTGCGGATCCGATCCATGGATGTGTGGATCCGTAAAACACATACGGACTTCTGAATGGAGCCTTACAGGGGGGTGATCAGGGAGTCTATATGGGGTGATCAGGGGTTCATAAGGGGTTAATAAGTGACAGGAAGGGGGTGTTGTGTAGTATAGTGGTGTTTGGTGGTACTTTACACAGCTACCTGTGTCCTCTGGTGGTCGATCCAAACAAAAGGGACCACCAGAGGACCAGGTAGCAGGTATATTAGACGCTGTTATCAAAACAGCGTCTAATATACCTGTTAGGGGTTAAAAAAAATCGCATCTCCAGCCTGCCAGCGAAAGATCGCCGCTGGCAGGCTGGAGATCCACTTGCTTACCTTCCGTTCCTGTGAACGCGCGCGCCTGTGTGTGCGCGTTCACAGGAAATCTCGGCTTACGCGAGATGACGCCAATCGGCTTTAGTGTGACCTGGGAGAGCCGCCGCAATGGCGCCTTTCGGCGTTAGCGTGGCGGCAGGTGGCTAAAGCAGTGAGCAGGGCTAGGTGTCTGCACAGAGGGCAACCAGCTCTGGTCATAAGTGTGCCCCTTCATTCCTGAGGGCAGTGGGATTCCCAGAGGTTGCACCACAAAGTATTCTGCTTTATATTTGCATTGACGCCCATCCATGCATTAATTATATTTTCTTTAATTGTTTTCATTTTTTTTTACCTTAGTGCATAGAAAATGTGTCAAGACAAGACTGCCCCATATGTTTAGAGGTGAGTAGTGGTAAAGGCAGTAATGTATTACCGTGCTGCTGTAGTGTCAAGATAGTACTGCCCTATTTGTTTAGAGGTGAGTAGTGGTAAAGGCAGTAATGTATTACTGTGCTGCTGTAGTGTCAAGACAGGACTACCCTATATGTTTACCGGTGAGTAGTGGTAAAGGCAGTAATGTATTACTGTGCTGCTGTAGTGTCAAGATAGGACTGCCCCATATGTTTAGAGGGGAGTAGTGGTAAAGGCAGTAATGTATTACTGTGCTGCTATAGTGTCAAGATAGGACTGCCCTATATGTTTAACGGTGAGTAGTGGTAAAGGCAGTAATGTATTACCGTGCTGCTGTAGTGTCAAGATAGGACTGCCCTATATGTTTAGAGGTGAGTAGTGGTAAAGGCAGTAATGTATTACCGTGCTGCTGTAGTGTCAAGATAGGACTGCCCTATATGTTTAGAGGTGAGTAGTGGTAAAGGCAGTAATGTATTACTGTGCTGCTGTAGTGTCAAGATAGGACTGCCCTATATGTTTAGAGGGGAGTAGTGGTAAAGGCAGTAATGTATTACTGTGCTGCTGTAGTGTCAAGATAGGACTGCCCTATATGTTTAGAGGTGAGTAGTGGTAAAGGCAGTAATATATTACTGTGCTGCTATAGTGTCAAGATAGGACTGCCCTATATGTTTAACGGTGAGTAGTGGTAAAGGCAGTAATGTATTACTGTGCTGCTGTAGTGTCAAGATAGGACTGTCCTATATGTTTAGAGGGGAGTAGTGGTAAAGGCAGTAATGTATTACTGTGCTGCTGTAGTGTCAAGATAGGACTGCCCTATATGTTTAGAGGGGAGTAGTGGTAAAGGCAGTAATGTATTACTGTGCTGCTGTAGTGTCAAGACAGGACTACCCTATATGTTTAGAGGGGAGTAGTGGTAAAGGCAGTAATGTATTACTGTGCTGCTGTAGTGTCAAGATAGGACTGCCCTATATGTTTAGAGGGGAGTAGTGGTAAAGGCAGTAATGTATTACCGTGCTGCTGTAGTGTCAAGATAGGACTGCCCTATATGTTTAACGGTGAGTAGTGGTAAAGGCAGTAATGTATTACCGTGCTGCTGTAGTGTCAAGATAGGACTGCCCTATATGTTTAACGGTGAGTAGTGGTAAAGGCAGTAATATATTACCGTGCTGCTGTAGTGTCAAGATAGGACTGCCCTATATGTTTAGAGGGGAGTAGTGGTAAAGGCAGTAATGTATTACTGTGCTGCTGTAGTGTCAAGATAGGACTGCCCTATATGTTTAGAGGTGAGTAGTGGTAAAGGCAGTAATATATTACTGTGCTGCTATAGTGTCAAGATAGGACTGCCCTATATGTTTAACGGTGAGTAGTGGTAAAGGCAGTAATGTATTACCGTGCTGCTGTAGTGTCAAGATAGGACTGCCCTATATGTTTAGAGGGGAGTAGTGGTAAAGGCAGTAATGTATTACTGTGCTGCTGTAGTGTCAAGATAGGACTGCCCTATATGTTTAGAGGGGAGTAGTGGTAAAGGCAGTAATGTATTACCGTGCTGCTGTAGTGTCAAGATAGGACTGCCCTATATGTTTAGAGGGGAGTAGTGGTAAAGGCAGTAATGTATTACTGTGCTGCTGTAGTGTCAAGACAGGACTACCCTATATGTTTAGAGGGGAGTAGTGGTAAAGGCAGTAATGTATTACTGTGCTGCTGTAGTGTCAAGATAGGACTGCCCTATATGTTTAGAGGGGAGTAGTGGTAAAGGCAGTAATGTATTACCGTGCTGCTGTAGTGTCAAGATAGGACTGCCCTATATGTTTAACGGTGAGTAGTGGTAAAGGCAGTAATGTATTACCGTGCTGCTGTAGTGTCAAGATAGGACTGCCCTATATGTTTAACGGTGAGTAGTGGTAAAGGCAGTAATGTATTACCGTGCTGCTGTAGTGTCAAGATAGGACTGTCCTATATGTTTAGAGGGGAGTAGTGGTAAAGGCAGTAATGTATTACTGTGCTGCTGTAGTGTCAAGATAGGACTGCCCTATATGTTTAGAGGTGAGTAGTGGTAAAGGCAGTAATGTATTACTGTGCTGCTGTAGTGTCAAGATAGGACTGCCCTATATGTTTAGAGGTGAGTAGTGGTAAAGGCAGTAATGTATTACTGTGCTGCTATAGTGTAAAGATAGGACTGCCCTATATGTTTAGAGGGGAGTAGTGGTAAAGGCAGTAATGTATTACTGTGCTGCTATAGTGTAAAGATAGGACTGCCCTATATGTTTAGAGGTGAGTAGTGGTAAAGGCAGTAATGTATTACCGTGCTGCTGTAGTGTCAAGATAGGACTGCCCTATATGTTTAGAGGTGAGTAGTGGTAAAGGCAGTAATGTATTACTGTGCTGCTATAGTGTAAAGATAGGACTGCCCTATATGTTTAGAGGTGAGTAGTGGTAAAGGCAGTAATGTATTACTGTGCTGCTATAGTGTAAAGATAGGACTGCCCTATATGTTTAAAGGGGAGTAGTGGTAAAGGCAGTAATATATTACCGTGCTGCAATTGCTCAAAACATTAAAGGGTTCTCCAGGTCTGTGAATAAAGGATAGCTGTTACCAGAAGTATAGTACTGGTGTAGTCAGATGACAATCTGTGTATGCATTTCTTGTCTATAGATATTCTCTATGTAAGCAAGAATGACAGCTCCACAGACAAAATTAAAGGGGTTGTGTCACTTCAGCAAATATCATTTATCATGTAGAGAAAGTTAATGCTAGCCACTTATTAATGTATTGTGATTGCCCATATAGCCTCATTTGCTGGCTGGACTCATTTTTCCATCACATTATACACAGCCTGTTTCCATGGTTACGACGACCCTGCAATCCATCAGCGGTAGCCGTGCTTGTACACTGTAGAAAGAAGCACCAGCCTATGTGCGCTTCTACGGTCCCGGCCACCAGAGAGGTTGCCAGTTTTTCCTATAGTGTACAAGCATGGCCACTGCTGATGGCTTGCAGAGTCATCGTAACCATGGAAACGAGCAGTGTATAATGCAATAGAAAAATGAATCCAGCCAGCAAAGGAAGCAATATGGATAATAACAATACATTAGTAAGTGGCTTGTATTAACTTTCTCTACAAAATAAATGCTACTTTATGAAATGACACAACCCCTTTAAAATACTGTTAAGAAATTACAAAGACAGACGTCGTAAATTAGCTTTATTTATGTAGTTCCATAAATAACCTATTAATTTAGAAAATATAAGCTGCCTAAAAGAGCCAAAAGTATCTGCTCTACCAAATATAGTTTCCTTAACCAAACTACGTATGATTGATTCTCTCTCGTCTAATTGCTTTTCATCTAGAATTAGCCAGCCCTGGGTACGGAAAAGCAGAATAGTCGCTCTGTTTCCCAAGGCATGTTAAACCTGTTAAAAGCCTCATACTTGCCTGCCCCCTGGCACTCCTCTCTGGAACTTTGGTCAGTTCAACAGTCTTCCGGTCCCATCAACTTTTGGATGGGTGGGGTCACGTGTGCTGCTGCAGCCAATAACTGGCACAGAACTGCTGGGTCTTGTGCTTCTTGACCCCATCCATCTGGAAGTTTACACACCAGGACTGGAATACAGCTGAAGTGAGCCAGAACAGAGCTGCGGGGAGCATGTGGGCATGATTTTTGTTCAACAGATCCAACACTCTGCCGGGGACAGGCAAAAAATGCCCAAAAACTGGACAACCCCTTTAAAGGGAACCTTTACTCATGACAGGTTTCCTTTAAGCCACTCTCTGTATCACAGACCAATCTCAAGTGTATGGTAGGGAGAAACACATCAATATATCTTCTGCATTCCTTTATTTCATATTTAGAACTTCTTAGAATAGCTCAATTCATAAAGTAGAAATATAAAAACCTCAGTCCATGCGGTTCCTCCAGACTTGTCACTCTGCTTGGCGTCTTCCTTTTAGGGCCAGTAACAGGGAGCTCAACGTACCCACGACACAGCGTTTCGAAGGCACTCCCTCTTTCTTAAGAAACTCCCTTCATTTGTTGCTCGGTTCCAGGATCCGCTAGCTCAGGTGGTTGACACAGTTTACATTTTGTGGAGTCAGTTTACATTTTCTTATGTGTTCATAAGGGCTGAGGGTCTGCCCTTGATTCTCAAGGCTTCAGACTGGCCTTGTTGAGTGTGGTATACCTCACTAATAACTCTTCTTGCAGATGACCTTTGGTATCTTCCACCATAAGAGATCCTTCTCTGTCAGGCCCCCCTTTTTAATCCAAATGTACGGTCACTGTGTTTAATGACATAGCTATTGAAGCTCCCATTTTTAGAGTACGGCCACATGGTCAGTTTTCTGAATGCAGTTTTGGCAGCCAATACCAGGTGGATCATGAAAGGAGAGAAAGTCTAAAGGACAGATACGACTTCTCTTTTTTTGAATCCACTTCTGATTTTGGCTCCCAAAAGTACATGCAGAAAACCGACTGTGTGGCTGTACCCGTAGGGCTCGTGGTTTTTCAGATTCTTTGATTTGGGCTATGATTAACCTGAGGAAGTCCTCCTCATCCAGGATTTATCACAGGGCTTGGAAATCCTTTTTTGGTTGGTGTGAGGAATGGCAGTTTTTGCCTATGTGGTTTTTACTTCCCAGAATTTTGTCTTTTCAGTCTGGCCTGGACCTGGGTCCCGGTCATAGTTCCCTTAAGGGGCAAGGTTCCACGTTTTCTATTTATTTCCAGCTTTCTCTGGTGTCAAAATTTTCAGTTCTCACCTTTTTGCAAGGGTTTGCCCATTCATCACCGACTTACCATCATCGTTTGGTTACTTGGTATCTCAAATTAAAACGAGGCTCTTCAGCTTTCCCTTTTTTGAGACCTTACAGAATGCTTGTCTTCATTTTCTTTCCTACAAAGGGTAGTTACTGACCAGACTATCTTTCCACTACAGGTCAGAAGGCTGCCAGATATTTTGTTTAGGCCGGGAGGACCCCTTTAAGTCCTCTATTACGTTAGTGGTGGTGGAGATAAGAAGAATAAGGGCTTGCCAGGGCACTACACAACTCCACAGCGCAAAGGTCTAGTAGAACAAAAGAAGGCAGAGACGTGCCACGGGGGATTCCTGATATTGATAGAGCCTCCTATACCCCAGGCCAGTGGTAGCAGGGAGAAGATAGGCCTAGGACCATAGGTTCTTAGAATAATACGTAGCAGTCAACATAGTAAGGGTCACCCTGAGAGCAGGAGGATGGGAACATTAAAGATGACAAACAGCGAAGCAATCATTTATTACTCTCAGGTCAGGAGGGAGGGTGAGATTAGCCGGGGTCCCCTGCTATGGGGTAATCCAGGTGTCAGAGTGGGAGTCCGGAGGGCTTCATCTCTATATGTGTGTTCCTAGCTCTGGTCTTGCTGTGCATTTTGGGAACTGGCATTGCATATAGTTGTAACCTTTCCTAACATTACTATGGGAGTATGCAATTGAGAGAGCAAAAGAAAAGCCAAGGTATTAAAAAGTCCTGAGCATTCAACACGGAAGCATCTTGGGATTGTAAAGCCTGACATCATCGTCCCCAGTCTGTTCATTACTAGTACCATATTTCTGCTATAAGGGTATGATGCATGCTTTTACTTTTAATACAGCTTCCTAGCAGGAATGGGGATACATGGAGAAGGTTTTTCCAGAATGACTTCAATGTCAGAGAATCCCAGAGGTGTGACCTGCACCTATCTCTAGAACAGCCCATAAAATGACTGCAATCCAACAAATAATGTGTCTGGTGTATAAGTATAATGTGTTTTTAAAGGGGTTGTCTCACTCCAGAAAATTGCATTTATTATGTAGAGAAAGGTAATACAAGGCTCTCACTAATGTATTGTGATTGCCCATATTGCTTTCTTTGCTGGCTGGATTCATTGTTTCATCACATTATACACTGCTCATTTCTGGGAGTTATGACCACCCTGTAATCCATTAGCAGTGGCCGTGCTTCACACTATAGGAATTAGCATCGGTCTATCCTCACTCCCTCTGTCCCGGCCATCATTTCTTGAATTCCTTTAGAGGTGAATAGAAAGGTGCCTGCACTGGTTCACTGCGTTCTCCTTTCACTTCTATGGCAGTTCTGAAAATAGCCAAGCGGGATTGCTCTGCCTTTTTGGAACTCCCATAGACGTTAAAGGGGTTGTCTGACTTCAGTAAGTGGCATTTATCACTTTATATTAATACAAATTTATTGTTATTATCCATATTGCTTCCTTTGCTGGATGGATTCCTTTTTCCATCAAATTATACATGGCTCGTTTCCATGGTTACGGCCACCCTGTAATCCATCAGTGGTGGTCATGCTTGCACACTACAGGAAAAAGCGCCGGCCGGGAGCGTGGGAGAGCACATAGGCTGGTGCTTTTTCCTATATCACACATGCACTCTTCCTTCTCTTTGGGGCCCTGTTCTAGAGATAGGTGCAGGTCACACCTCTGGGATTCTCTGACATTGAAGTCATTCTGGAAAAACCTTCTCCATGTATCCCCATTCCTGCTAGGAAGCTGTATTAGCCTGGATAGCTCATTCAGTATAGAATTACTCATACCCCGAGTGATAATGATAGGATAGACCTGATCCGAACTCAGAGAGTGGAGTCTCTCAAGCCCAATCTGCTCAAAGAAGTATTTTGTGCCATTCATGGCTGGGATAAGAACAACCATGGTATATAGGTTATGCCATGATTGGTGTAAATAGCGATAATCATACATAATATGGTATGTGATGAATAGAACCAGCCCCGTACCTCACATGGACCCAGAGCTCGCCCCATCCAGTTGCTCTTTTAGATTCTCTTTAGGCTGGCGGCTCAGGGGGTGTCCTTTCTGCTGCAGCACGTTTCCTGTGACTGTCACAGCTATTAAAGGATGGAATTGAGCAGCTGCCACCAGCTCACTGGTTAGATGTGAACTTTCTTTTACAGATGCAAAGCTACTGTAGATGGTGCATTATAATTAGGAGAATATCTCACAACCAGAGGGGTAAATTACAAAAGTAATTAGTTTTTTCATGCTGATTTATGTGAAAATAACATGATGGCACATGCCCTTCAAAGAAAGAATTGAATAGAAGTTATAGATACAGTGTGACCCAGTGACCTCTGATGTTTTCACTTGTATGGGAGTTATGTATGGACTAAAAAGCACACTACCGCTTAATTCAAGTGGGGGATTCGTAGACCCCTGTTTTCTGGATTGCTTGGTTCCAGTGTTCAGACCCCCAGTGACCATACATGATCACATATCCTCTGGAGAGTTGATACATTTTGTTTGTGGGATAACCCCTTTAAAAGAGTAATACTGGTAATCCCAAATTGTGTTTCTAAGTAAATTACACAATAACCGGGATCATAGAAACTGAGATCCGGGTCATTTAACCCCTCAGATGTCGCGGCTAATAGCAGCTGCGGCACCTGGGTAGTTAGACAGAGGAAGGAATCGCCTTCTATCCTCTCTCTCTGTCCCCTGCTCTGTCCCATGTTATTGGTGTCAGAATATATCAGTGCAAAAAAAAAAAATTTGCCAAAGTTTTTTTTGTTTTTTGTTTTAAAGGGAACCTGTCACCTAAAAAACGCATATAAAACCGCCAGCAGTACCTTATAGTAGCCCCCAGTCTGTTAATAATCATATGCTTGATCGGTTAGTCTGATACTCCGTAGGTTCAAAAAACGATGTTTCAAGCGCCATCTTGCCGGTCAGCTTGAAGTCAAGGGGGCAGCGGCTTCCTTGCTTCAAGTCAAGGTAAGCACGCCCCCTAACCGTCCCCTCTCTTGTTGGATTGACAGCCTGCAGCGCGGTCAGGATTGCATAAATCTCGCGCATGTGTGGTGCGCTCCTTGGTAAGGTGCGATCTAGTCTACGGCTGGATTGACACTCAGCCTGCAGCACGGCCGAGATCGCATAACGCAGTGCTCCGCTGGAACCCGGTGTTCCGGAATTTTAGCAGAAAATTCCAGGCCACTGCGCATGTGCGAAGAAAACGGCCAAAGGTAGCAGAAAATTCCGGTCCACTGCGCATGTGCGAACAAGACAACCGAATGCAGCAGAAAATTCCGGCTTAGCGCATGCGCAGTGGACCGGAATTTTCTGCTACCTTCGGCTCCTACTGCGAATGAGGCGCAGTAGGAGCCGAAGGTAGCAGAAAATTCCGGCCCACTGCGCATGCGCGAAGCCTGAATTTTCTGCTACCTTCGGTTGTCTTGTTTGCGCATGCGCAGTAGGCCGGAATTTTCTGCTACCTTCGGCCGTATTCTTCGCGCATGCGCAGTGGCCCGGAATTTTCTGCTACCTTCGGCGCGTTCATGTACGGGTGAATCCTCCGCGCCTGCGCCGACAAACCCCCGGCAGAGCCAATGAGGAGCCGAGGTGAGAGACACACCTCCCACGTTATTACCGGAAGTGACGTGGGTAGCAAAAAATTCCGGGTAGCAGAAAATTCCGGAACACCGGCTAACAGCGACAGCCGTAGACTAGATCGCACCTTACCAAGGAGCGCACCGCACATGCGCGAGATGTATGCGATCCTGGCCGCGCTGCAGGCTGTCAATCCAACAAGAGAGGGGACGGTTAGGGGGCGTGCTTACCTTGACCTTGAAGCAAGGAAGCCGTTGCCCCCTTGACTTGAAGCTGACCGGCAAGATAGCGCTGATGGCGCATATGATTATTAACAGACTGGGGGCTACTATAAGGTACTGCTGGCGGTTTTATATGCGTTTTTTAGGTGACAGGTTCCCTTTAAAGCATAATAAAAACTATAGAAACTTGGTATTTTTGTAATCGTACCGAAAATCAGGTTAAAGGGGACCGGGCACTATGACAGATTTTTTTTTAAATTACCCATAATAGAGCTAAACTAGTGAATGTAACAGAATACACCAGACCACTCAAAAATGCTTCTGTCGGGTGGGGTCACGTGTGCACTACACATCTCCTTCAGAAACAGAAGTTCACCTCTGCACCACTTGATTTATGTCTGTCGGCTGGCTGCTCATAGGCAGATGGTGAGAAGAAAAGGAGCGTGAATACAGGATAAAAAGGAATCATGCTTGGAAATTCATCAAGGTGCTGTAAATGTTGCCTTGTGCTTTTTCATATTTTATTGTGCTTACGTTTTCTGGAACAAATACATTATTTAGTCTGATGGCATGGGACTAATAACTAGTGATACAAGAAGAAATGATTGCCCTGCAAACTACAGATTGCTTTTAAAGTGTCGAGCACAACTTTTACTTAAAAAAAAACATTATATTAGCTGCTTCCTGCCTTAGACAGATCTGTCTGTCTATCTATTATCTATCTATCTAACCATATCTATCTATTTATCTAATATCTATCTTTACGTGTCTATCTCATGTCTACCTCTGTAAGGGCACTGTGGCCTGTCTCTGTTATGAGGGCACCGTGGCCTGTCTCTGTTATGAGGGCACAGTGGCCTGTCTCTGTTATGAGGGCACCGTGGCCTGTCTCTGTTATGAGGGCACCGTGGCCTGTCTCTGTTATGAGGGCACCGTGGCCTGTCTCTGTTATGAGGGCACCGTGGCCTGTCTCTGTTATGAGGGCACCGTGGCCTGTCTCTGTTATGAGGGCAGCGTGGCCTGTCTCTGTTATGAGGGCAGCGTGGCCTGTCTCTGTGTTATGAGGGAACCGTGGCCTGTCTCTGTTATGAGGGCAGCATGGCCTGTCTCTGTTATGAGGGCAGCATGGCTGTCTCTGTGTTATGAGGGCACCATGGCCTGTCTCTGTTATAAGGGCACCGTGGCCTGTCTCTGTTATGAGGGCACCATGGCCTGTCTCTGTGTTATGAGGGCACCGTGGCCTGTCTCTGTTATAAGGGCACCGTGGCCTGTCTCTGTTATGAGGGCAGCATGGCCTGTCTCTGTTATAAGGGCACCGTGGCCTGTCTCTGTTATGAGGGCACCATGGCCTGTCTCTGTGTTATGAGGGCACCGTGGCCTGTCTCTGTTATGAGGGCAGCATGGCTGTCTCTGTGTTATGAGGGCACCGTGGCCTGTCTCTGTTATGAGGGCACCGTGGCCTGTCTCTGTTATAAGGGCACCGTGGCCTGTCTCTGTTATGAGGCCAGCGTGGCCTGTCTCTGTTATGAGGCCAGCATGGCCTGTCTCTGTTATGAGGCCAGCGTGGCCTGTCCTTGTTATGAGGCCAGCGTGGCCTTTCTCTGTTATGAGGCCAGCGTGGCCTGTCTCTGTTATGAGGCCAGCGTGGCCTGTCTCTGTTATGAGGCCAGCGTGGCCTGTCTGTTATGAGGCCAGCGTGGCCTGTCTCTGTTATGAGGCCAGCGTGGCCTGTCTCTGTTATGAGGCCAGCGTGGCCTGTCTCTGTTATGAGGCCAGTGTGGCCTGTCTCTGTTATGAGGCCAGCGTGGCCTGTCTCTGTTATGAGGCCAGCGTGGCCTGTCTCTGTTATGAGGCCAGCGTGGCCTGTCTCTGTTATGAGGCCAGCGTGGCCTGTCTCTGTTATGAGGCCAGCGTGGCCTGTCTCTGTTATGAGGCCAGCGTGGCCTGTCTCTGTTATGAGGCCAGCGTGGCCTGTCTGTTATGAGGCCAGCGTGGCCTGTCTCTGTTATGAGGCCAGCGTGGCCTGTCTCTGTTATGAGGCCAGCGTGGCCTGTCTCTGTTATGAGGCCAGCGTGGCCTGTCTCTGTTATGAGGCCAGCGTGGCCTGTCTCTGTTATGAGGCCAGCGTGGCCTGTCTCTGTTATGAGGCCAGCGTGGCCTGTCTCTGTTATGAGGCCAGCATGGCCTGTCTCTGTTATGAGGCCAGCGTGGCCTGTCCTTGTTATGAGGCCAGCGTGGCCTGTCTCTGTTATGAGGCCAGCGTGGCCTGTCTCTGTTATGAGGCCAGCGTGGCCTGTCTCTGTTATGAGGCCAGCGTGGCCTGTCTCTGTTATGAGGCCAGCGTGGCCTGTCTCTGTTATGAGGCCAGCGTGGCCTGTCTCTGTTATGAGGCCAGCGTGGCCTGTCTCTGTTATGAGGCCAGCGTGGCCTGTCTCTGTTATGAGGCCAGCGTGGCCTGTCTCTGTTATGAGGCCAGCGTGGCCTGTCTCTGTTATGAGGCCAGCGTGGCCTGTCTCTGTTATGAGGCCAGCGTGGCCTGTCTCTGTTATGAGGCCAGCGTGGCCTGTCTCTGTTATGAGGCCAGCGTGGCCTGTCTCTGTTATGAGGCCAGCGTGGCCTGTCTCTGTTATGAGGCCAGCGTGGCCTGTCTCTGTTATGAGGCCAGCGTGGCCTGTCTCTGTTATGAGGCCAGCGTGGCCTGTCTCTGTTATGGGGACACCATGGCCTGTTGGTGTTCTGAGGGTTTTTTCAGAGACATTGTTTAAATCCCTGGGCAATGCACAGGGTGCTCACCACCTGCATTAGGCTCAGTACAGTACTGCTTAGAGTTGTATAGCATCCTGTGTAGGTTGTACAGTCTGGAAGGTGACCCTCTGGCCAGAAAAGGTTGTGCACCCCTGATCTACATAGACACAAGTTATTTTTCTTTTAAAAATACAGTAGACATTAGGATATGATAAGATAGAATTTTGCCAAAAGGAATTTCATTGCAAATTCAGGGTAAAATCCACAAAACTGCCTCTCCATATTGACCGTTCTGCAGATCTGAAACTCATGGAGATTCTCTCAAGTCTGGACTTACCTTTATACAGTTAAGGAATTCTTGTGGTCCGAATACAAGGACGAATCATTCTGTTTTATCCTTAGAAGAGCTGTTGTTTGGTGTAGTTTGAAAATCTTATTGCTAGTGAAGACTATCTTGTATTTTTATAAAATGTTCCACTCTTTACTATGCCTCTTTTATTTACAGGATATACATACCTCTAGAGTTGGTGCTCGCGTCCTCCCTTGTGGACATCTCTTGCATAGGTGAGAGTGGATCAGGCCAAGCTCAGGTGTTTCTTTTTTTTGTTTTTTTTAATGTCATTTGTAGAGCTGTGTTCACATCATGGTATGCTTACAGCATTCAGCATATAGGTCGGGAACAATCCTAAGGCTACTTTCACACTTGCGTTCGGAGCGGATCCATCTGGTGTCTGCACAGAAGGATACGCTCCTATAATGCAGACGATGGGATCCGTTCAGAACGGATCCGTCTGAATTATATTTCAGAAACATTTCTAAGTGTGAAAGTTAGTCAGACGGATCCGTCCAGACTTTACATTGAAAGTCAATGGGGGGCGGATCCGTTTGAAATTGAGCCATATTTTTTCAACTTCAAACGGATCCGTCCCCATTGACTTCCATTGTAGGTCTGGACGGATCCGTTTGCCTCCGCACGGCCAGGCGGACATCCGAACACTGCAAGTTGCATTCGGGTGTCCGCCTGCTGAGCGGAGCGGAAGCTGAACGCTGCCAGACTGATGCGCTCTGAGCGGATCTGCATCCACTCAGAATGCATTGGGGCAGTACAGATGTGTTCGGGCCACTTGTGAGAGCCTTCAAACGGAGCTCACAAGCGGAGCCCCAAACGCTAATGTAAAAGTAGCCTAACATGTATGCCAAATCTAGCCATAGGCTGCCTTCACCTTATGGAAGCCAAAACGGTGCCCCTTTGGACCATTGCGGCTGTGGCTTGCATTGGCATAGCAGATTGCATTTTTTACACTGTGGCCAACATATACGTATTATGCCATATCGGTTGTCGTATCTCACTCATATCTTTGGGACTGGAAAGATTGCTGGTGCCATGCTATTTCAGCGCTGTGTTCAGAAAGGGCAGTAATACCAGACACAACCTGCAGTCAAGAGTGGTGCTATTTTCAGATATAAAGCTTTCATTTTTTTTCTAATCCCAGACAAACCCTTTCAATTTCTCTTATGACACCCTTCAACACAGATTTTGTAATGCAGACATGATTAACGAATCCTAAATTATCATTTTTGGTTGTTGAACAGTAAAATGACTTTGAAAATGTCAGATTGGTTCTGATTTAAAAGTTACAGAGGGAAAAAGGAAAGAACACTGAGCGGCATTTATCAAGCTATTTGCACAACTATTGTGGTGCAAAGTATGGCGAGCAGTATAATTTGCAACTTTTCCAGCTTCTCACCAGAAAACGGACAGATCTTACACCAGAAACTGGCAAAAGTTATAGCTTAAAGGGGTTGTCACTTCAGCAAATAGCATTTATTATGTAGAGAAAGTAAATACAAGGATCTTACTAATGTATTGTTATTATACATTTTTCCTCCTTTGATGGCTGGATTCATTTTTCCATCATATTATACATGGCTCGTTTCCATGGTTACGACCGCCCTGCAGTCGTGCAGTGGTGGCTGTGCTTGCACACTATAGGAAAAAGCACTAGCCTATGTGCGCTCCCGTGGTCCCTGCCACCAGAGAGGGTGATGCTATAGTGTGCAAGCATGGTCATCGCTGCAGGATTTCAGTGGTCGTAACCATAGAAACAAGCAGTGTATATTGTGATGGAAAAATGGGTCCAGCCAGCAAAGGAAGCAATATGTATAGTAATAATACATTAGTAAGTGTCTGGTATTAACTTCCTCTACATAATAAATACTATTTGGTGAAGTGAGACCACCCCTTTAAAGGGGTTGTCTCATCTCAGACATTGGGGCATATCGCTATGATATGCCCCCAATGTCTGATAGGCGCAGGTCCCACCTCTGGGGCCCAGAAAGTGCCTGAGGGCACACCGCGTGTGCGCTGCTTCCCTCCATTCATTCCTATGGGGTCACCGAAAATAGCTGGCTCAGCTATTTCAATTATCCCCATAGAAGTGAACGGAGTGGTGGCCACGCTTGTTTGATGCGCTTCCCATTCATTTCAAAGGGACTTTCGAAAATAGCCACTGCACTTTTTACACTTATTTGTATGCACACACAAAGGGTACGGTGTTTTTATTCTGCCTGTGGTTTGTGTCCCATCTCGGAAATAAATCCATCTTAATGTTTCCTCTTCACATTCTGTGCACTTGATAGATTATGATGCTGTATTGTGAAATCTAATTTGTTGTTTTATGTCCCTCCAGTACATGTTATGAGGACATGCTAAAACAGTAAGTATATTACAGCGCTCATTGCCCTAAATGTCATTTGTGCATCCTGGCTGAATGGTTAAAACTGAATCACAGCATTGTCCGCCGGACAGCAACCAAGCGAATCTGCCCGGCCATTTACGTTTGTATTTTATATCTGGCCTTTTTCTGCATACCAAAGCGATGAAACAGTTCTCCTAATCTGATTTAAGACACTAATTTCTCTTTGACCTCACTTTTGATATGGGTCTGACCTTCATTTGGCTTGCCTGCTCTTCTGAATTTAATTCATTTAGTGCAGGACACATCAGGATGCTGCATTACTGTTTTTAGATTATTTATATAGATTATGCATAGTAATATGCACTCTTTCTAATCTACATATGACATTGGGTATAATTATTCCGAGGCGGGGCGCATGCACGAGGCTTGCGGAGCAGACATGTCTCTGTGAGCTCCGCTCCGACCGCTGGCATTTACCCGTCATTAGCGACGTTCAATCGTCTCCACAAGCCCTGAGTGAACATGCAAGGGTCGCAGAAGGCCTGCCGAGGCAAGAGGGGACCGAAAATACCGGGAACCCCGGCTGCATCACAAACCATACCGGAAATTTTCCGGACCACGAGGCAATCCATCATGGCCGACGGTGCAGCTTACCCGGTGAGTCCAGCGTCTTCAATTGAAAACGAAGCACCTGTGGATGCGGGTTCCTCACAAGTGGGTCAGGCGGACCTCTATGCTAATATTGCTGCGCTATTTAAAACTGAACTGTCTCAGGCGGTTGCCGAATTCTCCCGCCAGATTGGTGACCTGGGCAATAGGGTCTCGGACCTAGAGTCCAGAACAGACGAGCTGGCAGACGCCATGGGCTCCGACAGGAGAGACATTGACGCACACTCGCTCCAGCTACAAGCTCTTGAAGCGAAGATAGAAGATCTGGAAAACAGGTCTAGGAGAGGGAACTTGCGCATCAGGGGCTTACCGGAGTCCTTCCAGGACCTATCGGGCACGGTAGGAGCGCTATTCTCGGCCCTACTCCCTCAGTCTCCGCCTAATCAACTGCGGATGGATCGTATCCATAGAGCCCTGGGGAAGCCACGTACTCCCGATATACCTCGGGACGTTGTTTTAAAATTGCACTATCCAGAGGTGAGGGACATGATCTTGACTGCAACGCGCAATATGGCGGCTCTACCTGATCTCCCGCCGGAGGTCCACATCTACGCGGACCTGGCCCCCACAACGCTCCGAAAGCGCAGAGAGATGAAGCCGGTTACACAGGCACTACAACAAGCGCAAATACGCTACAGATGGGGGTTCCCATTTGCCCTCTCTTTTCAGCTTAATTCGCGTTTGCACACGATTCACACCCCGGATGAGGGGATCGAGAAGCTTCGTCAAGCCGGATTAAAGGTGGATGCTCTGGACAGATCGACGGTACCCCCGAAACCGCAGCGTCCAGCCAGAGTCTGGACTCAGGTGCCCACCAGTGCCAAGTCGCCGGCCCATTGAAGGTGCAGTTATGTTTTTTTTTTGTGTCGACAGGGCCACACGCTGCATTCTTTGTATGTCTCGATGCTGAGATGTACCGCTTTTGACCCATTGCTTGAATAAGACTCAGGACATATGCTTGGGTCCCAGCGATTCGGACTGTCATGCTGACCTCCGATACTGAGCCTTATCGTGTGGAGTTAGGGATGGATATTGTTCCCCTGACTTTCGCAGTAGGCTCACGAGTTACTGCAGGCCACATTAGGCCTAGCCATCTTTGTTGCTTTACAACTCTGTTTTATATGTTTTTGTTGTTCAGTTCTAAGGTGCACTTGGAGAATCTATTTCATATGTTTGATGGCCCACTACAGCGTAGGCGGCCAGCTATGTTGAGCTACTCTATATATTGTTGGGATAATGTGTAAACTATTGTCGCATAATGCTCGAGGCTTAAACTCCCCAGGTAAACGTAAAATGGCTCTCTCAATGTACCATAGGCATAAACCTGATGTCATATGTATACAAGAGACACATTTTACCCCTTCTTCGCATCCCAAATACTTTCACCCTCAATACTCAAGATTTTTCTCCTCCACTTTCTGTACCAAAAGTAGGGGAGTGATTACTTTGCTGCATAATTCATTTCCGTTCCAGGTTACTGACCAGTTTATAGACCAGGAGGGACGATATGTTATTTTGTTAGGGGAGTATAAAGGGAAAGCTATGTGTTTAATTAATGTATATGCTCCTACTGAAGATCCAATTGCTTTCTTTGGCCACATGCACCAGCTAATAGAAGCACTACGGTATGATGAGATAATCTGGGCAGGGGATTTTAATTTTGTAATGAATCCTTCAATGGACCGATCCTCCCAGCTCAGAACCCCACGATCAGCTGCGTTGGGCCGCCAGATTACGAATGTCATGATGTCTCTTACATTAGCAGATTCCTGGAGGGAATATAATGGTACTCAGAGAGGATATACTTACTATTCTCCCGCCCATCATCTTTATACACGCATTGACATGATTCTGATCTCCTCCTCCCTCTTGCCACAGTTGGCTTACTGCAGGCACCAGGTGATGTCGTGGTCAGACCATGATATGGTTGTAGCGGATGTTACCCCATCTACCCCTACCAGCAGATTGTTTACGTGGAGACTTAATGAGTCACTATTGACCAGACCTGCTATAAGGGATAGGATCCAAGATGATTTGAGACAATTCTTTTTAGATAATTCTGACCCCGACGTAGACCCCGTACTAACATGGCTTTCCCACAAGGCCTTTATAAGGGGTCAATTCATTAAGGAAGCTTCGCGTCTGAAAAAGGAAAGGCAGGCGACGTTGTTGAGTCTTGAGTCCAAGCTTAGCAGATTGGTAAGAGCACACCAGAGGGTGCCCTCGTTATATTTAATTAGAGAAATTAACAGTACCAAGCTCCAAATAAACATGATCCTCACGGATCGAACAGAGAAGGCACTAAGATGGACTGAATCCTACTACTATAGGTTCGCCAACAAACCTGACAAAATGCTGGCCCGACAACTTAAGGCAAAGCAAACCATTAATCAGGTATTTCAGATTCGGTCACAGGCTGGCCAAATATCCTCCAACCCCGAGACCATCTATCAGACCTTCCATGCATTTTACCAAAAATTGTATGCTAAACCTAGCGGTATCCAGAACCAGAACCTTAATGACTTCCTAGCCTCTGTTGGATTGCCACGGGTCTCTCCGGAGGCGGTGGGAAACCTAAACAGACCGGTAGTTAATGAAGAAGTAGAATTCTCCATCAAATTGTTGAAACTAGGTAAAGCCCCAGGACCGGATGGGCTATCTGCCCTTTATTATAAAAAATTCACTCCCATCCTAACGCCGCATATCACCAAATATTGCAACCATGTAATGCAAGGTAATACTCCGCACCCTGATTTTTTGGTTGCTAACATAACGGTAATCCCAAAACCCAAGAAAGATCACTTATCTCCCTCCAACTATAGACCAATTTCCTTGCTGAATTTGGACACCAAGATTCTCACGTCTATACTTGCTCGGAGACTCAATTGTCTACTCCCAAATATTATTGGTAGAGATCAGGTAGGGTTTATCCCAGGTAGGGAAGCCCCTGATAATATCCGCAAAATCCTCAACCTGATTCAAGTGGCAAACAAAGGTAATACACCATTAGCTGTTTTGGCCCTTGATATAGAGAAGGCCTTTGATTCTGTCACGTGGGATTACTTGCACTCAGTTCTCCGGTCTATGGGTATTGAGGGCCCATTTGTACAAGCGGTTAGGGCTTTATATTCGAATCCAGTAGCATATCTTAAACTCCCGTCCCTAAATCCTGCCCCGATCCAGATTCTTAGAGGTACACGCCAGGGGTGTCCCTTGTCTCCAGCACTTTTTGCCCTGGCTATGGAACCCCTAGCCATATCCATTAGAGAAGACCAGAATGTGACGGGTGTTAAGGTTGCAGATAAGGAATACAAGCTGAGCCTATTCGCCGACGACCTCCTCCTTTCTATAACGAACCCCCTTGTCTCCCTACCAAACCTACTACGACTTTTAGACAACTTCTCTAGGGCCTCCGGACTCCGGATAAATCATCAAAAATCCGAACTTATGTTATGCAATACTCCGTACCCCCTAAAATCAACTCTCTTAAAAAACTTTCAGTTCCACTACCAACCGAGTCATATACCATATTTAGGCACAATTGTTCCCACTCTTCCGCACCTAATGTATAAAATGAACTATGTCCCTATGTACCGGGCTATTAGAGCAGACCTTAAGACTTGGAGCACATTGCCGATATCCTGGATAGGCAGGATACATATAGTCCGGATGGTGGTGTTATCTAGGCTTTTATATTTATTCCGGTCAATACCGTTACCGGTCCCGAGTGGGGATCTCCACGACTTACAGAGAGATGTGCTGAAATTCATATGGGGTAACAAGCGTGCCCGTATAGCTCGGGCTACAATGTGTCGGCACAAAACTCAGGGAGGCCTTTCAGTTCCCGATTTTTTAAAATACTACAGAGCCGCTAGATTGGCCCAGCTCTTTCTGACACATACAAAACCTGAAACTCATCCAATATGGGTCTCGATGGAACAGTCGCTCTTCTCTCCTTGGTCGTGGAGGGCTCTACTCTGGTCTACACTTCCCATTCCGAAGAAGGTTCGCTCTAACTCGCCATTATCATATCAGGCCCTCCTATTATGGAGATCAGTCAGATTTAAGTATTCGTTGCAATCTAAACTTTCTCCACTTTTACACCTGATTGGTAATCCTGCCTTTTCCCCAGGACTGAAGTCCTCTAATTTTAAGTGGTGGATTGATAATAACTGCACAAGTCTACACAGATTCTTGGTCAGGGGAAGACTGATTGCCCTGAGTGATTTTAGAGACAAATTTGGCCTCCCTGGTAGTGAATCATTCAGGGCCAATCAGGTCTTTTCATTTCTTCACTCGCTACAGATTGCTGACCAGATTTTAGATTTTGCCCCCTTTGAGCGATTTGTGAACTTCTCTCTGTATAGGCAGGGATTATTATCTAGACTATACAGCATGCTGGACCTTTCACCTGAAGGAGTTCGACTCCCATATATGTTAGAATGGGATAGAGATACACAGTTAGACTGTTCATTGTCCAAATGGTTCTCTCGCTCCCAGACGCTGACAAAGACTTCGTGGCAGACCACATTAGCGGAGACTTCTGTAAAGATTCTCCACAGAACTCATCTAGTTCCTTATCGATTACATCGTATATATCCGGATGTGTCGCCTCTCTGCTTTAGAGGGTGCACCGAGGATGGTACAGTATACCACATTTGGTGGACGTGTCCACTTGTTCAGCAATTCTGGTCCAAAATTGGGAGACTACTCACTACAATTTTGGGATGCCCTTACCAAATTACACCCACCTCCTGCCTCTTAGGAGACAAACCTTCTGAACTACCCTTCGCTAAATTTAAACTGTCGCAATACATCCTAATGGCTGCCAGAATTCACGTAGCGTTTAAATGGAAGTCGAGTACATTAAGCTTCCAGGCAGTCTTAGACAGAGTCAATAGGATCTTACTCTATGAAAGACTCTCAGCAATTAGGGCGGATACTTTCGAGGCTTTTGAGAAGTTATGGGAGTAGGGCTGCAGCTAACGATTATTTGAATAATCGATTAGTTGCCGATTAATTTCTACGATTAATCGATTAATCGGAAAAAACGACAAAATTACCAAACAGAGAGGTTTATATGATCTTACTTGAAAAATTATGTTCAAAGGCCATATTAAAACAAATTGTGGACGACACTATTATGGGGGATCTGTGGACGACACTATTATGGGGGATCTGTGGACGACACTATTATGGGGGATCTGTGGACGACACTATTATGGGGGATCTGTGGACGACACTATTATGGGGGATCTGTGGACGACACTATTATGGGGGATCTGTGGACGACACTATTATGGGGGATCTGTGGACGACACTATTATGGGGGATCTGTGGACGACACTATTATGGGGGATCTGTGGACGACACTATTATGGGGGATCTGTGGACGACACTATTATGGGGGATCTGTGGACGACACTATTATGGGGGATCTGTGGACGGCGTAATTATGGGGGATCTGTGGACGACACTATTATGGGGGATCTGTGGACGGCGTAGTTATGGAGAGGGGGATCTGTGGACGGCGTAGTTATGGAGAGGGGGATATGTGCACTGTTATGGGCATAACAGTGCACAGATCCCTTTCCTCATAACAGTGCACAGACCCCCCTCCCCATAGCAGTGCCATAGACAGATCCTCCCCCCTCCCCATAGCAGTGCTATACACAGACACAGACCCCCCCATAGCAGTGCCATAGACAGATCCCCCCTCCCCCTAACAGCCCCGGCCCCGATGCTTGCATCTTTATTTTACCTTTTTACAATGACGCTCCCGCTCCTGTAACAGCCAGGCAGAGCGGACGGCGGCGTAACGTCACTCAATCACGTGACGGGCCTGCGCCGCCCACTTCATGAATGAAGGAGGCGGAGCAGGCGTGTCACGTGAGTGAGTGACGTTACGCCGCCGTCCGCTCTGCCTGGCTGTTACAGGAGCGGGAGCGTCATTGTAAAAAGGTAAAATAAAGATGCAGCGACCGCCCGCCCGCCCGAATAGCAACGAATCGGCGATTATTCGATAACTGGATTCGTCGACAACGAATCCAGTTATCGAATATAATCGATTACATCGATTAATCGTTGCAGCCCTATATGGGAGCCTTGGACTACCTCGGCCTACTCCGCCAATGTGCAACGTAGTCTAACACTGTGATATTTCATGTGTCTCTATAGCACTATTTTGGAACAGATTTATGCCATATGTCTACCCGTGTTTTTTTATTAGGTTGTTGCCTCTTATATCTCGAGCTGCTGATTGCCGCTAGATTCTCCACTGATGTACGTTTTTGTTTTTGTTGTACTATCTCTATACTTAATGTATGACCATAATACATTTGTTATTCTAAGAGTGATTGCTACTCAAAATGCTTATATGATGACGAATATATATATTCAATAAAGCATTTGAAACATAATTATTCCGAGGCAATGCCCCAACTATTAGGTAGTTGTCAGCTATTGGCCCCGCTGCCCCAAATAATAGTCTGTGGAGGCAAGCAGCTGCTAGACCGCTCCAGTGAGTAGAGGATTGCCTGAGAAATCCATCATCGGATGGACGCTAGGTCATGCACATTTCACTGTTTGTTGATTCAGCAGGATCTAGCAGGAAAATCCTAACCTTTATTAGCTGTTGTGCACTCGTGTGCTGTAGATCTTTTTCTGGTACGTAAGGTTAGTATTTGTATATTTTCCCTCTGATAAGTAGATAAAAAAAGTTTTTCGATGAAAAAGTAGAGCTATAACATGCATAGAAAGTGAAACATTTAACTATAGCAATCAGTAGTTTCAGTGTTTGTATCTATTGACGACTCTAGTGATATTTCTGGCCAGGAGATATTGACAGCAAAACCTTCTTTTATTACAGGGGATACAGGTGTCCACTATGCATGCGTTCTGCCCTGGATATGTCCAGAACCTGGACCCAGCTAGATGAAGAAGTTGCTCAGACGCCAATGCCACCTGAATATCAGAATATGAATGTCCATGTGAGTGGATCAGCAGAACATTGTGTATATTTGGTATTGAAATCCTTTGTATGTGGCAGTCAGCGGTGGCTGAGGTTACAGAAACAGCAGAGCGGGCTGTGCTACGCTGCTTGTGTAATTCCCATAACATGAATGGAAGCTAGCGTAACAGTATGGCACAGTCTGCTCAACTGTTTCTGTAAGGCTAGTTTCACACTAGTGATTGTAGATCCAGCAGGCTACTCTGGCAGGGAACAGCCTGCCGGAAATGTCTGCATTCCAGCATTGCCGGAAGCTACCGTGTTGCTGTCTCGCCCCATTAAATATAATGGGGAACAGCAAAGATCTGGACGCAACCTGGCAAATAGGCGGCCAGACTAATACTGCTGCTCGTAGCACTTCTAGTCTGGACGAGAATCGGCATCTTTGCCGGATTGCGGCTGGATCTTTGCCGATCCCCATTATACAGTAGTTAATGGGGCTGGCGGATATCAGGCAGCGTTCGGCAGTGCAGTCTGTTCTGGCAACTTCCTGCCAGAACAGACTGCCGGAAATGTCTAGCACTAGTGCGAAACTAGCCTAACTCGGGCCACCCCTGGTCACCACATGCCATGGGTATTCCGATCTTTGCCATAAATGGCTGAGCTGTAAATGTTGTGTCCCAGGACTAAAGTATAGAGAGCCTGTCCTCACCATCATTGTTTTATTCTCTCTTTATTCACTCTTTTTCTCTTTAGACGGTATTATTAGTAATGTAAAGGGTAGCTTTTACTTTTGTTTAATTCTTATTTATTTATTTTTTTATATACGCAGATTCTCTGCAATGACTGCAGTGCAAGATCAACTGCGCCATTCCACATTTTAGGAATGAAATGCAATAGCTGTCAATCATACAATACCACACAAGAAGGGAAGCCTCCCTCACAGACCAGAACGGAGTAGTCAACAGGAGGCCTGCAAGAACAACTTGCTGAAGCATTAGAAGACTCACCCTTCTAGAACAATGAGATAATATTTCATTAAGGAACAATAAAGTAAAAAATAGCTGAACTAGAGTGAAAGAATCATACATGCAGTGTGTGTGCATATTGCTATTTATATATCACTATATATATTGATGACAATTACAGTAGGAAACAAATTGTGAAAATTATGATATTTTGGATCCAGATATTCTCATTGCTTTCTTATAGCTATTTTACCCTTTACATTTATATAGTTGGGCTCATACTAAGGTCAGTATTATAATAATTTAATCTTTCATAAAGGAGAAAAGCTAGAGTTATTTGTAATAATAAATATTATAGGGTTTACCAATTGTCTTTCCTACATTTCCCACAGACACTGTGATTAATCCAGTAGCGCTAAGGCGCTGTTCATAAACCCAAAATACATGTTGGAAAAATCTGGGGTATATTTGCCATGGAATCCATGACAAATCCAAGGTTGATCTTTTGCAGCGGATCCAACCTCAGAGTAGCCTATTCACTGGATTTCATCTAGTTCACGAGTACATTACTTGAAGGGGCCTTCCAGGATTTTAATATTGATGACCTATCCTCAGGCTCGTACCTACTCAAGTATATAGGAAGGAGCTGTCCCATGGAAGTGAATGGGACGGCTTGTAATTACACCTGCTCACTGCTGCAATGTCGACGGCGAGCAGGTAAACAATGAAGGCAAGGCTGTGCTCTTACAGAGCACGTCCTTCTCTTCAACTAGCTGATAGGGGTGGGGGAAGGTGACCAGTGTCGGACCCCTGCCGATCTGATATTGATAGGTCATCAATATTAAAATCCCAGAAAACACCTTTAATTCACTGTGCACATTCCATTCTTGAGCGCTACACTTGTGGCTTTATGGGGATATCTTGTTTAGCTAAAACCAGGGTTGGTTCTCCGTTCCTGGAGAAAGTCTAGTCTTCAAAGATCAGGCGCCATAGCTGCCGAGTTTCTTCTGTTTTAAACAGTAGACACCCAGGGTTAATGTCTGCAATCAGACGTTAAACCCCTAAGATAACTTTGATAAGATTAGGGAAGCAGTTCGTTATCTGCAAGCCTGGGTCTCTCTGAAGAAACTCATGCTATTACAGCTGTAGTTCTTATGGAGGCCTACAGGTAGAAGGGCTCCATAACAACATAGAGAATCTGCTATACATTGCAGTGTAAGGTAGAAGCGATCTGAAGATCACATACAGTCAGGAACAGAAATATTTGAACACCCTGCGATTTTGCAAGTTCTCCCACTTAGAAATCATGGAGGGGTCTGAAATTCTAATTTTAGGTGCATTCCCAGGAAATCACATTGTATGATTTTTAAAGAATGTATTTGTCTTGCACTGCTGAACATAAGTATTTGAACACCTGAGAAAATCTGTGTTAATATTTGGTACAGAAGCCTTTGTTTGCAATTACAGAGGTCAAACGTTTCCTGTAGTTCTTGACCAGGTTTGCACACACTGCAACAGGGATTTTGGCCCACTCCTCCACAGAGATCTCCACTAGATCTGTCAGGTTTCAGGGCTGTCGCTGAGCAACACAGATATTCAGCTCTCTCCAAAGATATTCTATTGGATTTAGGTCTGGAGATTGGCAAGGCCTCTTCAGAACCTTGATATGCTTCTTCCGGGCCACTCCCTGGTTATCCTGGCTGTGTGCTTCGGGTCGTTATCATGTTGAAAGACCCAGCCACGACCCATCTTCAATGCTCTGACTGAGGGAAGGAGGTTGTTGCTCAAAATCTCACAATAAATGGCCCCATTCATCTTTTTCTTAATACAGTGAAGTCGTCCTGTCCCCTTCGCAGAAAAGCACCCCCAAAGCATGATGTTACCACCCCCATCCTTCACAGTAGTTCCTCCAAACACGACGAGTGAAGTTTAGACCAAAAAGTTCTACTTTGGTCTCATCTGACCACATGACTTTCTCCCATGCCTCCTCTGGATCATCCAGATGGTCATTGGCAAACTTCAGACAGGCCTGGACATGTGATGACTTGAGCAGGGGAACCTTCCGTGCAATGCATGATTTGAAAACATGACGGTGTAGTGTTCTACAGACCTTTGAAACTGTGGTCCCAGCTCCCTTCATGTCATTGACCAGCTCCTCCCTTGTAGTTCTGGACGAGGTGAGATCTTGCATGGAGCCCCAGTCCGAGGGAGACTGATAGTTGTCTTTAGCCTCCTCCATTTTCTAACAATTGCTACAACAGTTTATCTATTTTCACCAAGCTGCTTGGCAATTGCCCCGTAGCCCTTTCCAGCCTTGTGGAGGTCCACAATTTTGTCTCTGGTGTCTTTTGGCAGCTCTTTGGTCTTGTCCATGGTAGTAGTTGGCATCTGACTGACTGTTGGGTGGACAGGTGTCTTTAAAGAGCTCAAACAGGTAAGTTAGATTAATGAGTGGAGTAGAGATGGACTTTTTAAAGGCACAGTAACAGGTTTTTGAGAGCCAGAATTCTTGCTGTTTCTCAGGTGTTCAAATACTTATGTTCAGCAGTGCAAGACAAATGCATTCTTTAAAAATCATACAATGTGATTTCCTGAATAATTTTTTTTTATTCTGTCTCTGTGGGAATGTACCTACAATGTGAATTTCAGACCCCTCCATGATTTCTAAGTGGGAGAACTTGCAAAATTGCAGGGTGTTCAAATACTTATCTTCCTCACTGTATTCAGGTCCCCCAGGGGGCTAGAAAAAAAGTTTTAAAAAATTCAAATCAACCCCTTTGCCCCATAATAAAAAGAAACAATAACAGAAAAAACACCAGTCATGTCCCAAAATGTACAAACTTAAAAAACATAACCGTATTTATGCTGTACGGTGAAAAACAAAAAAAATCTAAACGGCCAGTTCGTAAATTTTTTGTTGCTTCACCTCCACAAAAAATTGAATAAAAAGTTATCAAAAAGTCATACACTCCAAAATGGTAATAAAAACTACAGATTGCCCCACAAAAATTAGCCATCCCACAGCTCCATAGATGGAACTAAAAAAAAAAGTTGTAGAGGTCTGATTATGACAATGAAAAGAAAAAAAAAAAAAAATCCAAAGTTTCTTTTTTAGTCTTCAAACACAAGAAAAACTATATAAATGTGGTAATCATTGTAATCATACTGACCTGGAGAATGAAGGTCATGGGACAGTTGTACCGCACATTGGACGCTGTAAAAATAAACCCATTGTTTTTTGTTTTTTTTTACAATTACTCCCCATTTGGAATTTTTTTCCAGTTTCCCTCTACATCATGTGCAAGATTATATTAATAATGGTCCTCTCATATTTAGATCCAGTTCCGTAATTTTGCTTAAAGTATTACTGTATTTTTAAAAAACTTTAATTTGTCATGGTGACATATTATATGTTTTGATTGGTGGGGATCCGAGTGCTGAGATCTCTAAACAAAGGTGATAGAAGCGCTTATGCAAAGTGCTGTATCTCCTCGCTAATGAAGAAGCCTTCCTAGAGTGTATGGGGTCTCAGTACTCTGACCCCCACCTATCAAAACCCTTGATATGTCACTAAGGCTACTTTCACACTTACGTTGTTAATTCCGGTATTGAGATCTTGGAGAGGATACCAGAATTAAATGGATCAGTTTTGATTTTGCATATCAGTTTGCATCCGTTCCGTTAGGATGTGGTTGTGTGAAATCAAAATGGATCCGTCACTAAATACATGGAAAGTCAATGTATTGACTTACATTTTGTTCAGTGCCGGATCCGTTTTTATGACCAGGCACATGACAGATCCAGCAAAAACGCAGATGTGAAAATAGCCAAGACATGTCAGAAGTTTTTTTAAATGTGCAGTTACATGACCTTTTATGAACAAGAAGTCAAGAGATAAGCAGGCACACTCATATATGGGTAAAATCTGATCTAGTTTATTTATAGAAATAGGATATAGATAATAGGATATAGATACAAAATGCTGGTTAAGCTATAGTTGTAAAATATGAGATGAATTTGATCAATAGTCCAAAATGAGAGTCAATAAAAATGTTTCTTGGAGTAAAAATAAAAAATAAACATAAAATAAAATAGCCACTTATGGTGAAAATGGTATTTAGTAGATAAAATGTAGTCAATGAATGGAGTTCCACCATATTGTGGAACTTATTTGTATATAATGCGTTTTTTTTCAAATGATGCGACTTTTGTGAATAATGCGACTTTTGTATATGATTCACCTCTTTGTAGATGGTGCATCCTTTTTGTGACTGATGCGACTTTTGTGAGTGATGCGCCTTTTTGTTAAATGCGACTTTTGTGAGTGATGCGCCTTTTTGTCGATGATGCGCCTTTTTGTGGGATAATCCTTCACAAGACAAGTGAAGATATGCGGTGATTATCACTGATCTTGTATTAAACCAGGAACAGTCTTCCTTGATCTGGGGCTTCAGGATGTATGTACAGAAACAATATATATAAAGTCAAATAGCTGTAATGCTGCACGGTGCTGTGGAAAGAAAAGGTGCTCTGTGCCTAAGCGCAGCGTCCCGTGGACCGTGCTGTCTCTGGCTACAGAGATCACTTACCCACCACCGGCGCTGCTGGGACGAGATCTAATGGTCCAACGTGATCTAATGGTGAAGTCTTCAGCGTCCCTCGTGGTGCCCGGGGCGTGGTTCGCGCGTCTGTAGTGTGACGCGGGTGGTCACGTGATCGCGATCTTTGCAATATTTTTCGGAGCGCTCCTTATGGTGTAGTTGAGATGATACACCGTAGTTAGTGTTTGACAATCCTATATAGGCTTTTGCTTAGACGCGTTTCGGGAGACTCTCCCTTCATCAATAAGTAGAGGATTGTGACGACCCATGTATTATTTATAGGGTGATAGTCATTATCTCATTTGTGATCCCATTAGCATTTTCAATTAGGTTAATTATTCAAATGAGGTAGGACACAATGATCCACTTATTGAAACCATTGAAATTGCCCCCTCAACTACTCCATCAATTTGGAACCGACCATAGATACAAGAAAAAATATCCAAAAATAAGGGAACTATGCAGAACTTGAACAACTTGGAATTATGATACCTATTGGGTCTTTTGTTTTACGGACCAGTGGGACATTTACATACAGTCAGGTCCATAAATATTGGGACATCGACACAATCCACAATGGATTTGAAATGAAACAAACAAGATGTGCTTTAACTGCAGAATGTCAGCTTTAATTTGAGGGTATTTACTCCAAATCAGGTGAACGGTGTAGGAATTACAACAGTTTGCATATGTTCCTCCCACTTGTTAAGGCACCAAAAGTAATGGGACGATTGGCTTCTCAGCTGTTCCATGGCCAGGTGTGTGTTATTCCCTCATTATCCCAATTACAATGAGCAGATAAAAGGTCCACAGTTTATTTCAAGTGTCTTATTTGCATTTGGAATCTGTTGCTGTCAACTCTCAAGATGAGATCCTAAGAGCTGTCACTATCAGTGAAGCAAGCCATCATTAAGCTGAAAAAACACACCCATCAGAGAGCTAGCAAAAACATTTAGCGTAGCCAAAACAACTGTTTGGAACATTCTTAAAAAGAAGGAATGCACCGGTGAGCTCACAGCAATACCAAAAGACCCGGAAGACCACGGAAAACAACTGTGGTGGATTAGCTAAGAATTCTTTCCCTGGTGAAGAAAACACCCTTCACAACAGTTGGCCAGATCAAGAACACTCTCCAGGAGGTAGGTGTATGTGTCAAAGTCAACAATCAAGAGAAGACAATTTGCCAAACGACAAAGTGTGCCTTTGCCAATTTGCCAAACGACATCTAAAAAAACCTTCACAGTTCTGGAACAACATCCTATGGACAGATGAGACCAAGATCAACTTGTACCAGAGTGATGGGAAGAGAAGAGTATGCAGAAGGAAAGAAGCTGCTCATGATCCTAAGCATACCACCTCATCAGTGAAGCATGGTGGTGGTAGTGTCATGGCGTGGGCATCTGCTGACAAAAGCAGCAGGATGAATTCTGATAAGTTTCACGCAATATTATCTGCTCATATTCAGCCAAATGCTTCAGAACTCATTGGACGGCGCTTCACAGTGCAGATGGACAATGACCCAAAGCATACTGCAAATGCAACCAAAGAGGGATTTTTAAGGGAAAGAAGTGGAATGTTATGCAATGGCTAAGTCAATCATCTGATCTGAATCCGATTGAGCGTGCATTTCACTTGCTGAAGACAAAATTGAAGGAAAAATGCCCCAAGAACAAGCAGGAACTGAAGACAGTTGCAGTAGAGGCCTGGCAGAGGATCACCAGGGATGAAACCCAGCGTCTGGTGATGTATATGCATTCCAGACTTCAGTCTGTAATTGACTGCAAAGGATTTGCAACCAAGCAGTAAAAAGTGAAAGTTTGATTTATGTTTATTATTCTGTCTCATTACTTTTGGTTCCTTAACAAGTGGGAGGCACATATGCAAACTGCTGTAATTCCTACACCGTTCACCTGATTTGGATGTAAATAGCCTCAAATTAAAGCTGACAGTCTGCAGTTAAAGCACATCTAGTTCGTTTAATTTCAAATCCATTGTGGTGGTGTATAGAGCCCAAAATGTTAGAATTGTGTCGATGTCCCAATATTTATGGACCTGACTGTAACTCCCTTATTACATTTATATAACTCCCTTATTGCTAGTAATGATATCCACAGCCATAATCCCATTCATAATACCTACAGACATTCTTTCCCTACTTGTATGCAAAAAAACAACCCTCATGTCCACTGGGTCCCTTATGTATACGAACCAGTGAGACAATGAAGATACCTCCCAACCACATACTATGGGGTTACAACACAATAATATCATTAACTATATCTACTCTACCTATTTGGAACTAACTATACCAAAATAGGAATCATGTATCCCTTTCACATAATCCCCTAGAGTTGAATAACTGGAAACTACTACACCCACTGGGTCTTTTGCTCTAGGGACCAGTGAGATACTTGTATGATTCCCCCATTACCATCTTATTCTATTTGTATAAAGGGATAGAGAGTTCTCATGTCCACTAGGTCTCTTGTATATACGGACCAGTGACACAATGAGGATACCTTCCTACTATATACTATGGGACTATAAAATAATAAAACCTATTAGCATCATAACACTGAAAGTACATAAAGATCTATACAATTATAGAACACACAAACAACCATAGCCACGCGTGTTCAATCATATTTTCCATATTTATTATTATTTCTTATCCATCATCTATCTTTGAGTAAGGTGCTTGATCAATCAACCAGTCTGCATTTATAATTGCAACCATTCTCCTATGCTACATATACATCCAGCAATTCAGAATGCAGAGTCCTACTCAAGTTGTAAAATTGACCTCATTGGAAAGGCTAATTATACTATCAACTATGTAACCAGTTTTAACCCTACAATTTTATTCCTCCATGCCACATACGATTTTTTTATGCCACATATGGATTTAATAATTGTAATTATTTTGACTTCTCCATGCCACATATGTATTTAATAATTGTAACTATCTTAGATTTTTTTTGTGGATCATTGTGTCCTACCTCATTTGAATAATTAACCTCATTGAAAATGCTAATGGAATCACAAATGAGATAATGACTATCACCCTATAAATAATACATGGGTCGTCACAATCCTCTACTTACTGATGAAGGGAGAGTCTCCCGAAACGCGTCTAAGCAAAAGCCTATAGAGGATTGTCAAACACTAACTACGGTGTATCATCTCAACTACACCATAAGGAGCGCTCCGAAAAATATTGCAAAGATCGCGATCACGTGACCACCCGCGTCATACTACAGACGTGCGAGCCACACCCCGGGCGCCACGAGGAACGCCAAAGACTTCACCACCAGATCACGGACTTCGCAAATTCTTCCAGGAACAGCTAATCGTCATTGGAGGATTTGTCCCAGCAGCGCCGATTGGTGGGTAAGTGATCTCTGTAGCCGGAGACAGCGGGGGACACCGCGCTTAGGCACAGAGCACCTTTTCTTCCCACAGCACCGTGCAGCATTACAGCTATTCGACTTTATTTATATTGTTTCTATACATACACCCTGAAGCCCCAGATCAAGGAAGACCGTTCCTGGTTTAATACAAGATCAGTGATAATCACCGCATATCTTCACTTGTCTTGTGAAGGATTATCCCACAAAAAGGCGCATCATCGACAAAAAGACGTTTCACTCACAAAAGTCGCATTTCACAAAAAGGCGCATCATTCACAAAAAGGACGCACCATCTACAAAAAAGCGCATCATATACAAAAAGGCTCATTATTCACAAAAGTCGCATCATTTGAAAAAAAGCGCATTATATACGAATAAGTTCCACAATACGGTGGAACTCCATTTATTGACTACATTTTATCTACTAAATACAATTTTCACCTTAAGTGGCTATTTTATTTTTATTTTTACTCCAAGGAACATTTTTATTGACTCATATTTTACAACTATATCTTAACCAGCATTTTTTTATCTATATCCTATTATCTATATACTATTTCTATAAATAAACTAGATCAGATTTTACCCATATATGAGTGTGCCTGCTTATCTCTTTATTTCTTATTTTCCACTATCCTGACTGGGTGAGTCAGACTTAGCAGTTCTTGCACCTCTATCATTTGCTTGAACAGTAGAGCCGTCAATCCCATTCACCTTTTCTTTTATGAACAAGGCCTACATGCCTCAGGATTTGCAGGGGTAAAATAAAAGTGCAGTCACCCATATAGGAAGATGACATAACAAATTTCTCGCCCATATTCATTGGGGGACACCGTAACCGTGGGTATAGCTACGTCCTCTAGGAGGAGTTGACACTAGATAAAGCTGTTAGCTCCTCCACTGGAAGCTATACCCCCTTCAGCCTGGAGAGAGAGCTTCAGTTTGTTCTAGTGTCAATAGGAGGCAAGAGCTCCTGAAGATTTTTTATTTTATTTTTTTATTTTCCTTCTTTTCAGGTGGGAAACAGTGGTCGCGTAGCCTCCCTGTTCTCCCGGGGGAGCACGCCAGCATTGGTCCACCACGCTGCTTCCTCCCTCACAAAAAGACCAGGTGGACTAGGGCAGCCTCGCTCCCCTGCATCCCGCCAGCAGACGGGTCACCCACCCAAGTCCCTCTTCCAGAATCCTGCCACTACAGTGCCAGCAGCTGGAGAGGTGACCCTGCTGGAGAAGAGAAAGCGTGAAGATGGTGGCAGGACAGATGATGAGGGGAGTACACGGGACTAGGTAAGTATTTACCCTCTTCCCCCCTCCCTCCCTCGTTCATTATCAAGCAGGGCCATCCTATTCCTCAGGGGCCCTCTCTACAATGAGGGCCAATGGTTGGCACTCCCACGGGGCTCGTCAATATGTTCTCTTGCCGCAGGTTCAGACCCTGTTCTGGTGGCATAGTTATTTCCCCCTTAAAAGGCAGGGGCACTCTCCATAGGAGGTTAATGGCAGAAGTGGATGCTCCACCTGCGCAATCCTGTTCTACTACAGGGACCGAGCGCACCGCTGTGGTCCGGGGCGCTCGGTCAGACATGCGGAGGAGGCTCCCGCTGCCCAACACCTACCACATGATCCACCCCTTTCGGAGCGCGCCACTCTGGAAAGGGGTTAACCGCAGTGCGATCGGCTGTGCACCGCATCGGTGTTCCGTCCCGCGCTTTTCTCTGCCCGGTCCACGTTGTTAACTGCCCAGCCCGCGGGGTGGACGCCCCTTGTCAGTCTGTGCAGCATTCAGTGCCTCCTGATCGGCTGTGCGCAGGTAGGGGGGGCACTCACTTGGATAGCTGCGTAGCGGCCTGCTGGGCTGCAGTCTTCATCCCAGGGGGGGCACTCTGGCGCAAATTCTTCCCGCCCTTCTTCCCCCTTCCCCAGACACCTGCTGAGCTCTGCCCACCAGTCCTCAAGACTGCCTTAACCCTTCCTGGCCAGCCACCATTCTTTAGGCCGGCACCTGATTATCTAGGGCTCTACCTATAGTACACTGTGCATAATGTGGAGGAATTTAACCCCTTCCTGCCTCTTGTCATTGAGGCCAGCTTCCAAGTTTTTAATAAAAATAAAAAAAGAATGTTTGTCCATACGGGTCCCCCTCTGCCATCATCACCGCAGGACCACCCTGTCTGTGTGGTCCCAGACTGGGCCCGTTTCCTATCTCGGATAAGGAGGACCTTGCATAGTTCCCAATCCACCCTCCGGGGCCGTTTGGTTGATAATTCTCCACCTTTGCAAATCCCGTGGAGGACAGCTGAAGTTTTCCTAATCCACCCTCTGAGTCGTTTGGTTGATAATTCTCTACCTGTGCAATCCAGTGAAGGACCTCTGCAGGATTTCTAATCCGTCCTACGGGGCTGTTTGGTTGATAATTCTCCACCTGCGCGATACAGTGGAGAACCTCTGGAATTCCCAATCCACCCTCTTGGGTCGTTTGGTTGCTAATTGTCCACCTGCGCACTTCAATGAACGACCTTTGACATTCCCAATCCACCCTCCTGGGTCGTTGGGTTGATAATTCTACACCAGCGCAATTCAGTAAGGACCTCTGACATTCCCCATCCCTCCTCCCGGGTTGTTTGTTTGATAATTCTCCACCTGCGCAATCCAGTGGGGGACCGCTGGAACCTCCCTCCGGGGTTGTTTGGTTGATAATGTGCCGCCTTCGCAATCCGGTGGAGAGGCCTCTAGAAGTTCCCATTCCACCCCCTGGGTAGTTTGGTTGATAAGTCCCCACCTGCGCAGTCCACAACTGCCAGGGGCAAGATTCTGAGGGGTAGCCCTACGCACAAGCGAATATCTCCGCACCCCCACCCTTTCTCCCTGAGTCACGCTCAGAGACACCATCCCTTTCAGGGTAGGGTCCATCCGGGGAGGGGGAATCACTGATTCGGACCCTGACATGAGTCTGAAGCAATCTCCCTAGATTGCGTCTGCCGTGACCAGCAGTACTTGTCGTATGCATTACCCCCTTCCTTGGCGGAGTAACTGCACTACTTCGGGATACAGTACTTGCCTTATACATTGTCCCCTGCCACAGGTGGTCTAAGTACAATAACATTGGATTCAGTACCTGCCATATGCATTAGCCCCTTCCATTGGTGGCACGATGACATTATCATTGGTTACATTGCGTGCTGTATGTATTACCCCCTTACATAGGTGTGATAATTGCACTCCCACGGGGCACAGGACTTGCCATATGCATTAGTTCTCGCCGTGGGCATTCGCTCCCCTTCATAGGTGGAGTATTCTCCCTACCACTGGCTTAAGTACTTGCCGTATGCTTCCAACTTCCTTAGGTAGAGTAATTGCACTACCATTGAATACGGTTTAGACTGTCACGCTATCGTTCCATAGGCGGAGTGTTGCATATCACCGTGCTTTCTGTTGCATTACCCCCTTCCACAAGTGATCCACTAGCGGGGGAATAACTAAACATCTTCAGATGCTGCAATTCTGGTGCTGGTTTTGCGCATGATTATAACATCCTCTGTCTTCTCAGGGGTTTTTACTAGCATCTCTTATGTGTCCTAGAGACCCCCATATCTATGGGCCTCCATTGTTCCAGTCGGTCATGATATTGTCAGCACCATTGCACATATATTGTGAGTACGTTCCAGCAAGTCAAGTGTTTCACTGGCTCCGGATTCTCTATCCACCACTCCTCCTTCTCTGGGAAAGTGGTTATGCTGGCACTCTGGTTTAGCTACTGCAGCATGTTCTCCACAGGTGCAGTTTTTCGCTAATGCTCGAGTTCGTGTTCGCTGCAATGGGACATCCCCTCAGGTCGGGACCCTACCCTGGCGCTGGCTTAGTGCGTTATCACTACATACTTGGTTCTTACTGCACGGCTCTTTCATCAGGTGATGGACTCTTCTAGCACTGAATTCTGTGGCCTCTGCGGGTGGCCCCCTCCTCTGCTGAGTTATGGGGCTAGCAATACAGTGTGACTCACCTTACCTGGCTTCCTCCTCAGACAGAGTTTTTTTCAGAACAGTCACTTAATTCCTGGCTACTTCTGTATATCGCCGGTCTCAGACAGGAAAAGGGCTTAGACCTAGCCTATTCTTCTCCTGTCTTTCCCCCTCTGACTCATGGTTCATAGCCAACCCGCAAGCCTTGGTAGCTCCTACGTTCCTACCTTTCCTCATCTCCATTGCACGGTGTGTTCGTTTTGTGGCTCCCATTTCCAGACACGCTCCGGTCCAGACTGGTAGGCTGTGGTACCCACCACATCCCTCCTTCTACGGGGAATCCTTCCATGGTCCCAGGTGTGCTAACGATATCCACACCACAGTTGCCACCTTTTCTCTTGGACAAGAGATTCGGAAGCATGCGGCGTGGACACCCTGATATCTCCTTGGCGGTAGTCCTCCCTCCTTTACGTGTTTTCCCCCTCCTACCCAGGGTTCCACGGAAGATCAAGATGGGAGGGCATTTCGACAACTCCTAGTCGCCCTGGACTGGCCGTCACGCGTGGTACGCCGACCTCGTTTTCCTTCTAGGAGACGTCCCTTGGTCACTGCCACTCAGAGAGACAACCTTCCTTCACAGGGTCCGGTCTTATGTCACCATTAGGGTCTTTTGGCTTGACGGCATGGCTATTGAAACTGCCATTCGGCGGACGTCTCCACACTATTATTCAGGCCAGGAAGCCTGCATCGCCTAGGATCTATTGTAGGACCTGGAGGTCCTTCCTGGGCTTCTGTAAGGCCGGGACATCCCCTCACTCTGTTTTTTCTCTCCCCACGGTCCTCTCCTTGGACCTTGGTTTAGCCCTTAGTTCCTTGATGGGTCAGGTGTTGGCACTTCTGTCCTGGGGGACACAGCTTTTCCAGCGTCTTCTGGCTCCCCTGGTGCCCATGAAAACATTCCTTCTGGGAGTGGCACATACGGTTCTTCTGTACCGTCCTCTACCGCCTTGGGATCTTAAAATAGTTCTTTCAGCGCTCCTGTCTTCTCACCTTGAGCCCTTGCAGGAGATCTCAATCCAACTCCTGTCCTAGTAGGTACTTTTTCTGGTAACTATCACATCCATCAAACAGGTGTCCGAGTTGGGGGTGCTCTCTTGCAGAGAACCCTTCCCGGGTCTTCACAAGGATAAGGCGGTTCTCCGGCCCATTCCTTCTTTCTCCCGAAGGTGGTCTCTGACTTCCATATCAATTAAGAAATTGTCCTTCCTTCACACCCTACGGAAGGGAGGTACATCAATACTGGCAGCCTCCAGTCCCTTCTGGCGTACGGCACCCCTTTTTGTCCTCCGGAGAGTCCTCGCAATGGATTTGCGGGCTCTAAAGTGGCAATTGCACAATGGATCGGTCTGCAAGTGCTGAACCATACTGCACCCGGAGCAGGGTTCCGCCCTTAGGTGTCATGGCTCACTCCACCAGTGCGGTGGGCGCTTCTTGAGCTCGGAGGAATCACGCTCGGCTGCACAGTTGTGTAAGGCGGCTACTGGTCCTTCTTACACACATTCACACGATTTTACCAGGTACATACTTATGCATCGGCGGACGCTGTCTTTGGATGCATGGTCTTGCAGGCGGCAGTTTCTTTGATGGCGGCAGGGACGCATGCTTCCATGGGTCTGTGGTTTTTTCCTCTCTGTGGACTGCTTTTGGACGTCCCACGGTTCCTGTGTCCCTCAATGAATATGGTCGAGAAAAGGAGATTTTTGTATAACTTACCAGTAAAATCTATTTCTCGCTCTTCATTGGGGGACACAGCACCCACCCAGTATTGTTGTTCGACCACAGTTGTGGCAGTTGCTGGTATGAACCTCGTTGGGTCTTTTGGCATGGTTGTTGTTCCATGTTTTTTCCTGGTTGGCTTGCTTCTCCTACTGCTTGTACACAAACTGAGGCTCTCTCTCCAGGCTGGAGGGGGTATAGCTACCGTGGAGGAGCTAATAGCACGCCTCCTTGTAGCGCCTTCATTCTAATCAGGATGTAGGAAAACCCATTTTACGTAATCTGCACTTCTGCCCCTAAATTACTTTTGCAGTATCTTAAAAAAATATAGGAATATTATACTGCATGCAGCCATCGCTAAGGATTTCAGCCACAGGCAACATTCGGAATGGAGTCTTCCACCAGTGCCTCCAATACAGATTCTCCTAACGTCTCTTTAATGTTGTCTGCCTCTTCTTTGATGACTCCATAGCCACTCAATCCACAAAGCCTGCAAGCTACCCTGGGCATATTTGATGTCATGAGGTTCTGCAATGGTATCACATCTGATTAGGCTGTACCATCTCTTCTTTTATAAATTGGACAGTCCTGGAGTTAGCGGTATCTACTTATGTGACACGTTTAGGATGGGAAGCCATTGGCATTTGCCTAATAGATTGTGATCAACTACGGTAGTGGAAAATGGAAAACGAACACCTGAAAAACTTAATGTGATTGAGCGGAGACTGACAAAGTAAAAACTGCTTGTGGTGCTTGGTCAAAAAATCACACAACCAAGGTGGTGCAGCCTTTACTTCAGGTTCTCCAGCATGGTATATTTCTACTGGGTGTCATATATCCTTGCAGAGATACAGGCTGCCACCCTGACATGGTAACGGTCATACAGATGATAGATATCCTCCCGTGGTATGTCATTCCAAGCTCTTTCAACTTGGGCCCATAGTTCAGCCAAAGTGGTTTTCAGCTGCTGTGTATGGGAGATCTATTGCCCCACCCAGTCCCAGATATTCTCAATGGAGGAAACATCTAGTGATCAAGCTGGACAAGGGAGCTGCTGAACACACTGAAGTGCATGTTGTGTAGTGCAGGCAGCGTGTGGGCAGGTGTTATCTTGTTAGAACACTACATCTCTTAACTGAGTAAAAAAAAGGCAGTATCAGGGGCGTAGCTATAGGGGGTGCAGAGGTAGCGATCGCTACCGGGCCCAGGAGCCTGAGGGGGCCCAAAGACCCTTGTGTCGCCTAAGATACCTGTATTATAGAAAGTGCATGCTGGTCAAGTTACACCTCTGACTGGAGGGAAGGGGGTTAGGTCAAGAATTAGGCATGGGGGGGATCAATTTTTTCCTTAGGCAGCATGAAGGTTATGTGCTTCCCTGCCCCTGGCCAGAAAGCACTGATGGAAGGGGGCGCAAGCTGAACTCTTGCACCAGGGCCCATGAGCCTTTAGCTACGCCCCTGGGCAGTAGGGATGGTTCTACATTGTCCCAGACATAACAAAGGCTGGTCAATGTTTCTCCCACAAATACCAGACAGGAATGTCCATGGCAGCTAATGGTCCCCCACATTATTACAGCTGGTGTTGGTTCTGTGTGTCTCCAAATTATGCATGATGGCAGTAGGCATTCTCCAACCCTCCTACGAACTGTTAGGCTGAATGCACACGGCCGTGTTTCCACGGCCGAGTGCGGGCCGTGAAAACCCTGCCGGGATTCCTGCTGACTGCTGGAGCGCACGGCGTCATGGGTTGCTATGACGCCGTGCGCTTCATGCAGCCGCTGCTGGACAGTAATACACTAGTATAGTGTATTACTGTACAGGAGCGGCTGCATGAAGCGCACTGCGTCATAGCAACCCATGACGCCGTGCGCTCCAGCAGTCAGCAGGAATCCCGGCAGGGTTTTCACGGCCCGCACTCGGCCGCGGAACACGGCCGTGTGCATTCGGCCTTATGCAACAATCATTAGTACCAAGGCAGAGCCAGCTTTCATTACTGGACTCTGTTGTTTGCATTCATGCCTCCACTGGGCGCTCTTGCAGGGGCTCTTAGCAATGATGAGAGGTCAGTGACAAACAAGCTAGTGGAGTGTGTGAATGCGATTCTGCTTCAAGTAGATGGTGTCTTATGGTCTGGGCAGTAACTGCAGGGACTACCGCAGAGCAAGTTTGTGATGCCATGGCTGTCCTGTGTTATACAACAGCTCTTATATGGTGATCTTGGAGTATATCTGTTTTGACTGTCCAGAATATTCTACATGAGTGCCCTCCACTGACCACCCTTGTCACCACTGATGCACTACAAAAACTTCTCGTCTAACTGTTTCCGAGATTTGATGGGTTGACCATCCAGCTTCTGAATTTCCCACCATTAGGCCCTTTTCAAAGTCTGTTAAATGGGTTTTCCAAGATTTTTTACCGATGACCTATCCTCTGGATAGGTCATCAGTATCTGATCGGTGGGGTCCGACGCCCGGGATCCCCACCGATCAGCTGTTTGAGGAGGCATCAGCACTTGCAGTAGCACCATGGCCTTTCAGCTTTGCCTAGGCCAGTGACGACATGTTCATTGGTCACATGGCTTAGGCCTCATGCACATGGCCGTTGTGTGCCCATGGCCGTATTGCGGTCCGCAATACATGGGCACTGGCCTGTGTACACTCCACATCACGGATGCGGACCCATTCTAGTTGAATGGGTCTCAATCCATCTCGGCCGCTACACAGACGTTGCCCGTGCGGTCCCCAATGCACATAACGAACCCACAAAGGCCGTATGCATGAGGCCTAAGATGCAGCTCAATCCTATTGAAGTGAATGGGACTGAGCTGCGATACCAAGCACAACCACTATACAATGTAGGGTGAAAAAAGGCTGTGGCGCTACTGTGAGTGCCGGTACCATCTCAAACAGCTGATCGGTGGGGGTCCCAAGTGACCCACAGAGATCAGATACTAATGACCTCAAAAACCCTTTTAAATGCATGAAAGGGGGCACATCTTCGTCTAGCAGGCATGGGGAAGACTTCAACAACACCCAATTAATAGTCCTGTAAAAGAGAAGACAAAAACAGTGATACCAGACAAGACAAAAGTCTGTGGAACATCTTATGTAAAGTAAGGATCTTGGAACTTTGACACCTACATGTAACACCTCCAGATTTTATTTTATCTTTTAGGTGTTCTTTTTTCTTTTTCAGGTAGTGTATTTGGACAAGCCTGGTCTAAAAAGAGTCCGAGGTTCATCTAAGAATTCTGCTCGATCCTTCCCCCATGCTTTACTCTGCTGGTTCATATTGGCTGTTTATTAGCATAACCAGACAGTTAGTGCGCTGATTGGTGGTTTCCATCACAAAAACGTTGGAATAATTATAAACTGCTAAGGCAACTGAGCCAAAAATATGGAGTTTTCACAGACATCTGGCACACAATAAGCTCCAGTAAGGGGGAGGTCTGGAGATCTGCTTGAAATATTGCATTTCTTTGCACAGTAACGCCTCTTTAACCTTAGTTTTTGGCACTTGCTTTTCGTCTACTGTCAAGCAAGCAGAATTCCAGAACAAGACAAAAAAATCTTTATCTTCACCCACTTTTGAATCTGAAGTAGAGTGCACTTTGACATTTAATCCTTGCTGAGCATTGTAAGTGTGCATCACAACAGTGGATCATCTTATGAGATGCCCGATAGACACTAATCTCTGAACAATACAGAAACAATTATATTATGGTTCTGTGATTTTCCGTCATGGAGGATTTTTATTCCTTCTGTAGGAATGAGGCCTGCACTCACAGTATCAGTGCTTGGTGACTACAAAGAACTTGGCAGTCGTAGATATCCAAATAGAAATCCACTGCCCTCAAAAGACATATTGCAAAAAGGTTCACAATTTGTATTAAGTAAATGTATCCAGGCCAAATCCAGGTTAGTAAATGCAAAAGTAAGTACACCCACCCAATTACTTTTTCAGACGTTTCTTTTTTGGCCCAGTGACCTAGACCCACCACCTCTGAAAGAAACAATAATGATACTTGGTAATACAACAACAGATAAAAAATAAAGTACAGAAACATACAAGACTAATACATCAAAATAAGATAGAAGTGCAGATTCTTTAGATCCCTTTAGCAGTATAGAGTATACCCTCATGTATTATCTCTGCGTTAGATGCAAATTTCGGATATACTGTATATGTAGCAAAATGGCACGTATACACTGTAAATGTTGTAAAACCACGAACAGAGCATTTATGGAAGGTATTGGGTAATATATTACCAAAATTGGCTATACACCAATAGCAGTGTCTGTGGTTAGCTAAATCCCCAACAGCTGGAGGGATGCAGGTTGAGCATCCACACCCTAAAGTATATTGGTATACGAAGTGAAGAGGCATGGGGAGTGCTCTGTATGTGTCAAACCTATGGCCAAAAAGATATCTCTCTGTGCCTGGATCGTGGAGATAGAGTAGCACGGCAACTACATATGATATTATCACGTCTATCGACATCATGCCTGAGAAAGGGGGTGTACCGATCACCTGTGAGTGATCATGCTTGGTCCACATACACTGTGTCCAGGGGCGGATTGGGAACTCAAAGTGGCCCTGGAAAAAAACATAGAAATGGTCTTGTTGTGGGCGGAGCCAAACTGGCAGAAGGTGTGGCCAAGCCAAGTAGGTTTATAGCGGCGCAATCGGTAGTTTCTATTGATACCATTTTGGAATATACCTTTTTGATCACTTTTTATAAAAACAAAATTGGGGGGTGAATCCGCTGTTTTGATTTTTTTTTTCTCCCATCAATGAGTTCACTGTACAGAATAAATACCTTTACATTTTAATTGTACAGGCATTTTATTTTAGTTATTACCGTAATATGGGGAAAGTGGCTGTTTTCAATTTTTATAAATGTTTAATTTAACACTTCTTACTGCATTTTATCTCTCTACTCTAAAATGTATTTTGATCCATTACATTTGTGTGATTACTAAGTAAGAGTACTTTTAAACTTGCGGCAGAGGATTCCGGCAGGCAGTTCCATCGCCGGAACTGCCTGCCGGATCCGTCAAAACGTATGCAAACTGATGGCATTTGTCAGACGAATCAGGATCCTATTGAGTACTCTTAATTGATCTTTTGCTGCTACCCCAGGATTTGAATTCATGAGTTTTGTGCTGCCTTACCAGTGTGCTACAGAGCGCACCGTGAATGGTTTTCCAGGATTTTAATATTGATGACCTATCCTCAGGATAGCAATCAAAAGGAGGTAACAGCAGCATCTCCAGTTCTTTACTTTATTAATCGTACTTCACAGAATGTGTACACAAAAAGGTTTCGGCTGCATGGTATAGGGATAGGTCATTAATATCAGATCGGCGGGGGTCAGACACTCGTATTCAAGTGTAAGGCCACAGGAGGTTTGGAACTCTGCAGTTATTGAGTCAGCAGAGCGTTGGTGACTTTTATGCACTATGAGCCTCAGCACTCAGTGACCCTGCTATGTAACGCGGTCTTTCACTTCGTGGCGGAGTTGCTGTGGTCCTTATACGCTTCCACTTCACAGTAATACCACTCACAGTTGATCATGGAATATTTAGGAGGCAAGAAATCTCACAAACTGATTTGTTACAACAGTGGCATCCTATTACAGTGCCACGCTTGAATTCAGTGACCCATTCTTTCATGAATATTTGTAAAGGCAGACTGTATGGCTTGGTGCCTGATTTTCTCTACATATCTAGCAAGTGTTAACATCAGTGCGTAAATGCGTTAACCAAACAGTGCAGCCGACAGTGTAGCAATCTAAAAAAAATGTGATAAGCTTGCGTGTCAACGTGCCACGAATTACTTTAAAGGGTTAATCTCAGACATTGATGGCCTGATGAAGCCGGATACAAAATAGTGGCGATATGCGTAGAGTATAGTCCCACAGCGCACTGAAAGGTCGCTCCTTTCATGTCAGGTTGTATGGCTTTGCACCAACCATTACTTTGGCACTAGCATTGGTACTTTCTATGTGTATCTTTCTGTTCATGTGAAGGGACATCAATGAATTATTTCTTGTTTTTTCTCATGTATGTACTTCTATTTGGCACTTTAATATTGACTGTATGGAGTATTTATTCGTGTGTGTGTACACTTTATATTGTGGGTATTCTTTCCCATTTGATGAATTTTTGTGTTGACCTCTGTCTATGGGTTACATTATAAACCATGCTGTGGGGTCAATGTTCTCTTATCATGTATTTTTGAGACCTCCAGTTCAACTGTGGTGTTTTTAATTGGTTTTAATATATGGTCCAATAAAGCTTTACTATTTTTTATATATATCTTTGTGTGCGGGGCCGCACCGCCAAGTAGGCGAGGCGATCGCCTCAGGCAGCGCAGCCCTGTTGAAAAGTGGGGGGGCGGCAGGGCAGGGAGAGATGAGCGCTTCCATTATTTTTATATGGCACACAATGCAGAGAGGAGCACTATGGGAGCATCTAGGGCACTCCTTACTGGCACATTATTGGGGGGCACTATGTGGACACAAAAGTGGTATTTTATATGTGGGCATCTAGGGGCACTTCTTACTGACACATTATTGGGGGGCACAAAAGTGGTGTTTTATTTGGAGGGCATCTAGGGGCACTTCTTACTGGCACATGTTTGGGAGGCACTATGGGGGGGTCAAAAAAGTGGTATTTTATATTGTGGCCACTATGGGGAAGGAGGGAGAGGAACATTATGGGGGCATCTAGGGGCACTTCTTATTGGCACATTATTGGGGGGCATCTACTGAAGGCACAAAGAATGGGTATGTTATATGGGGGCTCTGTATAGGGGCATTTTATACTGGAACACATTATGGGGGGTACTATGGGGAAAGAAGAGTACTATGGGGGCATCTACTGGGGGCACTAATAAGTGGTATTTTATACTGGCAAATTTTGGGGGACACTGAGGGCATCCACTGGGGAACTATATAGGGGCATTTTATACTGGTACATTATGGGGGCACTATGGGGAAGGGGGAGAGAAGCAGTATGAAGGCGTTGACTTGGGGGCATTATATAGGGGGTATTTTATACTGGCACACATTATGGGGCACTATGGGGATATTAGCTCAACTGGGGGCATGTTTTGCACTGGCACACATAAGGGGGCATTTTTTTGTACTGGTGCTCATTTTAAGGGGGCATTTTTCTACTGTCACATTAGGAGAATTATTACTACTGGTGGGGGGTATTTTTGGTGGGCTTTATTACTATTGGGGACTGTGGGGAACATAATTACTAGTATAGGCACTTTAGGAGCATTATTACTTCTGGGGCACAGTGGGGACATTGTAGGGGCAGTATTACTGCCAAGTGTGCTCTGGCAGAGAATTAGTTGGGACTTTTAGGAGCACTATTACCATGAGGGCACCCTGGGTTTATCTGTTTCTGCAGTATAGTATTGGGGAGCACAGCAGCACAGTATTGGGGGTGGTAGGATAATTTGTCCAGAAGATGGGAGGATGATGGAAAAGTTGTAAACTAAGATGTTTTTTGTCAAACTGCAGAGATGAGAAATGGCAGTCTGTCCTGAATGGAGAAGATGAGGAAAGAGAACCTCTACATCAGAGGAGACGTCACTGGATGTAAGAGGTATGTGGGGCTGTATTACCCTGTATGTTCTGTAGTGATAAATGTAATGTTAGGAGGGAAGGGATTAGGTTGAGAATTTGGTATCGGGCAAGGGCTACGTGCACCCCTGTTTGTGTGCATTGTTTTTTTGGGCACATACGGTACTTTTCTCTGCTTGTATAATTGGTTCTTCATACATGCACACTTGGTTGTTGTTTTTTTATATTGGTGGAGCCCAGCTGCAAAATAATGACTCATGATGGTAAATCATGACTACTGTGCTCAGGATGAGTGATCTCTAATGGACACTGAAATTCATGGTAAGTTACCCTACTCACTTATTTTGGAGGGGCTTGCTTTAGGTGTTGTTACCCAGAAATAGGGAGCATACTTACAAGCAGTGGCGTACCGCCCATAGAGGCAGACCACGCCACTGCTATGGTGCCCGCGGCACTGGGGGGCCTGTAGCGCAGATAAGGCCCCGCCCACACTATTTGGCCCCGCCCACTCATGACCTGCAGCCGGCTATGCGGCTGCTTTTCTCCCCAGGGCCCAGCCCCAACATCAATTAACTCATCGTCCGCAATCGCCGCGCCGCCCCCCCCCCCCCCCCGCCGCCTCCATGTTTAGCTGAATCGCCTCCCAGAGGCGCGGCTAAGTCCTCAACACCCGCCCCCCTCCTCAGCGCCGCGCTCTGCAAACACCAGGTCCTCCTCTCGTCGGCGTCCCAAATCCCGCGCAGGCGCAGTGCCGGCGATTGCCTGCGCTCTGATAATACGGCTGAGGGCAACAGCTTCAACATCGTCACTGGGCATGCGCCGAGCCCAGTGACGATGTTGAAGCTGTTGCCCTCAGCCGTATTATCAGAGCGCAGGCAATCGCCGGCACTGCGCCTGCGCGGGATTTGGGACGCCGACGAGAGGAGGATCGGGTGTTTGCAGAGCGCGGCGCTGAGGAGGGGGGCGGGTGTTGAGGACTTAGCCGCGCCTCTGGGAGGCGATTCAGCTAAACATGGAGGCGTTAGTAGTTTTCATATTTAGGCGGGCACGGCAGTTCAGAGGGGCCCCTCTGGGCTCCTTACAGCGTCATTTGCATATCCTAAGAATCAATTTTAGAAGAAAGGACAAGACTGACATGGAAAAGAAGAACACAGATGGAAAAAAGGTACTTTAGTAAACATGGATCCATGAAAAAAAAAATTTTCAACATTGCTAGTGACAGATTCCCTTTAAGTGAAGTACTGTTCGTTGGTCCCTGCTGTGTCACTGCCTGCTGCACTCCCTGCAGCAGTGCCTGGCCCGGCCGACTACTCCAAATTCCGAATATATTATAGCACAAGCCACAATGTACAGAGATACTTACAAGTTACCACTCATGGAACCCCAGAAATAGTGCCCCAACCATCATGGGCTGATGTCCCATGTGACAGGTCCCAAAAATCTAGCAGATGTCCCGATTAAAATTTACCAATTTTTTTTTTTTTCATGAATCCATGTTTAACATAGTACCTTTTTTCCATCTGTCTTGTTCTTTTGATTGTGAGTCTTGTCATTTCTTAAAAAAAATCGATTCTTATGATATGTAAATGACGCTGTAAGGGGCCCAGAGGGGCCTTATTCTTTCTCCACTGTGCCCAGGAACGCCCCTCTGAAGTGCCGTGCCCGGCTAAATTTGAAAACTAATAATGCCTCCAAGTTCATCTAAATCGCCTCCCAAATCCGGGAGGTCACCCCCAGGAAACCCCTAACAGTTTCTGTAGGTCATGTATAAATTTATTTAATGGGGGTGTGGCATGGGAGGAGCAAGGTCAGGAAGTGGGAGGGGCCATGGTGGGTAGTGGGCGGGGTTAAGGGGCCCAATTCAGATTTTTGCTATGGGGCCCAGTGATTCCTATGTACGCCTCTGCTTACAAGTAGAATTTTTATAATACACACATTGCTGAAGATTCATAAAACTTTGAAACCCCTGAGGCTGATCATCTTGGGTATCGGCTCCCTGAAAGAGGGGCTGTGTGAGTGGTTGGCTCACTATTTGCAGCCTCTTGTTCAGACCACACAGATATAAGATACTTAGGATGTGTTAAATTCTTTTTTCTTGGCATAGTACAGTATTTTCTCCTGGTTAACCACAGCTATGTATATACCTCATCAAGTAGCTTTAACAGCCCTGTAGTCCCTACTCACATGATCTAAAAGAATATATAAAATGTCACACATCATTTGATGACTCATTCGTTTTTGGTCAACGGACATTATTGTATTCAAAACAATTGCCAGTTTTCTAGCATAAAAATAAATAAAAAATCGCAAACCCAAGGTTAATTTTAAACACCATTATGCCTGAATCTAGTCTCGTCAAAAGTGGCACTTCTATGTTGCCTTTGCCACTTTCTGAAAGGGGGACATGGCAGGAGTGTGGGCAGGACCAATACTTAAGGGCTAAATACTATTTTTGCCATACAAATTGTGCCCAGAAAAGCACCAAGACTCACTAGTAATAAAAAAAAAGTATGTAGATTTTGCCCTCACAAAAGGTTGCATTAGGCTACTTTCACACCTGCGTTCGATCAGATCCGTTCTGAACGGATCCGCTCATATTAATGCAGACGGTGGCTCCGTTCAGAACGGATCCGTCTGCATTAGAACTTAGAAAAATTTTCTAAGTCTGAAAGTAGCCTGAGCGGATCCGTTCCGACTTTATATTGAAAGTCAATGGGGGACGGATTGAGCCATATGGTGTCATCTTCAAGCGGATCTGTCCCCATTGACTTACATTGTAAGTCGGAACGGATCCGCTCGCCTCCGCACAGCCAGGCGGACACCCGAACGCTCACGAGCGGACACCTGAACGCAGGTGTGAAAGGAGCCTTACAATGGCTTTTATACCTGTGCTATTCGTCTGTGTAAGATTTGGCGGTATATCAAATTAGTCAAATAAAATACAAAAAGTGTAAAAATATGTGCATGGTAAAGTGACATCAGTGCATATATTAAAAAAAAAAAAGTTTTTTAAAAAATATCTCATTCATTAATCCATATATCCATAAATAATTGACATGATTATAGTATAACTCACACATGTGATAATATAATTCAAATACCTTAGTGCAGGTGCATTTAATAAAAACAATGGGGAAGGAAGCCATGGAGAAAGCAGGGATATGGTCCTCATGGATACCGGCGTGTCAATTTGCGCAAACTTTTTTTTAAATATATGCACTGATGTCACTCTACCATGCACATATTTTTACACTTTTTGCATTTTATTTGATTAATTTGACTAATTGATGATTGATTGTGTGAGCCTGTGTAAATATGCACATTGCACCAGTACACTTGTCACTGCTTGAGAAAGGTCCCAGCAAGTGGACCGAAACGTCGCGGTCTGGTGAATAAAGCTATCACTTGGATGTGCCGTGGAATTCCTTTGCTTATAGATGGTTAGATAGATAGATAGATAGAAATATATGCGCTATATAAATAGTATTTTAAATTTTTGATCAACAGATAGTGACAACTATGTTGGTTTCGTTCCTGCAGACATGCGCAATGGCGCAATACCATTGTGCTGATTATGACCGCGCAGGGCGCATGCGCGAGAAATGGAGAACTCTCGCGAGTCCTGCTGAGTCCCGATGCATTGCGTACGAGCACCAATATCAGACGTTTTGTGTGCATGCGCGGGACTTGACAGGATCTCGCGTTTTATCGGCATAGACTGGCGCCTGCGCAGTAGACGCCAGGGGACGCCAATATCGGATCGCTAATGGACTTTTGTGACGTGGGCTTGTTCCTCTTTTAATTTTTTCCTAATTTTTCAATTTACACGTACCTTAGCACAGCTGCACTTTGTATAATAATCACCAATACTTCTGTTATTATGCTGATGTGATATGCGATTTTAGGTTGTGTTCACATTGTTATATACACTATGTTTACACTATGATGGTATATGTATATGGATACACTGTAATGAATTGTATAATCCTGTTTTACACTGATATTTGTAAGATATATTTTAACGAGCAATCATGTTACTTTAATGAGATTCACCTACATAAATATGTAGAGAGCACTATGTTCATTAGCTTGACAAAGGCTCCATTGAGAGGGCTGATATGCTGCATTGCGAGTGAGTGTGAATAAACGTCACTGAATTTTTCACAAGACCGGAGTGCTGCCCATTTTTTCGTCATTTAGATAGAAAGATAGATAGAATAGATGGATAGAAAGATAGATAGATAGACGGATAGATATATAAAATAGGTAATAGATAAAATAGATTTTATGAACTGTTTAGCTTTAATTAATTCCTGATGCCTAATAACAAATGTCCAAACAACATGTCTGTTTATACAGCAGGCATGCTATAGCCGAGGGTTTTTTGACAAATCGTAACAAGTGTACAAACAGCGTGGGGTGGTCTGTTTATACAGTATACTGTTATAGTCGTGGCCTTTTGAGATCTAATAACAGATGTCCCAGGACTTCGGAAGATCGTACTTTAATTAAGCACATCAAAATCCCATTCAGCCTAATATAGGCGGCTGTCATTTTAATTCAGTATACTGTATGTTGTTAGTAATATGTAATTGCTATATGTCGATAATATTTATTTAGCTATACAGTATGTCGTTAGTAAGTGGATTCAATCCAGGAAGGACCTATTGACGATGTAAAGCATCCATACTCGGGAAAGCTGGGTACTTGCACAAAATGGACTGACCATATTTCACAAAATGGACGCCGCAGGCAAAAATAAGGGCGTGGATAGATAGATACTGTATTAGAAGATAGATAGGGATGTGTTCTGTCATCTCTGTGAAGGTCGCAGAAAGTCAAGCAGCCTAAATATAACATATTAGTAGATGGATAGATAGATAAAAAGATATGTGATAGATCTAGATAGACAAGTAGGTAGATATCTAGATAGGTAGATAGATACAATATTTATATGGCTCTGTAAAGCATCCATACTCAGGAAAGCTGGTTACTTAAAAACCGCCGCAAGGTGTCACACTCGGAGAAGTCCTTGGAGGTATCCCAAGAACATCTGGTAAAAAACAAAAGCTAGAATCGACGCCCTGGAAAGTTGGGTTACGCGGCTGTTGTTCATTTTGTTTTTATTCTCTTTATTACATAAAATCAAATAAAAAACATACAATTGAATGCATGACTCCAATACATCAAAAAATGCACAATCTCATCACTACAACCCCTTCACTTTTCCTTTCTTTTCCCTTTCTCCCCACCATTCCCACCTTAGTATGAACAACCCCCCCCCCCCCCCAATCTCCACAAAAAAAATAAAAAAATTATAATTTACCACTACAACACCTCCTTATATAGATCCCCATTCCCCCCCCTCGACCTCCTCACTCCAACCATCTCTTCCACAATTTGTCAAATCTTCCCTTCCTTTTTTTTAATGGTAAATTAAATCTCTCACAGGCAACTGAGCACTTTACATAGTTCTCCCACATGTTTATCGTAGGCACTCTAGTTTCCTTTCAAAATTTAACTATACACCGACGAATCTGAAATAGTAGCTTTGTAACTACCTCTTGATAATTCACATCTCCAACCCTCTCCATATCCCCCAGAATACATGTTTCAATGGTCTGGGGCACTTTCAATGAATAATTGCTCTCTATTTGCAAGATCACATTCTTCCAGAAATTTTGTTTTTTAATACAGTTCCAAAGTAAATGTAAGTCATCAACCCCGATCTCGCCACATTTTTGACATTTAAATTCCTTGTGCTGATAGTATCAAATACATTTTTTCTGGGAATAGTATAAACGATAAATAAAAAAAAATTGTGTTACTTTGTGAGATGGATTCCTAGAAACTTTCTAATTGTCTGCATTATACGGGTCCAATCCTCCTCCTGCAAAGCCTTTGCCCACCCTGCCATTTTCGCCTCTCATATATGATTCCAATTTTATTGGTTTTCTGTTGTATCAGAATATTATATACACTGAGCAAAAATATAAATGCAACACTTTCAGTTTTGCTCCCATTTTGCATGAGCTGAACTCAAAGATCTGAAACATTTTCTACATACACAAAAGACCCATTACTCTCAAATATTGTTCACAAATCTGTCTAAATCTGTGTTAGTGAGCACTTCTCCTTTGCCGAGATAATCCATCCCACCTCACAGGTGTGGCATATCAAGGTGCTGATAAGAAAGCATGAATATTGCACAGGTGTGCCTTAGACCGCCCACAATAAAAGGCCACTCTGAAATGTGCAGCTTTGAAAAAAGCAGCTAAGTAAAGAAAAATGAGTGGCCATCATTACCTTAAGAAATGAAGGTCAGTCAGTCCGAAAAATTGGGAAAACTTTGAAAGTGTCCCCAAGTACAGTCACAAAAAACATCAAGCGCTACTAAGAAACTGGCTCACATGCGGACCACCCCAGGAAAGGAAGACCAAGAGTCACCTCTGCTGCGGAGGATAAGTTCACCCGAGTCATCAGCCTCAGAAATCGCAGGTTAACAGCAGCTCAGATTAGAGACCAGGTCAATGCCACACAGAGTTCTAGAAGCAGTCACATCTCTAGAACAACTGTTAAGAGGAGACTGTGTGAATCAGGCCTTCATGGTAGAATATCTGCTAGGAAAACACTGCTAAGGACAGGCAACAAGCAGAAGAGACTTGTTTGGGCTAAAGAACACAAGGAATGGACATTAGACCAGTGGAAATCTGTGGTTTGGTCTGATGAGTCCAAATTTGAGATCTTTGGTTCCAACCACCGTGTCTTTGTGTGACGCAGAAAAGGTGAACGGATGGACTCCACATGCCTGGTTCCAACCGTGAAGCATGGAGGAGGAGGTGTGATGGTGTGGGGGTGCTTTGTTGGTGACACTGTTGGGGATTTATTCAAAATTGAAGGCATACTGAACCAGCATGGCTACCACAGCATCTTGCAGCGGCATGCTATTCCATCCGGTTTGCGTTTAGTTGGACCATCATTTATTTTTCAACAAGACAATGACCCCAAACACACCTCCAGGCTGTGTAAGGGCTATTTGACCATAAAGGAGAGTGATGGGGTGCTGCGCCAGATGACCTGGCCTCCACAGTCACCGGACCTGAACCCAATCAAGATGGTTTGGGGTGAGCTGGACTGCAGAGTGAAGGCAAAAGGGCCAACAAGTGCTAAGCATCTCTGGGAACTCCTTCAAGACTGTTGGAAGACCATTTCAGGTGACTACCTCTTGAAGCTCATCAAGAGAATGCCAAGAGTGTGCAAAGCAGTAATCAAAGCAAAAGGTGGCTACTTTGAAGAACCTAGAATATGACATATTTTCAGTTGTTTCACACTTTTTTGTTATGTATATAATTCCACATGTGTTAATTCATAGTTTTGATGCCTTCAGTGTGAATCTACAATTTTCATAGTCATGAAAATAAAGAAAACTCTTTGAATGAGAAGGTGTGTCCAAACTTTTCGTCTGTACTGTATACATTTGCTATAATCCATTATTTGTTATATAATATACAATCCAGTAGTACATATCTTCCCTCCCTATCTGTCTCCACCTCTATGATCTGAATCTTAATGTCTTTATGTATTAAAATACTAACACCCGGAATATGAGGAAAATACCAAATGAAAAGCCTTTTGTATCCATGGTTTTTCTATATTTTTACAATTATCTTTTGTTAGATGGGTCTCCTGTAAACATATAATAGCTGGTAAAAATTTGTTTACCACATCAAAAATGGCAATCCTCTTTGTCCCATTGCCCAGACCTCTAATATTCCATGAAACTATATTCATTTATAGATCAACTCGAGAAGATAAACTAATTAGACCAAATATATATTCGGACGGAATCTCGAGGACCGAAAAGGCATGAGTGAGCAGGATTGGTCGAGAGGGAAGAAGGAGGTGGGAAGGGAAAAAACAAACAAAAAAAATAAAAAATTTACCCACCATAAAGCGCATTCCATCCAAATGATCCAGAGGATATTATTTTACCTTTGGATCTCTTCCCTTGCATTAACTCCCTCCCAACCCTGGTTCAATAATTTTTATTTCCTAATATTATTTTCCATCCGTTCAATGGCTTCTTCCATTGTATAAAAAACATGCTCTTTCTTTCCATTCAATTTGTAGACTTGCGGGTAACAGCATTGAGTATTTTACACATTTTGAAAAAAGCTCTTTTTTCAATTCTATAAATCGACTTCTATCTTGCACTGTTTCCCTCGCAAAGTCAGGAAAAATCATTACACCAGTCCCTTTAAATTCCAAATTCCCTTTCATTCTAGCTCTACGAAGTATCACATCTCTGTCTTTTGAGGATAATAGTTTAACCAATATTGGTCTGAGTCTTGTGCCCAGGGGGGGCAATTCCGCAGGAACTCTGTGCGCCCGCTCCACAAAATCCATATGACATGTTATATCCTGGCCCAGTTGTTCTGCCAACCAATTTTGTATGAACCGGGCCGCATGCTGTCCCTCTGCCCCCTCCGGGAATCCTGTACATCTCAGATTAGCCCTTCTCCATCTATTTTTCCATATCCAATGGTTTGTCTTTTATCTCCTTGTTTTCAGATTTTAATTTATCCTTCTCCTTAATAATTTTCTGTTGTATGTCCTAAATATCCAATACTCTCTTCTCTACCTCCTCAAGTCTATTTTCATATTTTTGCATATCTGCTCTGAGTAGTCCAACTGATTCTTTAACGCCTCCCACCTGGAGAGAGACATCTGATATTGCAGTATTACACTTTCTGATTTTCTAGGAATATATTGTGCAGACTAGGTGTCTGCTCATTCGTAGATTTACCATTTTCTCTATCTGCAATTCTTTCTACTCTATCTCTCTCACCAGGCTGGGAGACCTCTACAAACATTCCCCCTGAGGCACAGTCTTCTATACAAACAGACGAACCCTCCTTTTCATAACTTGATTTATCTTTTTTTTAGAGATCTTTTCAGGAGAATTGGTTCGTCTGTTCATATTAATTATTAGTAATTGTTTAGATCTGTCCCCCCTCTGGGACACTGGGGAGAGAGACACATCCAGGTTAGCAAGTACTTTTCCTCTCTTTCCCCCTCCTTGTTTCACAATTTCCACCCTTTTTTTTTCTCCCCTCCCTCTTTCTCATTCCCCCTTCCTTTTCCCTCCCTCTCCACCCCTTTTCTCTCCCTCTCCACCCCTTTTCCCTCCTTCCTTTCTCCCCTTTTTTTCTCTTTCCTTCCCTTCTCCCCTTCTCCCTTTCCTCCTTCCTCCTTCCTCCTTCCTCCTTTTCTCTTCTTTTCAACCCTCCTAGTTAACCAAACAATAGCATATTCATGGATAATGCCAACAAAAAACTGATGATGGCCAATTTCAGATGATATTGGCCTTTGAGGAGGGAGTATATTATCTATATGCATCCATAAACAGAGAGAAAATAGCTCACTGAAAATATAGTCCAGAACAGGGAGATGGGAGGGAGTGACTATTATAGCGTCTCTTATTGGAGGGATATGAACCAATTTCTAATACAGTTTAAAGACATGTCATCATCTTAAAATCGTGGGCATTCCAAATAGTTTCAAAAGGTCAATTGTCTCTCCACCGAGTTGGGGCTTAACCTCCAAACCACATCAACTCCAAATGATAAACCGAAGCCGCAAAATATGTTATATAAATTCGGGTTAATCCATGTTAGATTGTGGCTGGGTAAATAAACCACAGCCACAAAATGTATTGTGTAAGTTCAGGTTAGTCCAGGTTAGGTTATAGCTGGGAAGGGAATACCTACCCCAAACCCTCAAACCTGAACCGGGTACACGGAGGGGGGGGGAGAAAAAAAGGGTCCAGCAACTTCTCAAATGCCAGGACCCATACTGGAGGGGTCTTCCAAATCGAGCCTCCTACACTTCACGCAGCTGAACTGTGAAGGCAGTAGCCATGAACCATGATCCATAGGTTGGGAACGAGCAGCGCACGCTACTTCCTGCGTCCGCTCAATGCCCCTCCTCCCAATTAGTGGTTTTAGGCAGCAGGTGTACTGCTTATGGAAAACTAATAAATGGCTGTATTATTTTCATAAATAAGTCCAAGCAAAAAGCAATCACTGCTAATGTGTCAAATGCAATTTGATTAAGTGTAATTCATACAATTTAACTCCAAAAGTGTCAGGCATCAGAACGTCTTACACCTCCATATTGAAACAGAGCAGAATGAATCATGTATTGATTTAGTTATTTCAGACATAAGATGTGCAGGTTAGTACCACGACTATTAATTACTGACATGGACTATATTCAAACAGTATATTCTAGTACAGTTAGTTCAAATAAGTGATACAAGTTAGTGCCGAAGGTGTTATTGCCATCATGGGGTATAAACGAGCAATATTTTTATCTCACATGTCCCGGTTTACAGCAGGGCTCCAAATCCATCACCAGACAAAGCTTCCCACCATCTCAGTTTTGTGGGGGAAGGGGGGGGGGGGGTGCCAGCCGTCTCCTGCCACCAGTTTGGAGCAGCTGCCTCTCACACAGGCCTGCCTCCTCCGACCAGATGTAAAGCATCCATACTCGGGAAAGCTGGGTACTTACGCAAAATGGACTGACCGTATTTCACAAAATGGACGCTGCGGGCAGAAATAAGGGTGCAGATAGAAAGATAGATAGATATTAGAAGATAGGGATGTGTCCTGTCATGTCTGTGAAGGTCGAAGAAAGTCAAGTTAAATGAGTCGTAGCCTGAATACAACATATTAGTTGATAGATAGATAGATAGATAGATAGATAGATAGATAGATAGATAAAAAGATATGTGATAGATAGCTAGATAGGTAGATAGATAACATATTTATAGTAATATTTTATTAAGCAGAATTAAAGATAGATAACAGATAGTTAAATAAATCAATTAGAACATGCCCTGACATGTCTGTGAAGGTCGCAGAAAGTCAAGCTATTTTTAAAACTTAAATGAGTTGTAGCCTGAATATACCAGATTAGGGCTTGTCCGGACAGCTGGAAAAGGGGCGTGGCCACCTGTCACTTTGAGTTTGACGAGAACAGCCGCTGTATACTACTCTTACCAAATGTAAGATAATTTAAATTGTAATAACAGCGATTTATATCAGATGTCAAATTATATAGGGTGTCAGATGTTAAAGGTGGGAAGTACTATACAACCCTTGAAAAAAAAAAAACATATTTTAGAGCACATACAGGATATTGTGAAACATCACATGGAGACTCCTTTCAGCAGATTCAAAATAGAAACTGTTAGAAAACCAGAGGAGGGGATAGTGTATGCACCCTACGTAATAGAGAGGCTTATTGGATTTTCCAGTTAAATAATAGATCACCACGAGGTATGAACTTCAGAAAAGAGATCATGCTTCATTACTGAATGACGATATTGCTTTATTTTGGACTAGCAGAAGGAACCGGCTTTGCACGGGTATATTTAATCTATTTCATTTAATGTTTGCGTGTGTCATTAAAAGATATCGACAGTATCCCCTATAACAGTGATATCTACAGTACCCCGCCCCTTAACAGTGACCTCCACAGCCCCCTACCCCTTAACATTGACCCCCCCAACAGTGCTCTGCCTCCATAAAATGGGACCACAGCAGCCCACCTCTTAACTTTGACCTTCACAGCAGCCTGCCCCTTTAACAGTGAGTTCCATAGCACCCCACCCCCTTGACAGTGACCTCCACATGGGCCCGCCCCCTTAACAGTAACTTCTACAGCACCCACCCCTTAACACTGACCATAGGTTACAGTCCCCTTAACTGTGACCTCCACCATTCCCGGCCCCTTAACAAAGACCTCCACAGTGACTGCCTCTTTAACATTGACTGCCACAGTAGCCCTCTGCCTTAACAGTGACCTCACAGTACCACGCTGCCTTAACAGTGACCTCACAGTACCCCTCTGCCCCTTTAATAGTGTCCTCCACAGTCCCCTCCTCCCTTAACAGTGACTTCCACAGTGACTGCCCCTTTATTAGTGACCTTCACAGTACCCCATCTCCTTAACAGCGATTTCACAATAACTCGCCCCCTTAACAGTGAACTCCACAGAGCTCCGTTCTCTTAAAATGTGACCTCCACAAAACAGCACGCCCCCTTAACAGTGACCTCTACAGCACCCCGCCCCTTAACACTGATCTCCATAGCGGACCACGCCCTTAACTGTGACCTCCACCATTCCCCGCCCCCTTATCAGTGACCTCCACAGCGCCCACCCCTTTAACAGTGACCTCCACAGCATCCCATCCCCTTAACAGTGACCTCCACAGCGGATTCCCCTTTAACAGTGACCTCCATAGTGGCTGCCCCTTTAACAGTGACCTCCACAGTACCCCATCTACTTAGCAGTGATTTCTACAACACCCCGCCCCCTTAACAGTGGCCTCTACAGCAATCTTCCCCTTAACACTGACCTCCATAGCGGACCGTCCCCTTAACTGTGACCTCCACAGCACTCCGCTCCCTTAACAGTGTCATCCACAACACCCTGCCCCTTTAAAGCTGACCTACAGGAGTGAAGAAAAATGGCTGGGTTGTTATGGAAACCTGGTGTAAAACTGTGTGTATGTGGAGACTAAGGACCTGCAAGCTTCTATTGGCTGATAAGGGACATGTGACCATGTGTATGGCAGTTGGCATATTAAGAGAAAGACCTGCAGGCTTCTATTGGCTAATGTAGGTCATGTGATGTGCCATATTTGCATTTTTTTGGGAATATCTCAGGAACTGTCTGTCCTAGAGAGCTGAGACCCGGTCTAAAACCTTCCCGGACACCTGATGTACCTTTGTGCCAAATGTCATGATTGTAAGTGCGGATTCCTTTAGCGGACATACATACACACACACATACACTCACCTTTATATACGGTACATGCCTCCTCCAGCTATGCAGGCTCCATCAGGACTGGCGCAGCAGATGCCGTCCTTGACGAATCAGGGCCTTGGTTTGATGAATTTGGTGCGGAGGCACTTAAGTGGCCTACACAGAGCCCTGACCATAACCCCACTGAATAAGATTTGTCATGATCTGGAACACTCTTTCAACTTGTGTCTGAAATCAAAAATGATTTTTTGGCAGAATAGGTATAATTTTGACAGACCCACTTAAAAATCTTATGACGAGCATTACCAGGAGAATGGAGGATGCTATAACCACAAAAGGTCCCAACTCCATATTATCGACTGATGCACATGACCACATTTTTCTTCAGTGTGTTTTCCATTTTATAGATGTACTTTTTTTATAGATGGCACAATTACCCATTCATTTCTATGGAACCTTTTATTTTACACATGTCTGTGTGTTCAAGATGTGACACTGGAGGCCTAGCTTTTCTACTTGACAATTTACAGATCCATCTTTTTGCAGAACATTACATGATCAGGTGTTTACGTGAAACTCCATCCTCATGCCATAAATACAGTCTGGCAGAAGTCTACCTGGTAGAAGCATTGTATTAAGCATCATATGCAAGAGCAAAGGTGTGACTGCTCCCTGAATCACTGGTGCTAAGGCCTGATTCGGTCAAGGAAACACGGACTGTGTATGAGCTTCATCTACCAGATCGACAGCGGTTCCCCTGACCCAAACTGACCCATTGTGATTTACGATCCGATCAGAAGTCTATTGTATGTATTCAAATGATGTGAGTACAGTACAATTTACCCCCAATCGGATAGGAAGGGGCTGCATCATAAATTACTACGAGGCAGTCAGTTTGGGTCTGGGTTGCTGTGGTCGGTCCAAGAGATGTAGATGACACATGGGCCATGTTTCCTGGACCAAGCGCAGTCATGTGAATCAGGCTGAAAACTTGGTGTGGATTATTTCACCAATGACATTGAACTACTGTATTAAAAGCTATTAAAAAGTGCATGTACGTAATGATACAACTATTGACTTATTGGCGCATTTAATTGCCTAAATGGTACCTTGATTACATATTAAAAATCTAAATAGCCATAGCCTTTTTAAAAAGATTGCAAAAAAAAAAAGTGCTGTTGTGTTTTCATGAGACATGTTCCATGAGACTGGCCCACTAGAGGGCAGTGAAGAGACCCTAATGTAGTGAACCATCCTACTGGAATCATAAGTCTTCATAATTGGTGTTTGTGAATTATTTAGTGGAGTTATGAGCTTTTCTGAAAAACAGATCTGTTGATAGCAGGCCCCTTAGTGAAATTAAAACCGTTTCACCTTACTGGTGTAAGATCTTGTCTCAGACCATCTGCCAGCATTGCTCTCTTAGAGTAAGTTCACACAGCAGTACAATGTCCAAAAGTACAGAATGTTGTAAGTATGTGGGGTTTTAACAAATCCCATTCACACACAACGTAATAAATCTGTTGAGTATTCATGGCATATTACAGACTTTGAAATCTGCAACATGCCTCTGTTGCGGGAATGCAGCAGATTTCCACCACTGAAGGCTAGGACAAAATGCAGAATGTACAGTGCCGGCGTCTGTGTTTTGCGGATACGCAAAACACATACGGACGTGTGAATGGACCCTAATAGGACATGTTCTATCTTTGAACGGAATGGAAAAACGGAAATACGGAAACGGAGGGCATACGGAGTACCTTCAATTTTTTGGGGGCGGGCCCATTGAAATGAATGGTTCCGTATACGGTCGGTATACGGAACGCAAAAAACGGAACGGAAACAGAAAAAAAAAGTTTGTGTGCATGAGGCCTAAAATCCACAATGAAGTCAGGATTTTGGTGTGGTTTGACCTGCGTAAAATTTACAGTATACATAGTGCTAAAAATCGTAGAGAATGTGAAAGAGAATCTGAAATAACCATCACCCAAACATTTATTTTGAAACATAACCTTGGAAATGATAGAAAATAAACTACGGTATTTTTGTGTATTATTTAATGTTGTTTTTAAAGGGGTTTTCTAAGATATTTTTGTTGATGACCCATCCTCAGGATAGGTCATCAATATCAGATCAGCGGGGATCCGACATCTAGCGCCCCTGCCGATAAGCTGGGTGAAGAGAAGGCCGTGCGCGGTCCAAGCGCTGCCTCCTCTTCATTGTTTACCTACTCGCCATCACAGCAGTGAGCAGGTGTAATTACTAGTATTCTGGCCCATTCACTTCTATGGGACGGCTCCTTCATATTCAAGTGTATAGGTACGAGCCGTCCCATAGAAGTGAATGGGACATATTGTAACTACACCTGCTCATTGCTGTGATGTTGACGGAGAGCAGGTAAGCAATGAAAGGAAGGCTGGGCTGGCACAATGCATGGCCTTCTCTTCAACCAACAGATCGGCGGAGGTGTCTGACCCCTGCCAATCTTATATTGACGACCTATCCTGAGGATAGGTCATCAATAAAAATATAAAAAAATAAATAAACTTTTATCTATATAGGTTCAAAATTCTGTGCTGATTAATTGTCCATCCACTAGAGGGAGCTACATGCTGTTATTAAACCCAATAGTCAATATGTAGTATGCTCCCTCTAGTGTTGATATCTAGTGGTTAGGGATTAAATCCATCTGCTGCTGGGGATTTGGAAATCTGTGTTAGAAAAATGTAGCTCTGATCTCTATAAAAATGAATACAAATATTAATCAGCACAGAATTTTGGACTGACAAATAACACTGTTTTAAGTGGACATTGCCTCTATACAGGGGCATACATAGAAATTATGGGGGCCCCATAGCTAAACTCACTAATTGCCCCCCAACCCTTAACAAATATAAAGTACAATATATATGTATATATATATATATATATATATATATATATATATTATAAAATTATTCTTGCTGTCGTATTACTATTAGTGCAAGGAAATAGTTTAACAATGTCAGGGCCGATTCTAGTGTTTTTGCTGCCTGAGGTGAAAACTGAAATGGCACCCCCACCCAGCTTCCCTTCCAAATTCTCAATCCAACCCCTCCCCCCACCCCTACTGTTAAGTACATATGTGGATGGACATTACATATGGCGCTGTAACATATACAGGAGAATACAGCACTCTCGTTCCAGTAGCACAATACGGAGATTTCTCTGCTGATAGGACAGGAAGAGTTTTGGATGGTCAATAACCGTGTAGAATAACTCCCAAATTTTACCCCAAAGGGTTTGGACCAGGCTTGTCACCTTGCTCACCAAACTCTGCACGCTCTAAGATTGGGGGGGGGGGGGGGGAATCGATAGTTTGGAGGTATATAATAATAGATACCTCTCAGCTAGTCTGGGAGCCCATCTGGACACCACCCACGTTGCAAGGTTAACCCCGAGAGCAGGGATGCTGAACCTTGCAGCCCTCCAGCTGTTGTAAAACTACAACTCCCACCATGCCCTGCTGCAGGTTGATAGCAGTAGGCTGCCCAGCAATGCTGAGAGTTGAAGTTTTGCAACAGCTGGAGGGCCGCAGGTTGGAAATTCCTGCCTAGAGAGTTAGATGCCTTCTTATACAGGGAGATTCTAGAAGGAATGGGCAACACCACAGAGGCATCCTATATAAAAAGACAGGAGATCACACCAAAACAGGAGCCTCATATTGCCATAGTACCTTACTGGCCTAAGGGAGGTTTATATCCTTCCTTGCCGGTACAGCCTGCTGAATACATAGCGGTAGTGTGAAACTAGCCTTAGATTAAGTCTTTGTACATCTAATATATAAAGCTGAGTGTATGTATGTATGTCCGCTAAAGGAATCTGCACTGTCGCATTTACAATCACGAAATTTGGCACACAGGTACATCAGGTGTCCGGGAAGGTTTTAGACCGGGTCTCAGCTCTCTAGGACGTACCGTTCCTGAGATATTCCCCCAAAAAATGCATTAGCCAATAGAAGCCTGGTCACATGGCCCTTATCAGCCAATAGAAGCTCGCAGGCCCTTATCCTCCACATACACAGTTTTACACCAGGTTTCCATAACAACCCAGCCATTTTTCTTCACTGCTGTAGGTCAGCTTTAAAGGGGCAGGGCGCCGTAGATGACACTGTTAGGGTCCATTCACACGTCCGTTGTTTCTTTGCTGATCTGTTCCGTTTTTTGCGGAACAGATCTGGACCAGAGGAGACGTCACCTGGAGGCCCTGGATGTGACAGGTAAGTGCTGCTGTATATATATTGAGACCCTAGCAACGCCCCTGACCTGAACTGTGACCTCCACAGCACCCCACTCCCTTAAGGGTCCATTCACACGTCCGTTGTTTCTTTCCTGATCTGTTCCGTTTTTTGCGGAACAGATCTGGACCAGATCTCACTCAGTCTGGACAACGCAGCACTCCTTAGATAAAAAGTGAAAAAAATACTAAATGTATTCAACACATGTTGATACAGGCAACGTTTCAGCTCTCTCACAGAGCCATTATCAAGCCAAGCTAGCTTTTCCACGCTGCTCCCAAAAGTTGTTCAGTGCAAGATTTCAGTCCTCTTACCAGGACTTTTCTCAAGCATTATAAGAATACTGTGTGAGAAAAGTCCTGGTAAGGATTGAAACGTCGCAATGAACAACTTTTGGGAGCAGCGTGGAATTTTCCTTTCTAGTTACTCGGATGCTGGATCACTTCCACAGCTGCTGGCACAGCGTCATTCACATTGCTTCTGCTGTGCCGCTTGTGTTTCATTTTTTTGGGGATATCTCGTATCTATCTATCTATTTCATATCGATCCCCTATCTATCTATCTATCTATCTATCTATCTATCTCATATCTATCTATCTATCTTATATCTATCTATCTAATATCTATCTATCTATCTATATATCTATCTATATATCTATCTCATATCGATCCCCTAACTATCTATCTATCTGTCTATCTCATATTGATCATCTGCCAATCTATCTCATATTGATCCCCTATCTATTTATCTATCTATCTCATATTGATCATCTATCTATCGTATATCAATCCTCTATCTATCTATATTGATCATCTATCTCATATTGATCACCTATCTATCTATTTATCTATCTATCTATCTATCTATCTCATATTGATCCTTTATCTATCTATCTCATATTGATCATCTATCTCATATAGATCCTTTATCTATCTATCTCATAATGATCATCTATCTATCTCATATCGATTCTTTATCTATCTATCTCATAATGATCATCTATCTATCTCATATCGATTCTTTATCTATCTATCTCATAATGATCATCTATCTATCTCATATCGATTCTTTATCTAGCTATCTATCTATCTCATATTGATCATCTATCTATCTCATATCGATCCTCTATCTATCTATCTCATACTGATCATCTATCATAGAAACATAGAAACATAGAATGTGTCGGCAGATAAGAACTATTTGGCCCATCTAGTTTGCCCAATATATCTGAATCCTATGAATAGTCCCTGGTCCTATCTTATATGAAGGATGGCCTTATGCCTATCATGCTTAAACTCCTTCACTGTATTTGCAGCTACCACTTCTGCAGGAAGGCTATTCCATGCATCCACTACTCTCTCAGTAAAGTAATACTTCCTTATATTACTTTTAAACCTTTGCCCCTCTAATTTAAAACTGTGTCCTCTTGTGGTAGTTTTTCTTCTTTTAAATATGCTCTCCTCCGTTACCGAGTTGATTCCCTTTATGTATTTAAAAGTTTCTATCATATCCCCTCTGTCTCTTCTTTCTTCCAAGCTATACATATTAAGGTCTTTTAACCTTTCCTGGTAAGTTTTATCCTGCAATCCATGTACTAGTTTAGTAGCTCTTCTCTGAACTCTCTCTAGAGTATCTATATCCTTCTGGAGATATGGCCTCCAGTACTGCGCACAATACTCCAAGTGAGGTCTCACCAGTGTTCTGTACAGCGGCATAAGCACTTCACTCTTTCTACTGCTTATACCTCTCCCTATACATCCAAGCATTCTGCTGGCATTTCGTGCTGCTCTATTACATTGTCTTCCCACCTTTAAGTCTTCTGAAATAATTACTCCTAAATTCCTTTCCTCAGATACTGAGGTCAGGACTGTGTCAAATATTCTATATTCTGCCCTTGGGTTTTTACGCCCCAGGTGCATTATCTTGCACTTATCCACATTAAATTTCAGTTGCCAGAGTTCAGACCATTCTTCTAGTTTTCCTAAATCCTTTTCCATTTGGCATTTCCCTCCAGGAACATCAACCCTGTTACATATCTTTGTGTCATCAGCAAAAAGACAAACCTTACCATCGAGGCCTTTTGCAATATCACTTATGAAGATATTAAACAAAATTGGTCCCAGTACAGATCCCTGTGGAACCCCACTGGTAACATGACCTTGTTTTGAATGTTCTCCATTGACTACAACCCTCTGTTGTCTGTCACTCAGCCACTGCCTAATCCACTCAACAATATGGGAGTCCATGCTCAATGACTGCAGTTTATTGATAAGTCTTCTATGTGGGACAGTGTCAAAAGCCTTACTAAAATCTAGATATGCGATGTCTACTGCACCTCCACCGTCTATTATTTTAGTCACCCAGTCAAAAAAATCTATAAGATTTGTTTGACATGATCATGCAATCCATGGGATTTTAGATGTTCCACAATCCTATCCTTTAATAGGGTTTCCATTAATTTGCCTACTATTGATGTCAGACTCACTGGTCTATAGTTGCTCGATTCCTCCCTACTACCTTTCTTGTGAATGGGCACGACATTTGCCAATTTCCAATCTTCCGGGACGACTCCTGTTACTAATGATTGGTTAAATAAATCTGTTAACGGTTTTGCCAGCTCACCACTAAGCTCTTTTAATAATTTTGGGCGTATCTCATCAGGCCCCTGTGACTTATTTGTCTTAACTTTAGACAGCAAACTTAGAACATCTTCCTCTGTAAAGACACATGCATCAAACGATTTATTAGTCATCCTTTCTAGTGGAGGTCCTTCTCCTTCTTTTTCTTTTGTAAAAACTGAACTGAAGTATTCATTAAGGCAGTCGGCTAGCCCTTTATTCTCTTCTACATACCTTCCGTCCTTTGTTTTTAATTTAGTTATTCCTTGTTTTAATTTCCTTTTTTCATTTATATATCTGAAGAATGTCTTATCCCCTTTTTTCATAGACTGAGCTAGTTTTTCTTCTGCCTGCGCTTTAGAAGTTCTTATAACTTGCTTGGCCTCTTTCTGCCTAATCTTGTAGATTTCCTTATCTTCATTGCTCTGGTTTTTTTTATAATTACAAAATGCTAGCTTTTTATTTTTAATGATTTGGGCCACTTCTGCTGAGTACCACAGTGGTCTCTTCCTTTTTTTGCTTTTACTGACAAGTCTAATGCAATTTTCTGTTGCCTTCAATAATGCACCTTTTAAGTAGTCCCATTTCTCCTGGACTCCATGTAATCCGTTCCAGTCTGATAAGGACTCATTTATGACTAATTTCATTTTTGAAAAGTCTGTTTTTCTAAAATCTAAAACTTTTGTTTTTGTGTGGTGGGACTCTTTCACAGTTCTTATATTAAACCACACTGACTGGTGATCTCTAGATCCCAAGGTTTCGCCTACAATGACATCATATACCGAATCCCCATTTATGAATACCAAATCCAAAATGGCCTCCCTCCGGGTTGGCTCCTCAACCATTTGTTGTAGGGATAACCCCAGTAGGGAATTTAGAATATCTGTACTCCTGGTAGAACTTGCTATTTTGGTTTTCCAGTTTATATCTGGAAGATTGAAATCTCCCATAATGATAACTTCTTTCATTGTCATTTTAGCTATTTCTTCAACTAGTAGATCATCTAGTTCTTTAACTTGACCAGGTGGTCTATATATCACACCTACACGAGTTACTGCATGATTAGCAAACTGCAACGTAACCCAAACTGACTCTATGTTGGCCTCACCAACTTGTATTAGGTTAGATTTAATGCTATCTTTCACATACAGGGCCACTCCTCCTCCTTTCTTGCCTTCTCTGTCTCTTCTGTATAAAGAGTACCCTGGTATGGTTATGTCCCAGTCATTTCTTTCATTAAACCATGTCTCCGTAACAGCCACTAAATCTACATTCTCAGATGCCATTATTGACCCAAGATGCCATTATTGACCGAAGATGCCATTTATCTCAGTCTTCCATTTTGCCACACTCCATTTTAAATGATCCCTGGCCCAGTAAAAACGCCTGAGCTTGTGGATCTTGCTTAGAAATGGCTTCTTCTTTGCACTGTAGAGTTTCAGCTGGCAACGGCGGATGGCACGGTGGATTGTGTTCACTGACAATGGTTTCTGGAAGTATTCCTGAGCCCATTCTGTGATTTCCTTTACAGTAGCATTCCTGTTTGTGGTGCAGTGTCGTTTAAGGGCCCGGAGATCACGGGCATCCAGTTTGGTTTTACGGCCTTGACCCTTACGCACAGAGATTGTTCCAGATTCTCTGAATCTTCGGATGATGTTATGCACAGTTGATGATGATAGATGCAAAGTCTTTGCAATTTTTCGCTGGGTAACACCTTTCTGATATTGCTCCACTATCTTTCTGTGCAACATTGTGGGAATTGGTGATCCTCTACCCATCTTGGCTTCTGAGAGACACTGCCACTCTGAGAAGCTCTTTTTATACCCAATCATGTTGCCAATTGACCTAATTAGTGTTAATTGGTCTTCCAGCTCTTCGTTATGCTCAAATTTACTTTTTCCAGCCTCTTATTGCTACTTGTCCCAACTTTTTGGGGATTTGTTGACACTGTGAAAATTTGAATCAACGTATTTTTCCTTTAAAATGATACATTTACTCAGATTAAACGTTTGATCTGTCATCTACGTTCTATTACAAATAAAATATTGACATTTGCCATCTCCACATCATTGCATTCAGTTTTTATTCACAATTTGTTTAGTGTCCCAACTTTTTTGGAATCCGGTTTGTATAATTGACCCCATCCCCCCCCCCCCCTTGATTCACTGCTGCGCGACCCGACCATACACTATACCCTTGTTACCACTTGGAATCTGTTTCCAGTACTATATATGACAGAAATCTTAGGAGCGAAAAGGCCACTCTTTCAAACATTACTCTGATTTTCTTGCTATTCTTCTATAGGCATCGATGGTGTCTATCCGAGCCCTCCACTCGGGGAAGCTGAGGCTGTTTTTAGTACCCCAATATTTAATAATCAAGGCCTTTGCGGCCATGAAACCCTCCAAACACACTCGTTTCTGATAGGGCGTTAAATTGGTGGGGGAGAAAAGACCTAATATTGCCTGCATAAAACAACAATTCAATTTAATCTTATATCTTCTATATAATTCTTCATAAATGCTGATGACCACCACTACTTGATTACAGGTTGGTTGTAACCATGGAAATGAGCATTGTATAATGTGATGGAAAATTATTCAACCCAGCAAAGGAGGTAACAGGGACAATCACAGTACATTAGTAAGTGCCCTGTATCAACTTTGTCTACATGATAAATGCCATTTGCTGAAGTGAGACTACCCCTTTAAAGAACACCTGTCAGCAGAATCAACCCTATTTAAACCATGCGTACTGCCTGTTAGAGTTGCTCCTGCTGATTAAATCGAAACCTGTCTTGTGAAAATTGTTTGTGGCATTTGTAAGAAAAAAAGACCTTTATTCTTCAGGGCAATGAGGGCCTCAGTGCCCTTAAGGGTGTAGTCAGCACTGGAAAGCTGGGAAGCAGAGACACAAAAAGGGCCAAACTTCACCCCTTAGTATGGTAAAGCTCTCATTTTCCTGAAAAAGTCTAAATTCTCAGGCATGCTGCAACCGATTTTCACAAGACGGTTATCATTTTAAGCAGCAGAATCAATTCTTTCCTAGCAGTATGATTGCTTTAGTAAGGTTGGTGCTCTTTAAAGGGGTTCTCCGGGAATTAGGAAAATTAAAATTGTTAAATATTACTTTATTATAAATATATTACCAAATACCTTTCCTTATTTATAATGACCCATTTTGTCTGGGGAACGGGCATTAGGAGAAATAAAATGGCTGCCGTCCTATTAGTACACACAAAACCTGTCCTAATCACACAGCAGGACAAGTTACTTCACAACACTTCACAGGGATTATGATCCTGAATATTGCTGATAATACATTCAGCTGAATCCCTGAAGGAATTGAGTTTATAAGGAGACATGAAGCATAGACTGCTACAAGAGGACATAGTTTTACGGTAAATTAGAGGGGCAAAGATTTAAAAGTAATATCAGGAAGTATTACTTTACTGAGAGAGTAGTGGATGCATGGAATAGCCTTCCTGCAGAAGTGGTAGCTGCAAATACAGTGGAGGAGTTTAAGCATGCATGGGATAGGCATAAGGCCATCCTTCATATAAGATAGGGCCAGGGGCTAACCATAGTATTCAGTATATTGGGCAGACTAGATGGGCCAAATGGTTCTTATCTGCCGACACATTCTATAGACAGGAGGGTGGAGGTGAGGCTAATGAGCAGCAGCACTTGTATGCAGTCTCCAGTACCACAGTCTGTCCTGTCCATCCTCTCTGTACTTCATGTATTCAGGATCATAATTCCTGACAAGCAGAGCAGAGAGGAGGACGAGGCAGCTCTTTAGCTCAGTGTTGTGAAGTAACTTGTCCTTCTGTGTGATTACGGTTTTCTGTGTACTAATAGGACAACGGCCATTTTATTTCTCCTGATGATTGCTCCCTAGATAAAACAAGCTATTATAACTAATGAAATGTATTTAGGAATATATTTAGAATAGAGTAATATTTAAGTATTTTTAGTTTCTTAATTCCCGGAGAACCCCTTTAAGGACCAGTAGCATTTTCCGCCTCTGTGTTCAGGCGGTCATAACCTTTTTACATTCAATTCAATTTAGCTACATGAGTTACATTTTGTGGGAGGAATTAGAATTTTTATAGGAATCACTTTAAGATAGTTAAAATGCATTATGTAACTTTACGTGACGAATTCACAGTGTCCTGGTTTTGTTATAATTGAAAAACATAACCCAATGAAACTTAAAACATATGCATAATCTATTGAAACTGTCTCGTACAGGGTAAGTTAGAAAAAAAAGTTAAATACTTACAGTATACTTGCTAGATGTGACTTTTTACCATCCTGAACCAGATTAACCCTGTGAGGGCTTGATCTTATTGATGTATCATGGACATTAAGATGACTCAGTTATTATGGAAACATGGTATATGTAAATATTAAAGTGATTTTCATCACCTTATTTTGTACTGGAATCTCCAGTAATGACACACCATACACTAAGTCACAACACAGAGAAAACTTTAGTGACAGTCCTTTTTTCACTTTGCTTGAAAAGCTTGCACATACATTTTCATTAAAGGGGTAGCCCCACAAAAAAGTATTACTATGCAATAATTAGGGCATTTGAAATTGAGTATTATTACAATATACATGCAATAAAAATATTGTCAGGTTTTTTATGTACATTACATTTTCTTCTCTGGTAGCGCCCCCTACTGTTTATCCTTCTGGCCCACCTTTTCCTGCATTCAGTAGTGGACTAACATACTTATTAGCTTCCCTGCTTCCATTCCCTCAGTACTGGTGTAGTGATCTCATAGTGAAGCAGATGAAGAGGTCAATCAAGACACCTTTAATTCATTTATCCCCACTTCTAAATTCATAGAATATATAAAATATATCTTTCTCCAGACAGCGGAGAAGGAAAGCAGTTACCAAGAGCTGATTGCAGTGCATTGCCGGAAGATGTAGGTGCTGGGTTTGATGAGCTGTTGCTGCCCACAGAAAGAAAAGACCAAATCCTCCAGATGATGTACAGTATCTCACAAAAGTGAGTACACTCCTCCCATTTGTGTAAATATTTTATTATATCTTTTCATGGGATAACACTAAAGATGTGACACTTTGATGCAATGTAAAGTAGTCAGTGTACATTGTCAGAAGTGTCAATATTTTGTATGGCCACCATTACTTTCCACCACTGCCTTAACTCTCTTGGGCATGGAGTTCACTAAAGCTTCACAGGTTGCTACTGGAATCCTCTTCCACTTCTCCCTGACAACATCACGGAGCTGATGGATGTTAGAGACCTAATCTTGGAGGAAGTTTGGGATCGTTACCATGTTGGAATACTGCCCTGCAGCGCAGAAGGGATCCTGCTCTGCTTCAGTATGTCATAGTACATGTTGGCATTCATGGTTCCCTCAATGAACTGTAGCTCCCCAACACCGGCAGCGCTCATGCAGCCCCAAAGCATGACACTCCCACCACCATGCTTGACTGTCACTTGTCTTTGTACTCCTCACCTGGTTGCCACCACACACACTTGACACCATCTGAACCAAATAGGTTTATATTGGTCTCATCAGACCACAGGACATGGTTCCAGTAATCCATGTCCTTAGGCTACATTCACACTCGCGTTTTGGCTTTCCGTTTGTGAGATCCGTCTAGGGCTCTCACACACGGTCCTTGCCCTAATGCATGGTGTCATAGACCCCAATCTTGTACCCATAAAAATTTATGAAACACTAAATAATTAACCACGCTTAAATTATTAAGCGTTCTTGCATAGCAAGACCACTTAATGTTATCTCACATATATATTATTCTTATTATAGCCAAATTTGCCACCCTAACTCCTCCCACAGTTTTTACACTACATAGACAAAAATTTACCAAAACGTGCAGATTGTTCCCGATCGGATTGCTATTACTTTGTGGAACGTTTCGCCGAATGGTTCACGGAATATCGTGGTTCTTGTGGCGAAAGTTGTCCCATAGGAATGAATGGCAAAGCTAGAGTGGGAGCTGGCAAAAGCTGAAAAATCAGGACATGATTTCTAAACTGCCATCACTCCCTCATTTTCAGGCCCACCTACACAAATCCTATATCAAAACGTTCAGCTACCCCTGCTACCACTAAAAATGTCCACGGCTAAGCAATCCACGTTTTTCCCATTGACTTTGACAGGGAAAATTTTCAAATCGCTCCCAGTCGCACAGATTTGAAACTAAAGTCACCAAACTTGGGTCACTTAGTCATGGGGTCCGACCCTTAGGTGCACCCAGTCCGACCCTTAGGTGCACTCAACCTAGTCATTAGGTGCACCCACCCCAACGATTAGGTGCACCCACCCGACTGTTAGGTGCAACCACCCCGACCCTTAGGTGCACCCACTCCGACCCTTAGGTGCAACCACCCCAACGATTAGGTGCACCCACCCCGACTTTTAGGTGCAACCACCCGACCCTTAGGTGCACCCACTCCGACCCTTAGGTGCAACCACCCCAACGATTAGGTGCACCCACCTCGACCCTTAGGTGCAACCACCCCGACTTTTAGGTGCAACCACCCCTACCCTTAGGTGCAACCACCCCAACGATTAGGTGCACCCACCCCGACCCTTAGGTGCAACCACCCCGACTTTTAGGTGCAACCTTTCCACAGTTACTCCAGCCAATCCAACCACACAACAGTTACTCAAGCCACTCCACCCAGTTACTCCGCCCACTCCAGTTGTAAGCTACTGGTGGAGGCAAGAACACTTCACACAATTTCCCCAGAAATTGTAGCTTTTCTAGTTAAATATATTTTTATCGTTCGAAAATAATTGGCCACGTATTTATTAAATCGTATTAATAAATACCAACATAACTAAATACTGAATAAATCCAACTAGTCCACTCAGTGAGTGACTATTACCCCAACCTCCAGCTAAACAGCTTAACCAGCACCGCAGCCTATTTTGATTAGATTCTGTAACCCAACATTGAAAATGGCAAAACCAAAATCTGATAATTCTTGTTTTGAAGGGTTGTATAATCCTGCTATAAATCCTTCTAATTCTATATGTCTGTAAGACATTTCTTGAATACTAGCCATAACATTCTTCATCCTTTTGTTTATTCGAATTACATTTTTTTCCCATAAAGCACAATGTATTAGAACTAGTGTTGGGTGAGCATGCTCAGCCGAACGCTAGTTCGGCTCAAGCATCACTATGCTTGGCACATCGCGGTGTTCGAGCGCAATGCTCAAGTCAGTGTATTTAAATCTAATTTAAACGCAAAAACACAAATGCAATCGCACTCTGCAACCAGCACTCTGCCCTGCCTCTATGCTGGATGTTGAATGAGGCATTGGTGTACATTTTGGCCAAAGCGTAATAAGCCACCTGTGCACCTGCATAGGGTTGTGCTGACTGAACCCCCCACATTTAAATCTAATTTAGCATCTATTTCTGAAAAGTTTCTGGTGAGATTCGAACTCACAACCTTCTACATTACAGCCAAGAATCTTAAACACCATTTCATATGCATACGTTGCAGCTCCAATTCTAAACGAATCAAAGTGTTTTACAGTTTGACAAAATTTAATTGAATTGGAACTTGGTTAATGGGGATCCATCAACGTGCATGAAAAGAGGGCCTGGTTTACATGACCTAGCAACTATCCAATTTTTTAAAGCCTGAACTGGACATATTATAGATGACCGTAATTCTTTAAGGGTTACCCAAGTTCCTTTACCTTGCTGGTCAGTTTTAGATCTTTTTATGTATAATTAGATTTTTTCCATATAGATAACCAGGTCGTTGATTTGTAATGGTGCTTCTGTTGTTCTCTTCGTAGTCGTAATTTCACTGATGCAAAGTGCACCGAAAAAGGAAAGCGAAAATGCAGCTTTGAATAAGCAAGTCTCATACTGGGATGAGCAAGTAAACTGTAAGTACTCCATAAATTGTTTTAATAGATCAAGAGATAATGGTTTAGTTCTTCTCTTGATAGGATTTTGTCTTTTTAAACCTTTAATTAGCTGTTTGTTAGTTTTTTATCAAATAATTTTTATTGATTTTCTTGGTTTTATACATAAACAAGAAATAAAAAAAAGAGACAGTAGCACATTGTCATTTGTAAAGATAAATATATACCCAGTTGGGTACAGCAATTGTCAAAGACAGAACTTATACAATAAGCTAACCCAAAACTCCCTCCCTCCCCTGAACCGCACCATACCACACCCATACCATCTCCCCTACTTTTCCGACCTGCAATAATATAAAGCCTTCCACAGTAAAGTCACACATTCCAACCCAGCTAGAATATCACCGTCTTATCTTTACCTACTATTTGATAGAAAAGAAGGAGTCTGGATGGCAGTCCCGGTACCATCAACCACAGTCCCCATATGGAGTCAAACTTTTTAATAGTGCCTCTTTTATAGTATACTCCTCTCTCTAGCCCTATTATCACATTCATACGTGCTATGAACTCCTCTTTGGTTGGTACAGTGTTACTAATCCAATATTTGGCTATTAATTTCCTAGCCTGATATAGTAGTCTACTTATGCCAATGTTACACTAGGCCCCTGTGAGAAATCATCTTGTTGTAGGCCCAGTATGCATATTAACTGTTCAGCCGAGAGTCTTATTTTATATACCTCAAAAATAACATCCAGTACTGCACTCCAGAAAAAGCCCAGGGCAGTACATTCCCAAAACATATGCATTATACAGTATGTGCCTCAGGAATACCACATTTAGGTCAGTTAGATGTGTCACGTATACCCAACCTATGAAGGAACATCGGTGTCTTATAGACTCTATGTATCAAATATAGTTGTGATAGTCTGTGCATCTCACATAATGATAACGAGGGGCTCATAAATAGCACCTCCGACCACTGTGAATCAGTTAAGGGACCCAGATCTCGAGACCATTTCTCCTGTACTGATAATGGGAAACATTTCTGGTGAAATGACAGCAGTAGTTTATAAAAAACTGAGATCACCCCTTTTAGTTTCTCCCCCTCTTCTAATTTGTTCTGCCAACATATAAGTATGTATGGTCAGGTCAGTTACCTTACTCTGTGTTGTTAAGACATGTCGAAGTTGTAGGTATTGGTAGAAAACTGAGTTTGGGAATCAAACTCAGCTTTTATTTGCTCCAAACTTTTAATTGCCCCATTAATGTACAACTGTGACATCCAATATATTCCTTTTTTCTCCCAAGTACCTAAACCAGTTAATCCCTTTAATTCTGATAAGTTTTGATTATTCCAGAGTGGAGTAAGGGCATGACATCCTGAAAGTTTCATGATGTCTTTCAATTTCTGCCAAACTTTGCAGATGAAATGTATATTTGGGATATTGTCTGGGGGATGTATTACCGAGCCAATTTCTAGTATATATCCAGGTGGCCTTCCTCCCATCAAATAAGACACCAAACTTTGGCCAAAAGTTTGACATCTGTACATAGCAAGGATATGGGCCGATAGGAGTCCGGACAGGTAGGATCTTTACCAGGTTTAGGCAACACTATTATTATTGCCTCTTTCATGGAGTCAGGTAATTTGCCTATTGTTTCTGCCTGTTCAAATACTGCCAAAAGTTGTGGCAATACAAAATCCTTATATTTCTTTAGGAATTCCCCATGTATGCCATCTGACCCAACTGACCCAAGAGTCTTCTCATTTGGAAGTCCCTTCACCCCCTCCTCAAGCTCTTCTAAGCTTAGCGGTTACTCAAGGCTTGCTCTCTGTTCTTCTTGTCAGTACTAGCAGTCTCAGAGGCACAAGAAAGTTCTGAATCTCACTTTCACTACGCTGCAATCTAGTGCAATATATTTGTTTATAGTAATCACTGAATACCTTGAGTATGCCTGTACTTTCCGTTATCAAATCACCCATTGTATCTCGGATACACCCTATATAGGAAGAACCCTGTTGAGCCCTAATAATAGTAGCCAGCATGTGTCCCACACTTTCTCCCTCCTCAAAGTACTTTTGTTTCCAGAAGAACCTCTTGCGATCTGCTACCTCCAAATGATGTTCTCTATACAGCTGTTGTGCCTCGACCCAATTAGACCGATTTACTTCTGTGGGGTTTTCTATATATTTACACTCAGAGACAGTGACTCTGGACTGCAGCTCCTGCAACAGTTCCCTACTTTTAGATTTGTGCCTTTGAATATGTTTAATGAAATCCCCCCTAACAAAAGCTTAGACTAGTATCAGGGATGTCGACCCAATATTAAAGGACATTAATTCCTGCATTTCTGCCATTACTCCCAAAGGGCCGAGCCAGACAGGGTTTAACCTCCATAGGCCTCTGTTTCTCACGGATTTAGGCTTAATTCTACCCTTATAGGAGAGTGGTCAGAAATACTTCTGGGTAAATACTCAATTGTTTGCACAAGTCTCATTACCGGCTGGTTTCCTACTGCTAGGTCAATTCGGGACAGTGTGTTATGGGAACTATAATAGCACGAGAATTGTCTGACTTTAGGATTACGCATCCTCCATTTGTCACTGAGTTTTGCTTCCATGAGTATTTTTGCCATGTTTGATAACAGCACCTCTTCCGTGTTTGTAACCACCGGTGTCTATCCAAGTTGCAATCAAACACCATGTTAAAATCTCCAACAATAAGTGTAGGGGCACCCGGAGATGCAGCCATAAATGCTACACTTGTTTTAACACCTCTCCTGTGTATGGGGGAGGGATGTACAGTATATCGCCACAATTCAAAGTTTTGTCTGAAATATCGTACATTGCAAGCATACATACCTACCATAAGGGTCTATACTTGTCTTAGAACACTGAAATGGAAGCTGTTTATGTATAAGGACACTGACCTCCCTAGCATGAGTAGAATACGTGGAGTGATATGCATGTCCTATCCATGAACGGTTCAGAGTGCCCATAGATTCCTTTGTCATATGTAAGCATACAATGGCAGGTTGGAATTGCTGCATCGAATTAAGTATGGCATATCTTTTGGATGCGTCCCCGAGACCCCTCACATCCCCATCATCAAAACCTAGAAATCATTTTTCCTTAACGCTCCCCCTATCTCCCATATCCTTCTGTTTTGGCACATAACTAAGGAACATTCCCGTAGCACAAGAATAGATACTGATGTGGTCATGATGCGGTTCCCCAGAACATACAAACAGAATACAATCAAAGAAGCACATTCCCCTTTCAACGTGGGGATTAGGGCTAACAAACTAGAGTATGCCCAACAACTGTGGGCAACTTGAGTATATATAAGACCTATAATGGAGAAATAAATGGGGAAAAACAATCTCAGGCCATTCCCCTTCCATTTCACTTTTCTCCTGGATTTGTTTAAATAGGTAGCATATATGCATCCTATTCTATATAAAATAGTGCAATATCATATAACATAACGCCTTTTTACTGTATTCCCCCCCCCCCCCCCCCTTTACTATGTGGACTCCTAGTACTTGCACTGCAGAATCAAAGTTCTAGACCTCCTAACCACTCTCTATATTAAAGACACATTCTCCCTGAGGTACTTAGTATCTGATGTAGCGGTATCCCCAATAGCAGATTCAGTCCCATTCATTCTCCAGGTATCAGGAGATCATCCAGACGATGTGTGGATGCAGGTGGATTTGCAGGGTTTTCCGGGAGCACTAGTATCAGCGTCTTCTTGCATGCTGCACCAGGCCACGCCCCCTTTAATTAGCTGTTTTAATAAAGTTTTGCCGTGAATGGGGTATATTGCAAATTATTTTATTTTTTTAAATGCCGGATAGGATTTTTTGAATGTAGTCCCCTTTGTAACCCTTTTTATTAGATTTAAAATGAACAGGATAACATGTACCATGTTGTTATCCCATATAATGAAATTATTGATAGAACAGAATGTTCTCCAATTATTCCATGCGGCTGTGTAATTAGTCCAGTAGGGGCTAGTGAATTGCTAATCAAACCTTTGATAAATTCCAGATCATCTTCCATAATTTTTCTGGGCATGGGATTCCCTTTTCTTCTGCTTCTGGGAACAGCTGTCTGAAACAGGAGAAGTTCTGCCGAGACAAAGAATCTGCGATTATATTAGGCCTGCCTTCAATATATTTAGCTTTTATTCAAATATTGTGTTTTAAATATTTGCCTCAAAATGTTGATTACTACCTCTAATTTGGCAGATAAACAATTTATGGGAAAAAACACACCCTTGTTATCTGAATATATTAAAATCCTTTTTTTTTTTATTAACTTGCCAAATAGCTAAAGCTACCAAAACTGGAAAAAGTTCTAAGAAATTGATGTTTTTTATGAATGGTTCATCTAGCCACTTTTTTGGCCATGTTTCTGCAGACGATTGGTTCTTGAAAATTGCTCCGTAACCCAGTGAAGCTTCAGCATCCGTGAATAATTGGAGCGAATCAGAATCTATAAATTCTTGCTGCCACATGGTTTTATCATTATAATCTTCCAGGAAACGTAGCCAAATTTGAATATCATTTTTTTATTTGTTTCGTAAGCCGAATGTGATCAAATGGGCGGCTTTTCCTCACTGTGGCAGAATACATTAGTCTAGAAAAAACTCTCCCCATTGGGATCACTCTAGTTATAAAATTTAACGAACCTAAAGCTGATTGTAAACATTTAATGTAGTTTTCTTGGATGTTAACAAATTGTTTAATAAAATCCTCAATGACGATATTTCTTCTTCCGGTATTTTGAATTCCATTTTTTCTGTGTTTATGGAGATACCCAAAAATATGATATCCTTTGTTGGGTATACCGTCTTTTCTTCGGCTAATGGAAGTTGGAAAAATTCAGCAATGTTTCTGAAGGTGTTTAATAAATTCATGCAATCATTGTTTTTTTCCCTACCAATGAATAGAAAATCGTACAAGTAGTGGATTGTGTAGCCTCCGCCTAAATTACTTTCTAGCATCCATTGTAAGAATGTTGAGAACGCTTCGAAGTAGAAACAGGATAGGGAAAAACCCATGGGAAGTGCTTTATCATAATAACATTTTCCTTCAAATTGAAAGCCTAAAGAATTATACCCCGCTAGGTTAATAGGCAATAACCTGAAGGCAGATTTTATGTCCGTTTTTGCCATCAACACATTCCTTCCTGTTTTTCTAAGTAATGATAATGCTTGATCGAATCAATTAAATAATTTACTGCGTTGTCTTTTGGGTATGACAAGTGATGAGTCGGTAACTGTTGGCTTCTTTCTTAGGGACTAAGCCTAGTGGAGACAATCTAAAAAAATTAAATGGAGGTTGTATAAAAGGACCAGCAACTCTGTTTTCTGAAATTTCTTTATCTATTTTTTCTTGAACAGATGTTTTATTTAAATTAACCGATTTAAAGTTTTTAACAGAAGAACATCGTGAATTAGAACAAGGCAGAACATAAAATCCATATGAGAAACCTTAAATTAATGTTTGAGCCGTCGTTTTGTTTGGTTATATTGTTAAATAGTGAATGAGCCTTGGTAGGTTTAATGGGATCACCTCCTCTATTGGATTCTTTAGGGGTTGGAGCCCAGGCAGCTCTGCCTCTTCGGCTCTTATCCCCACCCAGCCTCCTCCTCTGCCCGCCTATCTGTTGTCTTTTCCCCTCAGCGAGATCCCGCGCCGACGCGATGACTTCCTTGGTCGGGGCATGCGCATAAGCTACTGCGATGCCGTGTCAGCAATGGGCATGGCAGTGCGCATGCCCCGGCCAAGGAAGTTATCGCATCGGCGCGGGATCTCGCTGAGGGGGAGAGACAACAGATAGGCGGGCAGAGGAGGAGGCTGGGTGGGGATAAGAGCCGAAGAGGCAGAGCTGCCTGGGCTCCAACCCGGTGGACTCCGCCCTGGGCACTTGCGAGCCCTCATCAAAGTTCGGTTTTGGCATATTTAAAAGTCCACCAAAGCATATAAAGGTACTGTGTTAATCATCTGTTTTGCGGCTACAGCGGTATGGCAACTGTTAAAAAGGGGTAAATCTGCTGACAGACTCCCTTTAAATGCAAAGCAAATTCCTTTTCTGGGAAAATGTTGACGAAAAAGATTAGTCCTTTGGGGCAACATCCTTTGAACCCCATTTTAATTCCGGGTAGACTGCTATTTTTTGACGAAAGGATTCTTCATAATTACATCATGCAGTACCCCCGAAGTTTTTGAAAGCTTCTAGGATACTGTCAAGATGGTGAAATAAACCACTACATAATTACTCCTGCAGAAATGCAGAATGCTTGAAGCCAGTTTACAAAAGTCTTTTGTTGATATTTTTTTTCTCTCTTCTTCTTTTTTATGTAGTTTTAATGTTTCCTTAGCCGAAGAGAGGAGAGAAAAACATCAATATATTCCTTGTTCCATATTTTTTCTTTGATTTGTTTGGACAAATGGAATCCCAGAGGGGAAATCTGGCAGGGCATTGTTTATTTTAGTGATGTTTCTTTAATTCCACTGCCAGACTCCAGGGATGGGATTAAACATTTGTCATTAGAAATCCCTGAATTATCCATTGTGTAAATATTTCTGGAAATATGCTCATTATATTTAATGCTATCCGAATCCGAATTTCTGCCTGGCGAAGACCGTACCAAAATCGGATTCACCTTATGTTCTAAAATGTTGTCAGAGTTAGGGTTAATAATCTTGTTTGAAGTTTTAGTGCACTGCTGAAAGCAGTCACTAATTTCTATTGGTGTAAAAGTATTCTCACCATCCTGAGTTTTGATTGTTGTCCTGTCTTTTTCAGCTCTCTGAGATGATCTGCCTGGAGGGACTGGCGACCATTGGTGAGTATGTGACTGTTTCTTCTCTCTGCCCCTCGCGCTGTGTGACGCAGAAATAATTGTATTCTGCGTCTTATAGCTTCTTGTGGTGGAGAATAACTTATTTTTTCTTTTCTTGTCCTCTTTGTAGGCAGGGAAGAAAGCGGAGCATCGCTGCGGCTGTGCGCAGCAATGATATCATCCATCGTTGCCGGCTCTGCACTCCTGCCTGAAGAGGATGCGCAGACCGGATGAATGGATAGAAGATCTTGATCTCCAGCGCTGGATTCCTGTTGAAGACATCTTCTGAGCCATTCCTCCCCTCCGTAAGTCTCTGCTTTCTTACTAAGCTGTTTAAGTAATTATTCCATTTCTTCTTTTAGGTGCAGGTGTGGATTCTTCACTGCCACTTACGTGAGTGCACAGCAACTGACATCTCCCTTCTATTGTAGGTTTCTCCATGCCACCAGCCATTGATCCATCCTCCAATCAAGATGCTCCAGACAGGAGCGGGCTGGGCCGGGAGGCAGGGAGGCAATTGACCCCCAGGCCGCCCTAAAAAAACGGCCGCTGGGCCGTATTTATTTATTCCTCAGGGCCGCACCGCCGATCACCACAGGCGGCACGGCCCTGGATGTAATTGCGGCGGGACGGCTATGCTGAGGGGCAGGGAAGGGAGAGGTGTGTCCCTCCCCTATTCTTCTGGAGGTAAGTATTAGTGTTTTGTTTTTTTTCTTTGCGGGGGGAGCTGTCACTATGGTTATGGGGGAGCTGGCACTATGGGGGGGCTTGCACAATGGGGGGGAGCTGCTACTATGGGGGGAGCTGGCACTATGGGGGGGCTTGCACTATAGGGGGAGCGGGCACTATAGGGGGGGCTGGCAGTATGGGGGAGCTGGCACTATAGGGAGGCTGGCACTATAAGAGGGCTGGCACTATGGGGGAGCTGGCACTATGGGGGAGCTGGCACTATGGGGGGAGCTGGCACTATGGGGGGAGCTGGCACTATGGGGGGAGCTGGCACTATGAGCGGAGCTGGCACTATGAGAGGAGCTGGCACTATGGGGGGGCACTATGGGGACTTTTCTTATTGGCACATTATGGGGGTATCTGGGGGCTCTAAAGGGGCCTTTTGTATTGGTACATTATGGGGGGCACTATGGCATTTGGTGGCACTAAGGGGGAATTTTTTACTGGCACATTGTGTGAGGCACTATAGGGGAGAGCAGCACTATGGGGCATTATTTGGGGGCACTATGGGGGAGTGGAGCACTATTGGGGCATATTGTGGCACTAGGAAGGGGAATTTTTTACTGGCACATGGTGAGGGAGAGGAGCACTATAGGGGCATCTACTGGGGGCACTAAGAAGGGGCATTTTTTTACTGGCATATTATGGGGGACACTATAGGGAAGGGGGAGAGGAGCACTATGAGGGCATTTACTGGGGCACTATATAGGGGTATTTTATACTGGCATACATTATGGGGACATTAGCTCAACTGTGGGCACTAAGCGGCGGTATTTCATGTACTGTCATATTATAGGGAGAATTAGTACTACTAGGGGGTATTATGGGAAGCTTTACTACTACTGGGGGGCTATGAGGAACATGATTACTAGGGCACTATAGGGGCATTATTACTACTAAGTGTGCTCTGGCAGAGAATTATTTCTATTGGTGGGATTTTGGGGAGCACTGTTACTTTGGGGGCACCCTGGCATAGTATCAGCTTAGCACAATTATTTTTGGGGGACATTATCTTTATACTATTAGTGTCTGGGCGCAATTATTTTTTAGAGCACTGTGTGCCAATACTTGTTTACGGGGGCACTATCTGTGTGGTAGTAGTATTTCCAGGGGGACTGTTTCTGCAGTCTAGTATTGGGGACACAGCGGGTACAGTATTGGGGCACTATCTGTGTGGTAGTAGTATTTCCAGGGGGGCTGTTTCTGCAGTATAGTATTGGGGGCACAGCGGGCACAGTATTGGGGCACTATCTGTGTGGTAGCAGTATTTCCAGGAGGACTGTTTCTGCAGTATAGTATTGGGGCACAGCGGGCTCAGTATTGGGGCACTATCTGTGTGGTAGTATTTCCAGGGGGACTGTTTCTGCAGTATAGTATTGGGGGCACAGCGGGCACAGTATTGGGGGCACTATCTGTGTGGTAGTATTTCCAGGGGGACTGTTTCTGCAATATAGTATTGCGGGCACAGTATTGGGGGGGGGGGGGGGGCAGGAAAGGGTGTTCAGAAGATGTGAAGATGATGGAAATGTGGGAAACTAATGTCTATTTCTCAATCTCTGCAGAGATGGGAGATGGCAGAAAAATCATCATGGCGGCCTGGTCTGAATGGAGAAGATAAAGAAAGAGAACGTCTACAACAAAGGTGACATCACTGGATGTAAGAGGTATGTGGTGCTATGTAGGAGAGGAGAGGCTCCGGCTCCTCCTCCTGCCATTTGCAGGAGGATTCAGAGCTGGGTGAGGACTGCGAAAGGGGGCAGCAGGCCACGGGCGGGTTGCAGATGGTGGGGGGAACCACAGGCCTTGAGCAGGATCTGGGGAGGGAGGAGAGCGGAGGAGCTTCCTGGCTGTAGCCGGCTGTTTATTGTATAATGTGAAGCAGGAAGTGCAGCAAGGACAGGTCTCCCATCTCCGTATGATGTGTAGAGACAGGCCTCAACAATAGAATTTCAGCTGTACAGTGTTTGTTGGGAGTGGCCTATTATATGTAGGAGGGGCTTTTAATAATGGACGGGGCTAAAATTGGCCACTTGACTGGATTTGCCCCCCCAGGACTAAGGCTGCCAGCCCTCCACTCCAGAAGACTTCAGCCTGTACCAAGTATAGCTGTTACCAGGTAAGTCATAAATCACACACACATCTTTTGCGCATGCAAATAACTGGGGGCATGACACCATGTCCCCCTTATTTGCATCCGCAAATATGGTTTCCTCATTCTGAATGGAAAAAGATCCGCTCACAATACATCAGTTTGCGTCCGATCAGTCTCCATTCCGCTCTGGAAGCGGACACCAAAACGCTGCTTGCAGCGTTTTGCTGTCCGCTTGACGAAACTGAGCCAAATAGATCCGTCCTGGCACACAATGTAAGTCAATGGGGAAGGATCCGTTTTCACTGACAGAATCTGGCACAATAGAAAATGGATCAGTCTCCCATTGACTTTAAATGGAGTTCATGACGGATCCGTCTTGGCTATGTTACAAATAATACCAGGGCCGTCTTTACCGCAGGGCAAAAGGGGCAGCTGCACCGGGCCCAGTTGCTCCTGGGGGGCCCAAGCAGCACTCAGTGACCAACAAGACTTTTTAGCCTTTTAGCTGCCGAATATTGCGGCGGGGCATGGGAGCTGTGCGCTGCGCACAGGGCCGGCCTTTGGGGTGTGCGGGCGGGCTGTGCTTACTACTATATTTTGTTGCCACCGCCACCCGCTAGCCATCTAACAGCGCGGAGTCACAGTCCGGACTATAGAAAGAGACTGAGTGAGGAGGGGACGGGGCCCGCGGCCGCTCTGCGCTCCGCTCTGCTGCCTGGCCTGCCTGTCTCTTTAACAGAGCAGACCAGTGGCTGCTGGAGTGTGACGCAGCTGCCGCACAGGCAGAGAGAAGAAGGAGGCAGAGCGAGCCCGAGCGCCAGACAGCAGCCACAACAGACACAGCCTGAGCCAGCCAAGCAACTTACAGGTATTTGGTAGTAACAACTGGATGGATCCCATCTGCCACTGGCCCATGATGGAGTGGGAGAAATATGCCATGGGGGGGGGGGCTCATAGAGGACAGGGGGACAGTGTGTGCTTTCCTGCTACTACATCAACCCCCCCCCCCCCCAGGGATTTTGGGGGCCATTAAGGGTTGGACTTTAACTCCTTGCTGCTGATGTTGAGTGTGCCAGTGCCACCAATCATATTCCCCTCCCCCCAGCACATCAGTTACCTTTAGGAGGGGGGGGGGATATGATTGGTGGCTATGTGCACACTCCGCATCATCCAACCCCTAATGCCCCCCAAAATCATATTTATTGTATGTATGTGTGTGTCCCCCCTGTGTGTGTGCGACTGTCCGTCCCTGTGTGTGTGCGTCTGTCCGTCCATGTGTGTGTGCGTCTGTCAGTCCCTGTGGGTGCGTCTGTCCGTCCCTGTGTGTGTATGACTGTCCGTCCCTGTGTGTGTGTGTGACTGTCCGTCCCTGTGTGTGTGTGTGACTGTCCGTCCCTGTGTGTGTGTGTGACTGTCCGTCCATGTGTGTGGGTGTCTCTCCCTGTGTGTATCACCATGCCCACAGTGTTCCTATGTCTTGATGCAGCTGCTTCAGAACGTTCTGTGCGGGGCAAGAAGAAGAAGATGGAAGAGGAGGCAGCGCCAGCATGGAGTCCGTGCGATAGACACAGGGAGGCACACTAAGGACGAAGGTAACACTTCCACATGATCTACACTAGTGTTATCTGTGGTTTTACATAGGACTGCAGGTAACACTACTACATTATTCAGCACTAGTGTTATCTGTGGTTTTACATAGGACTGCAGGTAACACTACCACAAGGTTAGCTCACACAGGGAGAGCGGTGATGTCACTGATGTAAAATATCACTTATATGTGGAGAGCAGTGATGTCACTGATGTAATATAACATTATATGTGGAGAGTGTTCATGTCATTGATGCAATACAGCGCTCCAGATGGCGACCAAAATGGTCGCCAATGCGCCTTAAAATTTGCAGATGGCGACAAGACTTGTCATAGGCTACAGGCCTGAGGTCTGTTTGGTAGTGAAATCCCAGCGCATGCAGGCGTGATGATGTCATCACGCCCACATGTGCCAGGACGCGGTGAGGTGTGCGCGTCTGCGTTGCACCATCCCTCGCCGTACCAGCAGCTAGTGAGCGCCAGTGAAAGGACACAGGTGAGTATAAGATTTTTTTAGGGTGTGGGAAGGCGGGATCCAGGGGACCAAGTAAATTCTTGCCCAGGGTCCAATCAATATTAACCCCTTCACGTCTGCAATCTGTATATATACGTGATAGCTGCACATACCCCGTGCAGCTACCACGTATATAAACGTTCTGGCAGCTCTTTAATCCAAGCGCTGCAAAGCGCTTGGATTAAAGCTTCTGCCCCTGCCCTGTATGCTGTCACGGACAGCATACAGTGCAGTAATGCCGGCAAGGGACCAATCAGAGTGGCCCCTTGCCGGCAATCGATCCGATTGGTTAGTCTGTGCAGACTAACCAATCGGATCGCGGCAGTGTTAAATGCCGGTTTCAGGCTCTGATCTGCGCTCTGCAGATCAGAGTCTGAAAGCAGATAGTGTACCTCATGCTCCCCGATTTGTGCCCCTCCAAGCACTTAGTGCAGATCTGTGCCCCCTCATCTGTGCCCCGCTGATCTGTGCCCATGCACTTATGCGGTCCGCCGCCTCCCCGCCCCCTGCATTAATTTTCAAGCCGCTCTCCTGCCCGCCTCCCTCGATATTATGGGCAGCCTCCCGGAACCCCCCTCTTTCCTGCGCTGCCCCCCCCCCCGATCCCCCTGCTGTGTGCGATGGCGGCGGCTCAATTACTGAGCCGCCGCCATCAGCAGAGAGTGTCAGCTCTATGCTGACACTCTCCTGTAACCCCTATAGATGCCGCGGTTGCGGCATCCATGGGGTTAACAGAGGGAGGGAGCTCCCTCTCTCCACCATCGGGGCTGCAGCGCTGTTATTGCAGCACCCGATGGTTGCCATGGCAACCGGACGCTTTGCAAAAGCGTCTGGTTGCCATGGCAAAGGCGTCCAGTGCTGCCACCTACAGGCAATCTGGAAGTACTATACTTTGCAATGCAAGAGCATTGCAAAGTATAGTACAACTATCAGCCCCACTGGATCTTCAAGATCCAAGAGGGAACTGATAAAAAAAAAGTGAAAATAATAAAAGTAAAAATAAATAAATAAATAAAAATGTAAATTAGAAAAAAGAAATTGCCTTTTCCTATAAAAAAATGAAAAAATAAAATAAAATACACATATTAGGTGTCGCCGCGTCCGTAACGACCATCTCTATAAATATATCACATGATAGACCCCGTCCGATAAACACCATAAAATTAAAATTAAAAAAACTCTGCCAAAAAAGCTATTTGTCACCTTACATCATAAAAAGTGCAACAGCAAGCGATCAAAAAGGCGTATGACCCCCAAAATAGTACCAATCAAACCGTCACCTCGTCCCGCAAAAAATGATACCCTATTTAAGACAATCGCCCAAAAAATAAAAAAGCTATGGCTCTCAGACTATAGAGACACTAAAACATCATTTTTTGGGTTTCAAAAATGCTATTATCGTGTAAAACTTAAATAAATAAGAAAAAGTATACATATTAGGTATTGCCACGTCCGTAACGATCTTCTCTATAAAACTATCACATGACCTAACTCCTCAGATGAACGCTGTAAAAATAAATAAATGAAAACTGTTCCAAAACTGCCAATTTTTGGGTCACCTTGCCACATAAAGTGTAATAATGAATGATCAAAAAATCCTATGTACCCAAAAATGGTACCAATAAAAACCTCAACACTTTCTGCAAAAAACGAGCCCCTGCACAAGACGATCGGCACAAAAATAAAAAACATATGGCGTTCAGAAAACCAATCCAGCACAATTTACCTTCCAAAAACCATATGGCATTCCTTTCCTTCTGCGCCTGCCGTGTGCCCGTACAGCAGTTTACGACCACATGTGGGGTGTTTATGTAAACCGCGGAATCAGGGTAATAAATTATGAGTTTTGTTTGGCTGTTAACTCTCAATGTGTTAAAGAAAAAAAATATATAAAATGGAAAATCTGCCAAAAATGTGAAATTTTGAAATTTCATCTCAATTTTCCTTTAATTCTTGTGGAACGCCTAAAGGGTTAACAAAGTTTTTAAAATCAGTTTTGAGTAACTTTAGGGGTGTAGTTTCTACAATGGGGTCATTTATGGGGGTTTCCACTATGTAAGCCCCACAAAGTGACTTCAGACCTGAACTGGTCCTTTAAAAAGTGGGTTTTGGAAATTTTCATAAAAATTATAAGAATTGCTTCTAAACTTCTAAGCCTTCTAACGTCCTAAAAAAATAAAATGACATTTCCAAAATGATGCCAACATAAAATAGACATATGGGGAATGTTAAGTAATAAATATTTTATTAGGTATCACTTTCTGTTTTAGAAGCAGAGAAATTGAAATTTGGAAAATTGTGAATTTTTCCACATTTTTGGTAAATTTGGGATTTTTTCCTAAATAAAGGTGAAATTTATTGACTCAAATATATGACTATCATGAAGTACAATGTGTCACGAGAAAACAATCTCAGAATGGCATGGATAAGTAAAAGTGTTCCAAAGCTATTACCACATAAAGTGACGCATGTCAGATTTGAAAATTTTGACCTGGACATTGGGGCATCAATGACCCTTGGTCATGAAAGGGTTAAAGACGGCCATGGATAATACAAACAGATCCGTTCATGACGGAAGCATGCGGTTGTATTATTGTAACGGATCAGTTTTTGCAGATCCATGACGGGTCTGCCCAAAACGCGAGTGTGAAAGTAGCCTCAGCCTGCTTCTCTTCAGCAAAGTGTTTGCGGGCTTTGTTGTGCATCATCTTAAGAAGAGGGTTCCTTTAGAAGAGGCTGAAGGCGTATGGTCTGAGAACTGACAGGCTAACCCCTCACCCCCTTAACCTCTGCAGCAATGCTGGCAGCAGTAATACCTCTATTATAAAAAGACAACCTCCGGATATGATTCTGAGCACGTGAATTCAACTTGTTTGGTCAACCATGGCGAGGCCTGTTCTGAGTGGAACCTGTCTTGTTAAACCGCTGTATGGTCTTGGCCACCGTGCTGCAGCTCAGTTTCAGGGTGTCGGCAATCTTCTTATAGCCTAGGCCATATTTATGTAGAACAACAATTATTTTTTTTCAGATCCTCAAAATTCTTTGCCATGAGGTGCCATGTGGAACTTCCAGTGACCAGTTAGAGAGAGTGTGTGAGTGATAACACCAAATTTAATACACCTGCTCCACATTCACACCTGAGACCTTGTAACACTAACGAGTCACATGACACTGGGGAGGGAAAATGGCTAATTGGGCACAATTTGGCCATTTTCATCTAGGGTTGTACTCACTTTTGTTGTCAGCAGTTTAGACATTAATGGCTGTGTGTTGAGTTATTTTGAGGGCACCCCAAATTTACACTGTTATACAAGCTGCACACTGACTACTTTACATTGTATCAAAGTGTCATATCTTCAGTGTTGTCCCAGGAAAAGATAGAAGAAAATATTTACAAAAATGTGAGCGGTGTACTCACTTTTGTAAGAATCTGTAAATAAAAAGGTCAAACTTACACTGGAGAGACGCGTTTTCTGCATTGATATAGCTAGAATAACAGTGTGCATTACATCCAATATTTTCATTTCTCTATTACATTTGTGAGACAATCCCTTTAACCCCTTCCTACTCCATGCCATAAATGCATAGCATGGCAAGCTGAACATGCAACGGAAGAGATCAGTGCTAGCGCCGATCCTGGCCATTTAACCCCTTAGATTCCACAGTCTGTAGAGATTGCGGCTTCTCAGGGGGAATCTCCCTCTCTCCCCCATTGGGCCCCTGCAATGTAAACAAAGAGTCCTAATGGTTGTCGTACAAGCTTCCAGGCCTGCCACGTACACAAGCCTGCCAGTAGATGACTATTGCAGTGTTTTGTATCAGCAATCACATTTTTGTATGTTTAGGTCCCCAAGTGGGACTTAAAAAAGTAAAAAAAAAGTGTAAAAAAATTCTAGTAGAAAAATTGCCATTTTTCCTGTATCAACTCAGTTATACAGTCCTGATCAAAAGTTTAAGACCACTTGAAAAATGGCAAATAATCATATTTTACATTGTTGGATCTTAACAAGGTTCCAAGTAGAGCTTCAACATGCAGCAAGAAGAAATGAGAGTGAGACAAAACATTTCTTGAGAATTAAATTAATTGAAAATAACGATTAAACTGAAACAGGCTGTTTTTCAGCTGATCCAACTTTTAGGACAACATGCCTTTAAAAGGCCAAATCTGTGCAAAGATGTTGATTCATTGTCATTTTCTGTCAGGTAGTCACACTTTGTGATGGCAAAGGCAAAAAAACTCTCCCTTTTTGAAAGTGGTCGGGTTGTTGAACTGCATAAGCAGGGTCTCTCACAGCGCGCCATCGCTGCTGAGGTGGGATGCAGTAAGACAGTCATTTGGAATTTCTTAAATGATCCTGAGGTTATGGAACAAAAAAGTCAAGTGGAAGACCCCAAAAGATTTCATCAGCACTGAGCCAGAGGATCCAATTGGATGTGTATCAAGACACTGGACGATCCTCGACCCAAATTTAGGCCCTTACTGGTGCTGACTGCAGCCCCATAACCATCAGACGGCATCTGAGACTGAAGGGCTTCAAAAACAAAAACGTCTTCAAAGACCTCATCTCCTTGAACGCCACAGAACTGCTCGTTTGGACTTTGCAAGAGAGAACCAAACATGGGGTGGAAGAAAGTTTTATTCTCTGATGAGAAAAAATGTAACCTTGATGGTCCTGATGGTTTCCAACGTTACTGGCATGACAAGCAGATCCCACCTGAGATGTTTTCTACGCACCACAGTGGAGGGGGCGCCATAATGGTCTGGGGTGCTTTTTCCTTCAGTGGAACAATGGAGCTTCAGGAAGTGCAGGGGCGTCAAACGGCCGCTGGCTATGTCCAGATGTTGCAGAGAGCATTCCTCATGACTGAGGGCCCTCGTCTGTGTGGTAACGACTGGGTTTTTCAACAGGACAACGCTACAGTACACAATGCCCGCAGGACAAGGGACTTCTTCCAGGAGAATAACATCACTCTTTTGGCTCATCCTGCGTGTTCCCTGGATCTAAATCCAGTTGAGAACCTTTGGGGATGGATGGCAAGGCAAGTTTACAAAAATGGACAACAGTTCCAGACAGTAGATGGCCTTCGTGCAGCCGTCTTCACCACTCACCTCATGGAAACGTTTGCATCAAGCATGCCGAAACAAATTTTGGAAGTGATAAACAATAACGGCAGAGCTACTCATTACTGAGTTCATGTTTGGAAGTTGGATTTCTGTTTTGGGGAGGTTTAGTTTTTTTTTGGAGGTGTGGTCCTAAACTTTTGATCAGCTGAAAAACAGCCTGTTTCAGTTTATTCGTTGTTTTCATTAAATTGAATGCTCAAAAAATGTTTTGTCTCACTTCCATTTCTTCTTGTTGCATGTTGAAGCTTTACTTGGAACCTTGTTAAGATCCAGCCACGCTAAATATGATTTTTTGTCATTTTTCAAGTGGTCTTAAACTTTTGATCAGGACTGTAGTTGCAAAAAAAAACTACATACAACTGATATATAAATAAAAAAGTGATTTTATGACGTAGTAAAAAAAGAAAAAAAATTATATAAATTTGGTATCACTATAATCATATCGTTAAAGTTATGTGTAACAAATTATATGCTTGTTCTATTAACCCTTGGAAAAAAAAATTGGGGCTAAAGCAATAAACTATTGAAAAAAAAATTATGTTTTCATTTTCACAGTCCAATGTTAATACATTCTATAAAACACCTGTGGAGTCAAAACCATCACTACACCCCTAACTGCATTCCTTAGAGGTGTAGCTTCAAAAATGTTTCTTTTTTTCATGTGGTTTCCACTTTACTGGTACCTCGGGGGTGCTGCAAGTTAGACGTGGCACCCAAACCCATTCCAGTAAAATCTGGGTTTTAAAAGCCATATGGATCTCCTTCCCTTCTGAGCTCTTCTGTGTGCCCAAATAGCAAGTTATGACCACATATGGGGTAATTAGCTAAAACTACATGCTGTATTATTGTTAACATGCAATTTTTTTATTTATGTTTTAGCACCTGAAGGCCTCTGCAAACTTGAAATGGTGTCCCAAAAACTTCCTAAATAATGGAGAACTAAAATCCACAAGGTGTTTATTCAATTCTGTAGCTGGTATTTCAGTCAAGTAGCATTGTAGTGCCAAATATGGGATATTTCTAAAAACTGCAAGTACTAGTTGCATTTTATCACTTGCTGTGTTCTAACAAAAAAAATGAAATAAAATGTCATCACCATTTTGCATTAATTCCTGCGAAACACATAAAAAAATCCACAAACTTCCTGAATGCCATATTAAATACTGTGAGGTGCACAGTTTTGTAAAGGTGGGTGATTTACTTGGAGCTCCAATATATAGGCCTCTTAAAGCCACTTCAGAACTGAGTTGGTCCCTAAAAAATAGGACTCGGAAATTTCCTTGAAAATTTGTAAAATTGCTGTTAAAATTATAAGCCTTCTAACACTCTCAAAAATAAAAGTCCTTTTCAAAAACGATGCCAGTATAAAGTAGACACATGAAAAATGTTAATGTCTTTAAAGCATATATTTTCAAATCTTGAAAATTACTTTTTCTATTTTTTTTTTTTTACATTTCAAAACACAAAACCGAAACATATAGCAAGTCAACCCAAATTTGCCACTGACAAAGTACAATATGTCATGCAAAAACAAGGTCATAATCGCTTGAATATGTAGAAGCACCCCAAAGTTATTACCATATAAAGTAACATGTCAGATTTAAAAAATGGGACTTCTTCTTTAAAGGGGTATTCCCATCACAGACAATGGGGGCATATTGCTAGGATATGCCCCCATTATTGTCTGATAGGTGTGGGTCCATAGAAATGAATGGAGGGCGGCTGCGCATGCGCAGTGTGTGCTCCATTCATTTCCCCGCTCCGTTCTCATTGTAGGTGAGGGTCCCAGAGGTGGGGCCCGCACCTATCAGACAATGCTGAAGAGCTACACTAAAGTGCCTCTCCGTTTCACGAAGGGGTCTCAATTTTAGCCTGAAACACAGCTGTTATCTGTGTTCAGTTGAAGTCTGGAAAATAATAAAACTTCAATTTTTTTGCCTGTCCATTACTGGAGAAAAAAATGTCACTGCCTCATTGCAGGAAAGAATTCTAAGGCCTCTTTCACATGGGCGTTGCGTGTGAGGGCCGGATAGGATGCGGGTATGTTGCGGGAAAATGCGTGATTTTTCTGCACGAGTGCAAAGCGATTTAATGCGTTTTGCTCGCGCGTGAGAAAAATTGTCATGTGGTACCCAGACCCAAACCAAGACTTCTTTACTGAAGTTCAGGTTTGGGTTAGGTATTCTGTAGATTTTTATATTTTCCCTTATAACATGGTTATAAGGGAAAATAATAGCATTCTTAATACAGATCAGGACTGCAGATTGTCCTGAAGAAGAGGGCTTTCCACCCTCGAAACTCATTGACTATCCTGCTAATAAAGCTATCTACTTCACCCTACCAGTGATCCTGGTGAATATTTCCTCCAGACAAGCGCCGGAGCAAGCAGTCCAAAAATCTGTTTTTACTGTTTCCTGCAATTTTCCCTGTGCATACCTCACCATTTGAGGCCCCACAGAGTGACTGTGGCTGCAGTCTGGAACATGCCTTTGTGCTGGTCGGCAAAGAATCACCAGCAAGGCTTTTAACAGTGGTTGTGACTCCTCACAACCTGGGACGGTAAGCGTACCCTAACCCATTTAATTTTCTTTTATTTACACTGATCCTACACATGTGGCGCTGCCTCCCGTTCCTTTTATCTTATATATATATATACACACATGTGGAGAGTCATTATTAATATGATGTCTATTCATCCACAGTGACCATGATACTATCATCTCTACTGTATCCCTACACATAGAAGATTCTGCTTTGAGTCCCAGAAACCCATCCATCATACTGTACCAGTCTCTAGAACAAGCTCTAAAAAAGAAATAATGTAGCAATGAAATCATGTTTAGTAAATAAGAATAGTTTATTATTTTGGATATTTCATGTAAATTACAAGGGATTCTAGCTAATGAGTTACTAACACACTGCAATAATAATGTTATTGTTGGACCCAGCAGGGGACAGCCAAAAATCACATAACATATGAGACTACAAAAACTCTGATTAGAAAATTCCTGAACGGATTAATGTCAAATCACATTACAGTAATGATGTGTCCGTGAATTACAAAAACTTTATGATACAAAAATTGTGTCTCAGAGGCACAGTCACAAAATCACGATATCTACACACATTAACCAATTCATGACAAAAGTGAATAGCTAGGGTATTAACTAGGGATGAGCGAACTCGAACTGTATAGTTCGGGTTCGTACCGAATTTTGGGGTGTCCGTGACACGGACCCGAACCCGGACATTTTCGTAAAAGTCCGGGTTCGGGTTCGGTGTTCGTCGCTTTCTTCGCGCTTTTGTGACGCTTTCTTGGCGCTTTTTGAAAGGCTGCAAAGCAGCCAATCAACAAGCGTCATACTACTTGCCCCAAGAGGCCATCACAGCCATGCCTACTATTGGCATGGCTGTGATTGGCCAGAGCACCATGTGACCCAGCCTCTATTTAAGCTGGAGTCACATAGCGCCGCCCGTCACTCTGCTCTGATTAGCGTAGGGAGAGGTTGCGGCTGCGACAGTAGGGCGAGATTAGGCAGATTAACTCCTCCAAAGGACTTGATTAACTGATCGATCTGCAGCTGTGGATCATTGAGCTGCTGATCCTCAATTGCTCACTGTTTTTAGGCTGCCCAGACCGTTTGTCAGTCACATTTTTCTGGGGTGATCGGCAGCCATTTTGTGTCTTGTGGTGCGCCAGCACAAGCTGCGACCAAGTGCATTTAACCCTCAATGGTGTGGTTGTTTTTTGGCTAAAGCCTACATCAGGGTGAAGCTGTCACACCAAGTGCATTTAACCAGCAATAGTCTGTTTATTTTTTGGCCATATACTACATCAGGGGCAAGCTGCGCCTGTCACCAAGTGCATTTAACCCTCAATGGTGCGTTTGTTTTTTGGCTAAAGCCTACATCAGGGTGAAGCTGTCACACCAAGTGCATTTAACCAGCAATAGTCTGTTTATTTTTTGGCCATATACTACATCAGGGGCAAGCTGCGCCCGTCACCAAGTGCATTTAACCCTCAGTAGTGTGGTTGGTCAAGCTATCACACCAAGTGCATTTAACCAGCAATAGTCTGTTCATTTTTTGGCCATATACTAAATCAGGGGCAAGCTGCGCCCGTCACCAAGTGCATTTAACCAGCAATAGTCTGTTCATTTTTTGGCCATATACTACATCAGGGGCAAGCTGCGCCCGTCACCAAGTGCATTTAACCCTCAGTAGTGTGGTTGGTCAAGCTATCACACCAAGTGCATTTAACCAGCAATAGTCTGTTCATTTTTTGGCCATATACTAAATCAGGGGCAAGCTGCGCCCGTCACCAAGTGCATTTAACCAGCAATAGTCTGTTCATTTTTTGGCCATATACTACATCAGGGGCAAGCTGCGCCCGTCACCAAGTGCATTTAACCCTCAGTAGTGTGGTTGGTCAAGCTGTGACACCAAGTGCATTTAACCAGCAATAGTCTGTTCATTTTTTGGCCATATACTACATCAGGGGCAAGCTGCGCCCGTCACCAAGTGCATTTAACCAGCAATAGTGTGGTTATTTTTTGGCCATATCCCAGTCTAATTCTGTCACTAAATCCATACCGGTCACCCAGCGCCTAAATACTAGGCCTCAAATTTATATCCCGCTAAATCTCTCGTTACCGCTGTCCTGTTGTAGCTGGGAAAGTTATTTAGTGTCCGTCAAAGCACATTTTTTGTTCTGGGTTGAAGTACAATTCCCAATTTAGCAATTTCATAATTTAGTGGTTTCTGCTATATCAGAGCTATTTGAAATCTATCCCTAAAAGGGTATATAATATTCAAGGTGCACATTGGGTCATTCAGAATAACTTCACACACACCCGCTACTGTGTATTTTCAAGTCTAATTCTGTCACTAAACCCATACCTGTCACCCAGCGCCTAAATACTAGGCCTCAAATTTATATCCTGCTAAATCTCTCGTTACCGCTGTCCTGTTGTAGCTGGGAAAGTTATTTAGTGTCCGTCAAAGCACATTTTTTGTTCTGGGTTGAAGTACAATTCCCAATTTAGCAATTTCATAATTTAGTGGTTTCTGCTATATCAGAGCTATTTGAAATCTATCCCTAAAAGGGTATATAATATTCAAGGTGCACATTGGGTCATTCAGAATAACTTCACACACACCCGCTACTGTGTATTTCCAAGTCTAATTCTGGCACTAAACCCATACCTGTCACCCAGCGCCTAAATACTAGGCCTCAAATTTATATCCCGCTAAATCTGTCCTTAGTGCTGTAGCTGGGCGAGTTATTTAGTGTCCGTTCAAGCACATTTCTTGTTCTGGGTTGAAATACAATTCCCAATTTAGCAATTTCATAATTTAGTGGTTTCTGCTATATCAGAGCTATTTGAAATCTATCCCTAAAAGGGTATATAATATTCAAGGTGCACATAGGGTCATTCAGAATAACTTCACACACCCGCTACTGTGCATTTCCAAATCTAATTCTGTCACTAAACCCATACCTGTCACCCAGCGCCTAAATACTAGGCCTCAAATTTATATCCCGCTAAATCTCTCGTTACCGCTGTCCTGTTGTGGCTGGGAAAGTTATT